>NC_133112.1:26746319-27088524 GCF_022965805.1 Primulina eburnea
TTCTGACAATTTTCACAAGATTTGCAAAATAAATGCGTATCTTTGAATAAAGACGGCCAATAAAATCCACATTGTAAGATTTTTGTAGCTGTTTTATTGGATGAAAAATGACCTCCACATGCTTCAGAATGACAAAATTTAATAACATTACTTATTTCATTGTCGGGTATGCATCGTCGAAAAATTTGGTCAGGACAATACTTAAATAAGTAAGGATCATCCCAATAAAATTTTTTAACTTCTATCAAGAATTTATTCTTATCCTGTGAATTCCAATGAGAAGGCATTTTATTTGTCACAAGAAAATTTACAATATTAGCAAACCATGGCATAATAGTAGCATAAAACAACTGATCATCTGGAAAATTTTCATTTATTGGTATTTCATTATGAGATGATTCAGTCATTATTCTAGATAAATGATCGGCTACAACATTTTCTTTTCCTTTTTTATCTTTAATTATAATATCAAATTCTTGTAACAATAAAATCCACCGTATTAATCTTGGCTTAGCATCTTGTTTATTTGATAAATATTTTATGGCAGAATGATCGGTGTAAACAATAGTAGTAGAACCAATTAAATAAGATCGAAACTTATCTAATGCAAATACTACTGAAAGTAATTCTTTTTCAGTAGTTGAATAATTTATTTGGGCACTATTTAAGGTTCTACTAGCATAATAGATTGCATAAGGTTTTCCTTCTTTTCTTTGTCCTAACACAGCTCCTATAGCATAATCACTTGCATCACACATTAATTCAAATGGTAAAGACCAATCTGGAGGTTGTAAAATAGGTGATGTAATTAAAAGATTAATTATTTTTTAAAAGAATTTTCACATTTTTGAGTCCATTCGAATTGTGTATCTTTTGTTAAAAGATTTGAAATTGGTTTAGATATTATGCTGAAATTTTTTATAAACCTTCTATAAAATCCTGCATGACCCAAGAATGATCGAACTTCTTTGACCGTTTTTGGTGATGTTAAATTAGAAATAACATCAACTTTGGCTTTATCAACTTCAATTCCTTTTTCAGATATCACATGTCCTAAGACAATCCCAGATTTAACCATATAATGACATTTTTCCCAATTTAAAACAAGATTTTTTTCTTCACATCTTTTTAATACTTTTTCTAGATTTTTAAGACAATTTTCAAATGAGTTTCCAAAAACAGTTATATCATCCATAAAAACTTCTACATATTCTTCAATCATATCACTGAAAATACTTAACATGCATCTTTGAAAAGTAGCCGGAGCATTGCATAAACCAAATGGCATTCTTTTAAATGCAAAAGTTCCGAAAGGACAAGTAAAAGTAGTTTTTTCTTGATCTTCTAATGATATAGGTATTTGATAATACCCCGAATACCCATCAAGAAAACAGTAATAAGAATTTCCTGCTACTTTTTCTAAAATTTGATCTAAAAATGGTAGTGGGAAATGATCTTTTCTAGTTGCATCATTTAATTTTCTATAATCAATACACATACGCCAACTAGATGGAATCCTAGTTTGTAATAACTCTCCTTTTTCATTTTTTATAACAGTGATGCCTGACTTTTTAGGTACTACTTGTGTTGGACTTACCCATTTACTATCTGAGATTGGATAGATAATTCCAGCGTCTAATAGTTTTAATACTTCATTCTTAACAACTTCTTTCATATGTGGATTTAACCTTCTTTGCGGTTGTTGATACGTTTTAGCATTTTCTTCCAAGTGAATTTTATGTGTACAAATTAAAGGATTCATACCTTTTATATCTTTCAAAGTCCATCCAATTGCATTTTTATATTTTTTAAGTAATTGAATTAAATCTTCTTCTTGATTTGGTAGAAGAGTGGAAGAAATTACAACAGGAAATGTTTTATTTTGACCAAGAAATACATATTTCAATTCTAATGGTAAAGCTTTTAATTCAAGTTTTATATTATCATCTTCTTTAAAATTATTTTCAGACTCCAAACTTTCTACTGAAAAAACTTCACATTGTTGATTTAAGTTTTCTTCTTGTATATTTTCTTCCACAATTGTTTGAATTTCATTATCATCTTCATTTTCATTTTCATTAATACTTGGTTGTTTACATAAATTAAACACATTAAGTTCTAGAGTCATATTTCCAAAAGACAATTTCATTATTCCATTTCGACAATTAATTAAAGCATTTGAAGTTGCTAGAAATGGTCGTCCCAATATTACTGGAATTTCATTATGTACTTCTATTGGTTGTGTATCCAAAACAATAAAATCTACTGGATATATGAATTTATCAACTTGTACCAACACATCTTCTACAATACCTCTAGGTATTTTGATTGACCTATCCGCCAGTAAAAGAGTAACAGAAGTGGGTTTTAATTCCCCTAAATTAAGTTTTTCATAAACTGAATAAGGAAGTAAATTCACACTTGCTCCCAAATCCAACAAAGCTTTTTTAATTTTATTTTCTCCAATAATACATGAAATTGTTGGACAACCAGGATCTTTATATTTTAAACTAGAATTGTTTTGAAGAATAGAACTTACTTGTTCAGCCAAGAATGCTTTCTTCTTCACATGCAATTTTCTCTTCACAGTACATAAGTCTTTTAAAAATTTTGCATAGGAAGGTACTTGTTTAATAGCATCTAATAATGGAATATTTATCTTTACTTGTTTAAAAACTTCATAGATATCAGAATCACTTTTTTGTTTTTTATAATTTGTTAATGCATGAGGAAATGGTGGAGGTTTATTTGAGTCATTTACTATTTTAGATGATTTATCATTCACCATATTATTCTTAGAATTTAAGGTATCATCATTCTCAAAAGTATCAAGATTATCATCCTTACTCTTTGATTTTAAATGATCATTGTTTTCATTAATATATGGATCATTAACTATTTTACCACTTCTAAGGCTAATAACAGATTTTATTTGATCAATTTTTTCATTTTTTAATTCTTGATTTTGATTTTTAGGATTAGGTTGAGGTTGAGATGGAAATTTTCCTTTTTCATGAATATTAAGTGCAGATGCAAATTTCGCAAGAGTTTCTTTCAAATCATTCATAGATTGACTGTTTTGAATATTGATAGACTCTTGCTTTTGGATAAATGCATGAATTACATCTTCAAAGTTTTTTCTTGGAGGTGTAACATAAGGAATATAACCTTGATGATTTTGGTTATTTTGAAAATATTGTTGTGACGGTTGTGCATTATTATCATTCCTCCAACTAAAATTAGGATGATTTTTCCATCCCGGATTATATGATTGTGAAAAAGGATCTAGTATTGGTTTTTTATAATTGTTAACATAATTTGCTTGTTCATGGAGACATTCTTTAAATGAAGGTAATGTTGGACAATCTTTTGTAGCATGATCATGTGTATCACATATATGACAAACAATTTCTTGAATACTTTTTAATTGACCACTCTTTTTCATTTCTAATGACTCAATTTTTCTTGCTAAAGATGCAAGTTTAGCTTGAATATCTACATCATCTTTGATATTATAGATACCACCCCCATTTGTTGAATTATTGTTTTTAGTTGTTGGTGGTTCTATTGTACCTATATTATCCCAATTTTGAACATTTTCTGCTAATGAATCCAAATATTCCATAGCTTCATTTGGGTTTTTATCTTCAAAAGTTCCATTACACATGAATTCTATCATTTGCCTATCTTTAGGTATAAGACCTTCATAAAAGTGAGAAACTATTCTCCATGTTTCAAAACCATGATGTGGGCATGTATTAAGTAATTCTTTATATCTATCCCAACATTGATAAAATGTTTCTCCTTGTTTTTGAGAAAAAGTTGTAATTTGTCTTTTAAAAGAGTTTGTTCTATGGGAAGGGAAAAACTTTTTGAGAAATTGTTGTTGCATTTCTTCCCATGATCTTATTGAACTTGATCTTAAATTTTGTAGCCATGTTTTAGCTTTATCTTTTAAAGAAAAAGGGAAAAGCTTTAATCGAACTATATCCATGCTACAATTTTGATCATTATAAGTGTTACAAACTTCCTCAAATTCTCTTAGATGCAAATATGGATTTTCAGAATCTAAGCCATGAAAATTTGGTAAAAGTTGAATAATTTGAGGTTTAAAGTTGAAATTTGATGCGTCAGGAGGAAAAACTAAACAAGATGGGGCACTAGTTCTAATAGGGTTCATATGGTGCCTAAGTGTTCTTAATTGATCATGTTCTTGATTATTATTATTATTATTATTATTATTATTATTATTATCATTATCTTGATTATTTGAATTATCATCCATGTTTAAATTATTTTCAGATACTCGAATAAGTCTACCACTTTTTTTTCGACTCCAAACACTCATACAAGTAAAAACACACAATACTTATAAATAAAACATAAATAACAAATATAAACTTAATTTATACCTCCCCGGCAACGGCGCCAAAAACTTGTTACTACTTAAATAATAATTCACCCAAGTGTAGGTTGTCTGCAAGTAATATATTTCGTAAGTACGAGATCGATCCACAGAGAGGTTATTTTGAGTTTAAATTTATTAATTTATAGATTACCAAATGCAAGACTGAAGTTTACAAATTATAAATATTGTCAAGGCTTGAGGATTTATTCTTGGTTTATGTAATATTGTTTAACTAAAAGTGAAACAAAAGAAACTACCATAAATAATGGTTCCAAGAAAATTAAACACACACATAATCTAATATAGTTCCCACTATAGAAAATACCGAATTAACCGATATTTTATATATGGTACCTATGATTATAATTATAACTATATAAATAAATAATTGCATAAATTAAATGTTAAATTAAATCATTATATTTCATTTAGAACAACCGGCAGAGCCACGCTATTGCCTAAATGAAATATATTGATTTAATAAGTTAGTTGCGGTAAAGTAAAAGTTAGTTGCAATAAAGTAAATGTTAGTTGCGGAAAAGTAAAAGTTAGTTGCAAGAAAGTAAATGTTAGATGCGAAAAATAAAAGTTAGTTGCGAAAAAGTAAATGTTAGATTGTTAGATGTTAGTATTAAGTCATAATATTTCATTTAGAACAACCGGCAGAGCCACGCTATCGCCTAAATGAAATATTATGATATTATTATATAAATATACATATATATATATATATCTATATATATATAATAATAAGTGATGAAATATTTATTGTATCAAAATTAAACAACAAATCAAGATAACCACTTTAATGGTATCAAGCATTTGATGTAAATTGATAACAACAAATAATTCATTTTTATACCTACAATAAAAATAAGTTAGCTAAATGAAAAGAGATAAAGAAATAATATACAAAATATAAACAATCTTACTTCACCAAGAATGCATCCTCTTCACCTTGACATAATAGATTTAGCTTGCCATGAACTTACTTTTGATCAACACTAAATTATCACTCATAGTTGAGAAAATGAAAGAAAATATATTTAAACTTAGAACTTTGATACACACTCACACTATATTTTACAATGAGATAGAATGATTCTCAAGCTAGCACAAGGCCTCTATTTATAGGCCAAATGAGAGAAAGAGTCAAAAATTCTATTAATGCCATGTAGTTGTAATAGTATTCTTTGTCTCCTCAACTCCAATTCCATGTCCCTTCTTTCAATGCCTTGTTCCACGACTTTTCTCACCACTTTGACTCTGATTAAGGCCACAAACATGTGGGGAATTTTGTGTAGATGAGTTTGGCCACTTGATTCACCTCATTTGGATAAATATTGAAATAGTTATGAATTTTTTACTAAATGATGGTCATAGTAAAAGTAAATGTGTCCTCCTTTTGATCTTTGCACAATTTGATCATCTTAATGAGCTTTTTAGGCAATCATGTCTTCTGAAAAGTTGTAAATAACTTCTCAAGGATTCCAACCATGTTTGAGTCACCTCCATTTGAATTTTCTAGCTTGAGTTATCATTATTTTACCAACACGTAAAAAAACTGAAAATAAAACAAATTTAGTAAGACATTTAAATATAAACAAACAATACTAAAATAACATAATTTATAATTTTAATGAAACTTAAAATTTTAAAATACAGGTTTTAACATATAATAAATTATTAATTTTAAGTTTCATCAACCTACAACCTAGTTCTTCACTCAAGGACCAAGCACATAGATATCAGCTATTATGTTCAGTTCGTGATTTACTTATCAACTGATGAGATTAACTCTTGCAGGAAGATAAAAGACAAAGATAAACTAGATAAACATTTTATTCATGAAAAGTAATAAGCACGGATTACAGTGAAATATTCATCCTCAATCATACCTTCACTTGGTCAATGCATCAGAGATCCACAGCTTTCTGGGCTTATCCGGTTACTACCGTAAGTTTATTCAGGGGTTTTCGTCGATAGTCGTGCCACTCACTTCACTGACCAAGAAGAATACTAAGTTTGTGTGGAGTGATGAATGTCAGAAGAGCTTTGATACTTTGAAACAAGCTCTGATTTCAGCGCCGGTGTTAGCCATGCCAATAGGGCAAGGAGAATTTGTGCTATACACCAATGCATCTAAGCTCGGGTTAGGCGCAGTGTTGATGCAGCAGGGTCGGGTTATAGCCTTTGCCTCCAGGCAGTTGAAAGTGCACGAGAAGAACTACCCGACTCATGATCTTGAGATATCCGTTGTCGTCTTTGCGTTGAAGATTTGGTGACACTACTTGTATGGCAAGAAGTGTCAGATATTTACCGATCACAAGAGTCTAAACTATTTCTTCACGCAGAAGGAACTGAACATGAGACAGAGACGGTGGTTAGAGTTGGTGAAAGACTACGACTGCGAGATTAGCTACCATCCGGGGAAAGCTAACGTTGTGGCAGATGCCTTGAGCAGAAAAGTGGCAGTTGTAGCACAGTTGTCAGCACAGAGATCTCTTCAGTCTGAGATTCAGAGGTTTGATTTGGAAGTTTATCGCGAGGGCAGAGCTCCAAGGCTGTCTAATCTGACAGTTCAATCATCTTTGCTAGACCGTATTCGTGCGGGCCAGCCTTCGGACGAGCAGTTACAGAAATGGAGGCTGAAGGATGAAGCCAAGGGCAGTGTACTCTACACAGTGTCAAATGGTATTGTGAGATACAGAGGTAGAATGTGGGTGCCTAGTGTTGATTCGATCCGAGAGGATATTCTGACAGAGGCGAACACATCTCCGTACTCTATTCACCCAAGAGGTACCGAGATGTACAAGGACCTACAGATTTTGTTTTGGTGGCCAAGGATGAAGAGAGACATCCGCAGATTTGTGTCTGAATGCCTCACTTGTCAGCAGGTGAAGGCAGAACATCGGAGGCCAGCAGGATTGGTTAAGCCACTCCCCATCCCAGAGTAGAAATGGGAGAATGTTACTGTAGAACCCGAAAATCAGATTACGTATAAGACATGCATAATTTCTATTATTTAAATAAAAAATTAATATTTTACATATATATGAAGTGTTTTAATTATTTAAAAAGTAGATGTTTAGTTTTATCTTTTTAGGATAAATATGTGATGTCGGACCGGAGTTTGGAGATTTGAGATAAGATTAATAATAAGAAAATATTCCTAAATTTAATTGAAGGCAAGGAATAATTTATTTTAAATAAATAAAATGTTTTAGAATTTATTTAATTAATTAGAGCTAAGTTAGTAAATAAATTCTTTTAGATCAAATATTTAATTAAAGCTTAATTTAAAATATGTAAACAAGTGGGGATAAATTAATCTAAGTATAATATATTCAAGAAATTAAACATAACATTTAAATACTTAAATTTTAAGTTAAGCTTACCATGCAATGTTCTATTCTAAATTAATTTGTCATTCATTAAAAATATATATAATGAGGGTATTAAACCTTAAGAATTTAAAATTCAAGATTTAAAACACTATTTTACGATGCAAGATGTAGTAATAATATTTGGTTAAGACAATTCAAAAATTGTAGTAAACCTCATTCAAATCACCTCATTAGTCTTTAAAGAAAAATATAACTCTCCACCTTAAATTCACTAGTTATTAGTACATTCAAATACTATAATTCACATAACTTTTCCTCAACTAATTAACCAAGAAAACTAACGAGAAGCTACAGCAAAGAATGGAGAATAAACCAAAGGCAATTAGGAGAAGGAGAAACAATTCAAATGCTATTCAACTCCTTGAGTTGTCACCTCCCACCTTAATGCATATTATGGCTACTTTAACACCTCCAATAACACTCCTCTTCATTGCCTAGTAAACCCACACCTTCATTTCGAAATACATCGGGTAGTAAGCTATTGAAATAGTGAGTAGCAGCAAGATTAAGAGCAAACGAATCGGCAATAAGGAGTGAGTGAAAGAATTCAAACCCATTCAACTCTTGCACTTGTAACTCTCAACTAATTGCACTTAAGACTCCTTTATCACCCCTTGTAACCTTCATCCTCATTACCTAGCAGCCCTTCATCCATAATTTCGAAATATATCAGAAGAGAACAGCAGCTGTAATCGTGAAAATCAGCAGAAAACAAGAAAGAAATTTCCATTCCGACTCCGCTGTTCGTCTTCGTCGTATTGATTTTTTTTGTGTCAAAACAAATTCCAGGCATGTATATGTTGTTTCTTTTCTCTTCAATCAGTCCTATAGATATTTTAAAACCATTATATATGCATGATTCAAGCAATAAATCGAAATGGACAGCAACATTCCAAGCAATAAGCTGTACAGAATTTTTTTCGGCTCCCTTGTTTTCTACTTCACAGTTTGCTGATCTTTGTTGCTTACAGGGGGTTGCTCGATTCCAGACACTCAAGGCTGCTTCTAGGCATAATTTAGAGTGTGTTAGGGTGTTATTGGTCCATTTGTTTACATCCATAACCTCACAAATACAGAAATGACAACAAAATCTTTCTTAAGTGCAAAAGTGAGTCTTGGTTTTGGTTCTTTGAATGGTTAAGGTGTGTATTCGAGCCTTGGCTGTCCTAGGGACTATAGCCACGGTTAGAACACTCCCTTAACATGTCTAGGACGTGACCAAGGTGTCCTTTCTAAGCTTGGTTCACGGATCCATCAAAATTTTTAAATCACAAAACAAGTGCACATTTCGAATTTTCATTTCATGTGCTAGGGGATTTCGGTTTTTAGTGTTTGTATGGATGATGGTTGGCATCTAGCCCATAACCATGGTTCATACAACACTTCATCATGTCTAGATCGAGCCATGGTCGATCTAATGGCCCTTGGAACGAGACAAGACAGTAAATTATTTCAATACAACACATCATACAGCAAGTTGTATTCTCGGCTGATTTGTTGTGGTTGTCCTAAGTGTTTGCTTGGGTTATGGTTGGCTTTTAACCCTTAGCCATGGTCTAAGCCATGCCTTAGGATGTTGGTAAGAGTCCTTGGGCGGTAGTTCAAGCCCATGACCATTAATTTCAGAGTTTATTTCACAAACAAGCAAACTGTTACTGCTGCACTTTTACAGCAGCTTTGAGCTTCGGTTTTGGAGGTGGTTTGAGTTCTTGGTTGGCTTTTAGTCAATGGCCTTGGACTGGACACTACCTTAATGAGTTAGGAAGGTCATGTTTTTGGTCATTTGTGATTTGGTCAAGTTTAGAGGTCGTACGAGAATTTACGGTGAATTGTGCCAAAATGACTCTCGAAAGAGCGTTTTATGTTTTTGGACTCCTTTCACCCATTTTCGTGTTTTACAATAATTATGCATATTTTTCAGTATTTTTGGGGTATTTTAATCATGGTTAAACGTCGGTTTAATGTTTTTTCGGGTTGGTACGAAGCTATGATTAAAAATCAAGTTATTGGTTCTATTCGTCTCGTTTTTAGTTCTATTGTTATGTTTTTGTCAAGTTAAGATTTATTGCATGTGTCACATATTAGAATTAAGTCGCAGCAAGCCTGGGAATTATCCAACTCATCCGATAAAAATAAGGTTATAATTATAGTACGTGCATAAAAATATAAAATGTTTATTTTTGAGATATATGCTATATATCTTGTGACCACCTTACGTTTATGGGTTTGGAAGCCGGTAGACGCAACCGAGGACCTCTTTACCCGGTGACTTACGACCGGTTTATGATTATGTATGAGTACGGATATCCAGTCCAAGGGCTGTGATTGATCTCTACCGCCCAGTATACTGTGGTTTAGTCTGATCAGGCGCTTACGTTATGTTATAGGCCACTTGCTTAGAAACATTATCTCTACCAGAAAAATTATGATATGTTATAACAGAGCTCTATTGAGCAAAGCTTTTACGTATGAAATTTCAGATATGCACGTAGTTATAATTATTCGTGATACGATTTTCACCGTACGCTCTACGATACTTTATTTTTATGATGCATGCGATTTTATGATATATTTACTTGTTATTCACGATATATACATGTTGAGTCTTTAGACTCACTAGACTTGATTGTTGTAGGTATTGATGAGGTCGAGATCGCGGGTGGAGACCAGTGAACGATCTTGGGACAGCAGTAGTAAACCCGAGAACCTCATGTTTTAATTTATGCACCTTTTATTATTCAAACTCAGTTTTAATACGTTGGATTATTTTTAAGTTGATGTTTACGTTGGATTATTTTTAAATTGTTAGTTGAAAACAATATTTGCTTCCGCTGTTAATTTAAATTTAAAAATTATTTACACTGTTTTTTTTATAAAAGAGACAAGATAATTATTTATTTAGAAAAAAATTAATAATTTCTCAAAATTATGAATGCGAAATACGGGCCTCTACAGTTGGTATCAGAGCCTATGATCTTGTAAAGGGTTGTACTACTACTGCTCTCGAGAAACTCATGAAGTCACGTCTTCGGTCTGTAAGTTTTACGATTACACATTTATTTTAAAGCTCGAATATTTTTACATCATGATTTCATGAAAGATTTTATGTCAAGATTACGATTATGCATTATTTAATTAAATTTAAAGAAATAGTGGAATTATGCATGTTGGTTACGTATGGGTTATAATTATGGAACAGCATGCCTCCTAGACGCCGTGTTGGACGCCCGAGAGTTGATGATGAGCGCCGTCATGAGGACGGTGAGGATCAGAGATAAGGGGAGAACGAGGAGAGAGATTTACCACCACCCCCTCCACCAGATATGAATGCCCAGATGCTAGCTGGGATGACTCAGTTCTTCGCACAGTTTGCGGGGAACAATGCAGTGGGAGCCAGACAGACGGGACCGGAGGCTATCTATGAGCGGTTCATGAAGATGCGACCGAAGGAGTTCTTAGGGACGTCCGATCCTATGGCTGCCGAGGGCTGGATTAAGTCCCCTGAGGTTATTTTCGAGTTTATGGGGCTTGAAGATGGAGATAGGGTTCGATGTGCGACCTATCTGTTCGGAGGAGACGCTCGCCTATGGTGGGAAGGAGCATGAGTGGCTTTGGATTTGACTACTTTGAGCTGGGCGCGCTTCACAGAGGTATTCTACTCTAAATATTTTACTGAAGAGGTGCAGTCGAGGTTGACCACGGAGTTCATGACCCTGAGGCAGGGAGACTTGACTGTTACGGAGTTCATCCGTAAGTTCGAGAGGGGATGTCACTTTGTACCCCTAATTGCTAATGATGCTGGAGCTAAATTGAGGCATTTTCTGAATGGTCTGCGGCCGATCTTGCGCCGTGATGTTAGAGTGGCAGGCCCTACTACCTATGATGTTGCTGTTTCCAGAGCTCTAGCTGCAGAGCAAAACCAGCATGATATTGAGCGCGATCAGGGTAAGCGACCATTTCAGGCACCACACCGTCCCCCTCAGCCGCAGCACCAGAATAAGAGACAGTTCCACGGTCCACCCAGGAACAGAGGGCCGCAGCAGCAACAGCAGGGACGAGCAGTCCCGAGGACAGTGGAGTACCCAGTCTGTGCCAAGTGCTCACGTCGTCATGCTGGGACTTGTATGTATGGTTCGGAAAAGTGTTACAAATGTGGTAGTAACGACCACATATTGAAGAATGGCCCTCAGAAGAATCTGCCTACCCAAGGTAGAGTTTTTGCTCTTCATGCTGCGGAGACTAACCCGGAAACGATGCTCATGGCAGGCATCCTAAATCCTTAAGTTGTATTTGAAGTTTAATGTTTTTGGGTTAAGACTTTGAACTTAGAATTTATGATAGGATTGCATGTTCTAATCGGTGTAAGTTACGGGAATTTAGGTTAGAAGAACTTTGACCTTTGCATGTCTATAAGCATAGTTCTTGTAAACTAGTGGGTTTAGCATAATATTCCAATCTTTCAGGTAGAATCTTTATAGTCGGTTCAGCTACGAAAGCCTTGATAGATTCAGGGGCTACACATTCGTTCATTTCAGAAACCTTTGCAAATTCTCTCAAGATAAAATCAATTGGGATAGACATAGCGTATTCATTAGTTGACAGCTACTAATGTGATCCGAGATATAGACCTTGAACTTCATGGTAATCTTGTGTATGCGGATCTGATCGTTTGGCCGATGCCAGAATTTGATATCATTCTAGGGATGTATTGGCTACTGAGGAACCGAGTTTTGATTGACTTCCAAAAGAGATATGTTCTCGTCCGACCGCCTGGGATGGAACAATTCTTATTCGAGCCAGACAGGTATTTTAATTTACCGCGTATGATATCTTGCGTCCAGGCTAGGAAACTCATACATCGAGGGTGCCGAGCATTTTTAGCTACTCTTGTATCTGTTCCTGAGAAGCCCAAACAGTCAGCATCCGATGTTCCTATTGTCCGAGACTTTCTAGACGTTTTCCCTGATGATGTCTCTGGTTTACCACCAGTGCGAGAGGTGGAATTTTCTATTGAGCTTATGCCAGGCACTACACCGATATCGAAAGCACCATACCGATTAGCACCGACAGAGATGGCAGAACTAAAGAAACAGATCCAGGAACTTCTTGACAAGGAGTTCATTCGCCCGAGCTTTTCACCATGGGGCGCACCGGTCTTATTTGTGAAGAAAAAGGATGGTTCGATGAGGCTCTGTTTGATTACCGGGAGTTGAACAAAGTTACAGTGAAGAACAAATACCCACTCCCGAGGATTGAAGATTTATTTGATCAGCTGCAGGGAGCTTCAGTATTCTCCAAGATTGATCTGCGTTCTGGGTATCATCAGTTATGGGTGAAAGACGCCGATGTTCTCAAGACTGCTTTTAGGACTCGTTATGGACACTTCGAGTTCCTTGTGATGCCGTTCGGTTTGACGAATGTGCCAACGATCTTCATGGATCTCATGAATCCCGTATTACAGCCGTATCTTGATCAGTTCCTGATAGTATTCATTGATGATATTCTCATCTACTCAAAGAATTAAGAGGATCGCAGCAGACATCTGACCACAGTATTGCAGACCTTACAAAAGCATAAGCTATTCGCGAAATTCAGCAAATGCGAGTTCTGGTTAGAGAAAGTGGCGTTCTTAGGCCACATCATTTCTAGCAGCGGTATTGAGGTTGACCCGACGAAAGTTGCAGCAGTCCGAGATTGGGTTGTGCCGCAAAATGCATCAGAGATCCGTAGTTTCCTTGGGTTAGCAGGATACTATCGGAAGTTCATTCGGGGATTTTCCTCCATCGCACTTCCACTCACATCATTGACGAAGAAGAATTTCAAGTATGTGTGGAACGAGGAATGTCAGAAGAGCTTTGATACATTGAAGCAAGCTCTTATTTCAGCGCCAGTGTTGGCAATGCCTTCAGGACCCAGAGATTTTGGTCTGTACACCGATGCTTCAAACTCAGATTAAGCGCAGTATTGATGCAGCATGGGAAGGTGATAGCATATGCTTCTCGTCAGTTGAAGATTCATGAGAAGAATTATCCTACCCATGATCTAGAGTTGGCAGCAGTAGTATTTGCATTGAAGATTTCGAGGCACTATTTGTACGAAGAGAAGTGTCAGATTTTCACCGACCACAAAAGTCTCAAATACTTCTTTACACAGAAAGAGTTGAATATGCGGCAGAGGCGTTGGTTGGAGCTAGTTTAGGACTACGACTGTGACATTAGCTATCATTCTAGCAAAGCTAATGTAGTTGCAGACGCGTTGAGCAGGAAAGTCGCGGGGATGGCTCATTTTGTGGTTTCAAGACCTCTTCAGTCTGAGATGCAGAGGTTTGATCTAGAGACATATCCTCGAGGTAGAGTTCCTCGTCTATCTACTATTACGATTCAGTCTTCTCTTCTAGACCGTATTCGCAGTGGACAGTTAGCAGACGAGCAGTTGGCTAAGTGGAGACGGAGAAATGAAGCCAAGGACAGTATCTTGTACACAATTAGATACGGTATTGTCAGATATCGAGACAGAATGTGGGTTCCGAGCAGCGATTCTATTCGAGAGGATATCTTATCTGAGGCCCATATGTCGTCGTACTCTATTCATCCTGGGAGTACGAATATGTACAAAGACCTGCAGTTATTATATTGGTGGCCAGGGATGAAGAGGGATATCAGACGATTTGTATCCGAGTGTCTGACGTGTCAGCTAGTGAAAGCGGAACATCAGAGACCAGCTGGCATGCTCAAGCCTCTTCCTATTCCCGAATGGAAGTGGGAGAATGTCACCATGGATTTCGTTGTCGGATTGCCGAAGTCAATTAGAGGGTCGAATGCTATATGGGTGATTGTTGATCGTCTTACGAAGTCAGCTCATTTCTTTCCTATCAAGACGACTTTCTCCATGATCCAGTATGCAGAGTTATATATCCGGGAGATCATTAGACTTCATGGCATTCCCGTTTCTATAGTGTCTGACCGAGATCCTAGATTCACTTCATCGTTTTGGAAGAGTCTGCGTTCAGCTATGGGTACGAATTTGTTGTTTAGCACAGCTTTTCACCCACAGACAGATGGTCAGTCCGAGAGAGTTATCCAGATTTTATAGGATCTTCTTCATGCATGTGTTCTTGATTTCTCCGGGAGTTGGGAATCAAAGCTACCGTTGGTGGAGTTTACCTATAACAACAGTCTTCAGTCGTCTATAGGTATGGCTCCATATGAAGCACTGTACTGTCGCAAGTGTAGATCTCCTATTCAATGGGATGAAGTAGGGGAGAGATCAAAGTTGAGTCCGGAGATTGTGCAGCAGGCTGCTGATGTACTAGTCAAGATCCGTGACAGGATGATGACCGCTCAGAGTAGATAGAAGAGTTATGCGGATCAGAGGAGGAGAGATCTGGAGTTTGTTGTCGGTGACCATGTTTTCGTGAAGATTGCACCGATGAAGGTGTCATGCGGTTCGGAAAGAAAGGAAAGCTCAGTCCGAGATTCATTGGACCATTTGAGATCCTCGACAGAGTTGGGACATTAGCTTATCGTGTTGCTCTTCCGCCGAATCTGGCCGGAGTACACAACGTGTTTCACGTCTCCATGTTGAGGAAGTATATGGCGAATCCATCGCATGTTTTGAACTTTGAACCATTGCAGCTCACTCCGAACTTGTCATATGAGGAAGGACCGGTGCAAATCTTGGACAGACAGGAGAAAAAGCTTTGGAATAAAATAGTCAAGCTTGTGAAAGTCAAATGACTCAATCATTCGGAGGAGGAAGCTACGTGGGAATCTGAGCCGGAGATGAGGAGTCGTTATCCCGAGTTATTCGGTAAGTTTTAATTTCGGGGACGAAATTTCTTTTAAGGGGGGTAGAGTTGTAGAACCCGAAAATCAGATTACGTATAAGCCATGCATAATTTCTATTATTTAAATTAAAAATGAAAATTTTACATATATATGAAGTGTTTTAATTATTTTAAAAGTAGATGTTTAGTTTTATCTTTTTAGGATAAATACGCGAGGTCGGACCGGAGTTTGGAGATTTGAGATAAGATTAATAATAAGAAAATATACCTAAATTTAATTTAAGGCAAGGAATAATTTAATTTGAAGAAATAAAATGTTTTAGAATTTATTTAATTAATTAGAGCTAAGTTGGTAAATAAATTCTTTAGATTCAATATTTAATTAAAGCTTAATTTAAATTATGTAAATAAGTGGGGATAAATTAATCTAAATATAATATATTCAAGAAATTAAACATAACATTTAAATACTTAAATTTTAAGTTAAGCTTACCATGCAATGTTCTATTCTAAATTAATTTGTCATTCATTAAAAAAATATATATAATGAGGGTATTAAACCTTAAGAATTTAAAATACAAGATTTAAAACACTATTATACCATGCAAGATGTAGAAATAATATTAGGTTAAGACAATTCAAAACTTGTAGTAAACCTCATTAAAATCACCTCATTAGTCTTTAAAGAAAAATATAATTCTCCACCTTTAATTCACTAGTTATTAGTACATTCAAATACTAAAATTCACATAACTTTTCCTCAACTAATTAACCAAGCAAACTAACGAGAAGCTACAGCAAAGAATGGAGAATAAACCAAAGGCAATTAGGAGAAGGAGAAACAATTCAAATGCTATTCAACTCCTTGAGTTATAACCTCCCACCTTAATGCATATTATGGCTACTTTAACACCTCCAATAACACTCCTCTTCATTGCCTAGTAAACCCACACCTTAATTTTCGAAATACATCGGGTACTAAGCTATTGAAATAGTGAGTAGCAGCAAGATTAAGAGCAAACGAATCGGCAATAAGGAGTGAAGGAAAGAATTCAAACCCATTCAACTCTTGCACTTGTAACTCTCAACTAAATGCACTTCAAGACTCCTTTATCACCCCTTGTAACCTTCATCCTCATTACCTAGCAGCCCTTCATCCATAATTTCGAAATATATCAGAAGAGAACAGCAGCTGTAATCGTGAAAATCAGCAGAAAACAAGAAAGAAATTTCCATTCCGACTCCGCCGTTCGTCTTCGTCGTATTGATTTGTTTTGTGTCAAAACAAATTCTAGGCATGTATATGTTGTTTCTTTTCTCTTCAATCAGTCCTATAGATATTTTAAAACCATTATATATGCATGATTCAAGCAATAAATCGAAATGGACAGCAACATTCCCAGCAATAAGCTGCACAGAATTTTTTTCGGCTCCCTTGTTTTCCACTTCACGTTTTGCTGATCTTTGTTGCTTACAGGGGGTTGCTCGATTCCAGGCACTCAAGGCTGCTTCTAGGCATAATTTAGAGTGTGTTAGGGTGTTATTGGTCCATTGGTTTACATCCATAACCTAACAAATACAGAAATGACAACAAAATCTTTCTTAAGTGCAAAAGTGAGTCTCGGTTTTGGTTCTTTGAATGGTTAAGGTGTGTATTCAAACCTTGGTTGTCCTAGGGACTATAGCCACGGTTAGAACACTCCCTTAACATGTCTAGGACGTGACCGAGGTGTCTTTTCCAAGCTTGGTTCACGGATCCGTCAAAATTTTTAAATCACAAAACAAGTGCACATTTCGAATTTTCATTTCCTGTGCTAGGGGATTTCGGTTTTTAGTGTTTGTATGGATGATGTTTGGCACCTAGCCCATAGCCATGGTTCATACAACACTTCATCATGTCTAGATTGAGCCATGGTCGATCTAATGGCCCTTGGAACGAGACAAGATAGTAAATTATTTCAATACAACACATCATACAGCAAGTGGTATTCTAGCTGGTTTGTTGTGGTTGTCCTAAGTGTTTTCTTGGGTTATGTTTGGCTTTTAGCCCTTAGCCATGGTCTAATCCATGCCTTAGGATGTTGGTAAAAGTCCTTGGGCGGTAGTTCAAGCCCATGACCATTAATTTCAGAGTTTATTTCACAAACAGGCAAACTGTTACTGCTGCACTTTTACAGCAACTTTGAGCTTCGGTTTTGGAGGTGGTTTGAGTTCTTGGTTGGCTTTTAGCCCATGGCCTTGGACTGGACACTACCTTAATGAGTTAGGAAGGTCATGTTTTTGGCCGTTCGTGATTTGGTCAAGTTTATAGGTCGTACGAGAATTTACGGTCAAAGGTGCCAAAATGACTCTCGAAAGAGCGTTTTATGTTTTTGGACTCCTTTCACCCATTTTCGTGTTTTACAGTCATTATGTATATTTTTCAGTATATTTGGGGTATTTTAATCATGGTTAAACGTCGGTTTAATGTTGTTTCGGGTTGATACGAAGCCATGATTAAAAATAAAGTTATTGGTTATATTCGTCTCATTTTTAGTTCGATTGTTATGTTTTTGTCAAGTTAAGATTTATTGCATGTGTCACATATTAGAATTAAGTCGCAGCAAGCCTGGGAACGATCCAACTCATCCGGTAAAAATAAGGTTATAATTATAGTACGTGCATAAAAATATTAAATGTTTATTTTTGAGATATATGCTATATGTCTTGTGACCACCTTACTTTTATGGGTTTTGAAGTCGGTAGGCGCAACCGAGGACCTCTCCACCCGGTGACTTACGACCGGTTTATGATTATGTATGGGTACGGACATCCAGTCCAAGGGCTGCGATTCATCTCTACCGCCCAGTATACTGTGGTTTAGTCTGATCAGGCGCTTACGTTATGTTATGGGCCACTTGCTTAGAAACATTATCTCTACCAGAAAAATTATGATATGTTATAACAGAGCTCTATTGAGCAAAGCTTTTACGTATGAATTTTCAGATATGCATGTAGTTATAATTATTCGTGATACGATTTTCACCGTACGCTCTACGATACTTTATTTTTATGATGCATGCGATTTTATGTTATATTTACTTGTTATTCACGATATATACATGTTGAGTCTTTAAACTCACTAGACTTGATTGTTGTAGGTATTGATGAGTTCGAGACCGCGGGCGGAGACCAGTGAGCGATCTTGGGACAACAGTAGTAAATCCGAGGACCTCATGTTTTAATTTATGCACCTTTTATTATTCAAACTTAGTTTTAATATGTTGGATTATTTTTAAGTTGATGTTTACGTTAGATTATTTTTAAATTGTTAGTTGAAAACAATATTTGCTTCCGCTGTTAATTTAAAGTTAAAAATTATTTACACGTTTTTTTTATAAAAGAGACAAGATAATTATTTATTTAGAAAAATTTTAATAATTCCGCAAAATTATGAATACGAAATACGGGCCTCTACAGTTACAATGGACTTTGTGGTTGGTTTGCCAAGGTCAGTCGGGGATCCAATTCTATTTGGGTTATAGTGGATCGACTCACGAAGTCGGTACGCTCCTTGCCAGTGAAGACGACTTTCTCCATGACGCAGTATGCGGAGCTCTATATCAAGGAGATAGTCCGATTGCATGGAATCCTAGGTTCTATTGTTTCCGACAGGGACCCAAGGTTTTCATCGTCCTTTTGGAAGAGCTTACATGCAGCCATGGGGGCGAAATTGCTTTTCAGTACAGCTTTTCACCCGCAGACAGATGGCCAGTCTGAGCGAGTGATTCAGATTTTGGAGGATTTATTGCGGGCCTGTATGATCGATTTCCAGGAGACTTGGGAATCAAATCTACCTCTAGTGGATTTTACCTATAACAACAGTTTCCAAGCATCTATAGGTATGGTCCCCTACGAGGCGTTGTACGGAAGGAAGTGCAGATCACCAGTTCATTGGGATGAGGTTGGTGAGAGAGCAGAACTTGGCCCAGAGATAGTTCAGCAGACTGCAGATGTGGTGGTCAAAATTCGAGACAGAATGAAGACCGCCCAGAGTCACCAAAAGAGGTATGCCGATAAGAGGAGAAGAGACCTCGAATTTGCCGTAAGTTATCACGTTTTTGTAAAGATAGCGCCCATGAAGCGCGTTATGAGATTCGGGAAAAGAGGCAAGCTGAGTCCGAGGTTTATTGGATCGTTTGAGATTCTTGACAGAGTTGAGACACTAGCCTATCGCGTTGTCCTTCCGCCGAATATGGCCGGGGTACACAATGTGTTCCACGTCTCGATGCTGAGAAAGTATCTAGCTAATCCTTCGCATGTGTTGAGCTACGAGCCGTTGCAGTTGGCTCTAGAACTGTCATATGAATAAAGACCCGTCCAAATCCTAGACAGACAGGAGCGGAGACTTCAAAACAAAGGGACCAAGTTGGCCAAAGTCCAGTGGCTAAACCAATCAGTGGAAGAGGCCACTTGGGAGTCAGAGGCAAATATGAGGATTCGCTACCCGGAGTTGTTCGGTAAGACTTAATTTCGAGGACGAAATTTTTATAAGTGGGGGAGGAACTGTAGTGCCCAAATTCAGTACACGTATAACCCATGCATTTAAATTATTATTAAAGTATTTATTAAATTTTAAAATGAGTCTTAGTAGTGCATGATTTATTTAAATGCATTATTTTAAATTAATTATGTTTATGTGATGCACGTTAAAATGTTTTTCGAGTTTCATGTCCCAGGCGATTATTTGAGGCGGGATCGAGGAAAAGACCTAGGACGATTCTTGGCAAGTTAAAATGTGGTATTTTATTTTTAGTCAAGGATGGAGCAATTTAATGATTTATTTAGTTTTAGCACTTTTTTTATGCCTAAATCATTTAGTTAGTAATATTAAGAGTTTAAAACTTTTAAAATTTGTATTTTTTTGTGTTATTTGAATTAAGAAGTTTATTTAAAATTAGTGTGTATTTTATTTTAATTAGGGGATTATATTTAAAGATTTGTAGGGATAGTATTTTTTTAATTGATTTTTTAATTGAGTTAAAATTTTAATTATTATCTTGATTACCATGGTTAATGGTATAATTAAGAAAAATCATCCCCTAATTATTTCTAAACTCACGCTAGACACACACACTTACACATCTTACGCAATTTTACACACACTTGTACACGACTAAAAACACATACTCACTTCACATTTAGATTTTTATTATTTTTGAGAGTGCAAAACCTAGGGTTTTCCATCTAAGAAGCGGCCTCCCCTCTCCTTCAAACCTCCCAGCAACTTTTCTTTAATTTCGTTGCAAGATTTTAGCGCCACGTTCGTCCCGGATCAATCCTCGCTCCATCTCCGCTTCGGTATCGTCGTTTCGGTATTTTTAAATATCAAAAGACACGTATATTCTGTTATAGCTTCATCGATCTCGTCATATTATGATTTGCGCTGTTATTTATGCGTAAAAATTCATGTATGACTTTCGTTGTTTGAGCAAAAAACGGTTTGGATCAGTTTTGATATAAGTTTTAGATCTCAAATCTCGTTTTTTCTGTCATTTTTAAAACTGCGATTTTTCGGTCGTGATTCTGAGAAAACTTTCAACATGAAAATTTTAGAACATTTTGATACCTTCGATTTGACAGTAAATTCAACATATTTGGATAAAAATTGAGTGAGTTATGACGTTTTTCGTGGGACTGCTCAAACTACGTTTTCAGAAAATTATGTGTTGATGTGTTCTTGAGATTTTATGGTTGCAGGCTTCATTGGAAATCGACGGGTGATCGTTGCTGCGTCTAGGTATGCTTAGTATGATGTTGGGATGTTATTTGATATGTCGTTTAGTATCGATAGACACTCGAATGCATTAGAGGTCGTGGGAAACGAGATGGTGTCAATTGCCACGTTTTTGAATTGTATGTGTTGTAAGGTGGACGTCGTTGCTTTGGGTGTTGTGCGAAGTTGGTTTGATGTTATGGCATGCTAGGATGGGTCTCAGGGTGTCGGTTCATGGCCCATACAATTGAGTCTAGAATGATAAGTATTGCATGTATTGAAATTTCGTGAGTTTGCACTTCCCGCAGGTACACAGACCCGGACACGGACCTTGGCACGGGGTCCGTGCCTTCGTCCTCTCCTTGGTGCCATTTTTGCGAGCCTACACGGACCCTCACACGGACCAGGGCACGGGGTCCGTGCCTTTCCCCTTCTGCAAGACAAATTTTACCGAGTCTACACGGACCCGAAGCCGGACCTGGGCACGGGGTCCGTGTCCCTTCTTCTTCCCGAGTATTCTTTTTTGCGCACCTACACGGACCCCTACCCGGACCCATGCACGGGGTCCGTGTACTCCATATTTTTGGGAAAATCTTATTTTGTCTTGGAGTTTCATGTCTTGGGTTAGTACGATGATTTAAATGAGGTCAAGTCCCGAGTGTTATAGAATGTCTTAAGTTATTTATTGAATTCCGTGGTGAGTACGAATACCTACGTCTAAGTTATGCAATTTTAGTGTTGAATTCATGATTAGTATGTTGCAGCAGCGACCCCAAGCGAGATCCAACGAATCTCTCAACGCCAAATAAGCATGTTGACATGCAAGAAAACATTTTAAAAGTTTTTGGAGGTATGATAATTGTCTTGTGACCAATGTATGTATGGGGTTGGAAAGCGTTAAATCATGAACGGGGACCAACTTACCCCGTTAAAGCATGAACGGGTTTAGATCAGGATTGGAAAGTGATAAAGCATGAACGGGGACCAATCCACCCGTTAAAGCATGAATGGGGATATCATGTATGTGGCAGTGGATACGTCCCTGTCATCCCAGTACTGTGGTTTAGTCTGATCAGGCGAAGTATGTTATGGGTCACTTGCTTTGAAACATTCTCTACGAAAAATGATGAAGCTATGTATGTTTAAGTATGTTCAAGTATGCAAGCATGTTTAAGAAAAGTTTATGGCACGTCTAAGTATGTATGTACGTATGTTCAAGTTTTATCTTGCAAGTTCAAGTTTTAAGTATGTATGTTCTATTTTAAAGTTGTATGTGGATTTTATTACGTAGTACTCGTTATCTCCAGTTTATACGTGTTGAGTCTTTAGACTCACTAGAATTGATCGATGCAGGTGAGGATGTTTAGGAGGAGACAGAAGGTGGGGACCAAGGAGCAGGCTTGGACTGAGCGGGAGGCTAAACCCGAGGACCGCCCGTTTTTAGGATTTTTATGCAAGTTTAAAATACTCTGATTTGATGTTGGTTACGATTTTTGGAACAAGCATTTTGTCAGCAGATTTTTATTGGTGAATGAATGCTGAATGGACGATCGTATTGATGGATTCTTTAGCATTTAAGAATTTTTTTTTAAAATGTTCACGTTTTTATTTAAGAAATTTTTTATTTCTTCCGCAAATTTTAGTAGTAAAAAGTGAGGTACGTTACATATACTAAACCAAAACCTCTATTTAAAGGCCTCCAAGAGTTAGGTGAAGGGTCACTCCATTCGTTGTAATTTATCTCATCTTAAATGTCATTATTCATTGTCATTAATCTCCTCTTAATGACACCTATTCATGACTATTAACCTCATTAAAAATACCTATTTATGGTCATTAACCTCCTCTTAATTATCTTTATTTTGTTTTTAATATAGGTAGTTTAATGGCTGATTTATTGTGATTTAAATTAATCATTAAATTGGTAATAAATTATCATTAATGAAGGGAAATGAATATTCGAATTCCAAGATTATGATTGCATGTAATTCGAAAATGTTTTGTCAAAATGAGCTGAAATTTCATATGGCATATCCAGATCTTCCTATTGCAAGATTTCAGAATATCTTATGGTAACATTCAGCCAGTTGCATCAATTTTTTCTTGTCAAAAGCAAAAAATGAGTTTTTTTGGACACAAACAAGCTACGCAAAGGAGTAAATATCTAATTGCCTCTGAGAAACGATCATTTAACTCTTGAAGTTGCATGTTGATAACAACGTAGAAGAAATCCACATGACTAGTAATGTAAAATTTGTCACTTCTGGTATTACGATGGGGACGACCACGTGGTGCCCAACATGTAAACATATCATCCATTTTCAGAACATCAATATAATGTTGCCCACAAAACTGATGAACCTTTTCTTAAAATGAATCCAACCATCATTTCTCATCCTTTGGAGTCGGTTTTTGCATACTTGTACGAAATCCATTGTGTTCACATTATCTTGATCTTTTTTTTTTTGCAATGGTTCCAAAATTCACACAAATTTCTCGGACATATTTCATCAAGTGTAGATTGAATGCAAAATCAAATAAAATTATTGACTCCAATAAATTAAATGCCTCGGTTTTTTGATCAAGAGAAATAGAATCATCTTCTGAAATTATTTCAAGCACATATGCGCCGCGGAAAGCTATCCGCAGCGTGCATTGCACTCTGCGACGCACGCTGTAAAGTTGAAAGCCGTCTTAAGTTTGACACTATTGGCGGCGTGCGATTTACGCTGCGGTTTAGTCTAATAACGGCGTGCAGAGTATGCTGTTGATAGTTAAACTAATGACAACGTGCATATGTACGCCGTTAATACACTATCTGCAGCGTGCAATGAATGCCGTTAATGTTAAAAAAACATCTAAATATTAGCGACGGTTTGTGACAAATCCGTCGCTACATATTAGCGACGGTGTTTAAATGTAGCGACGGTTTGCAACTGTAACGACGATATTTAAAATTAGCGACGGTTTATAAAATCTGCGTAAAAATAAAAAAAAATTACTTTTATAATTTAGTAAATTTTTAAAAAAAATACAATACACCTATAATAAATAAACTCATGATCTTAATTAAAACACTTAAAAATTAACCAAAAATCGAAACAAAAAAACTTACATAAATCGAAGTTAAAATCGTATAAGAAGGAAAAATTTTAAGTGTTGTAAAATAGTGTGTAGGAAAGTGGAACCGAAATCGTATATTTATACACAATTTGAGACTATTACCGACGGTTTCCCAAAAATTTGTCGCTATGAGCGACGGGTTATGTATAATCGTCGCTGATTTATGGCAATGAGCAACGGTTGTTTAATAACCGTCGCTACTCGCGACGGTATTTTTAGGACCATTTTTCAAGATCACATCCTTAATCTCTTTATTATGAATACCTAAAAATCCTAGTTGGATAAGAAAGTTACTTGTATTAAGAGAAATTTCAGTTTCATCGTGACCTCGACATTAATGCCCTTGTCGCAACAAAAGTCTAATATAATCAATCGAAGTTTGAGACAGATATGATAATCGTTCAGCATTTTCTTTGACTGTTTGTGCAAAACTGATTAAATGTGCTCATCTTGATTCATCAAAACTTCAGAATTCATTCGAGCTTTATGATGTTCACTCTCATGCTGACCAACATGAATATTAACTTATCTTTACACTCTCATGTTGTCCAACATGAATATTAACTTATCTTTACACTTCAATTTGTGAACTGCTTGTTTCCCCTAATTGTGTTGAATAGATAACAATAAGTAGCATCTTTTTCTACACTACACTATAAAAAATCATGAAATTAATTAAACTATTAAGGATTGAACCGTCTACATTTACTTACTCCAAATTGTTTTGGGAATTCATAGCCTGAAGGTTGACATTGAGCTTTTTTGCAAATATGCCCTTCGAACTTGATCCTAATATTGATATTGTATGCACAAATTGGAGACCTTAGGCCAGGATTTTCCGATAATTTGAGAAATCAAATTCTTCGACCCTAAAGAAAATATTATATTATCAAGCATATACCAAAAGAATATCTCTTTTTCAATCTTCTGGTCTATACATTCAAGACAAAGAAAAAAGTAAAAATAAATTATTTCTTTTGGTCCACATATATATACTACTCTTTTTTTCTTTTTTTCTTTTTTGCCCAGTGTGGGCAGCAGCTTGCATTGGGCCTGAATAAGCTCCGCCTCTAACTATGATGATATAGTTACTTTAATTATATTTGTATGATTGAGTGTTTGTCGGTTTACCAAAAGTTATAATTAGGGGTAACAGTTCAACTCAAATCTTCTAAATCATACATCAGCTCAAGCACTATATTGCTCTACCTAGCATAGAGAATTATTGCACCCAACAATATTGTATTCTTTGGCTATGTTTGGTAACCATGATAAAGGAATGATTATTAAATAATCATCTCTTATCTCATGTTTGGTTCATATTTAATTTAGCATGGAGGCCCTTGGTTATGATTGAAAGCCCTAATTATTTATGTTATTTGTGTGATTAAATATCCCCCCTCAAAGGTGTGATAATGTATAATTCTTGAATAGTGATAACAATAAAATTGTATATTGACCATAATACCATTGAATTGTCTTTTTCAATATAATATGAAAATTAAAATTAGTGAAAATTTAATAATTAATATAATATTTAAATTTTTATTATATTTTTTTATAAATTAACTTCATATATTTTTATTATTTTTAATCATTTTAAAGAAAATAAATTGTAATGCAAATATATCTTAAATTAAATTTTTATAAATTTCTAATCTTGTTAATTAATTCTTTTAAGAAAATAAATATTTATTAAATTATAATTTATTTTGTTTAATGATTACCGTAATATTTTCAAATATATTTAAATTAATTTTAATAAATTTAAATTATTATTATAAATATTTAATTATCTATCCAATTATTTTAATAATATATATTTAATTAACATTTGAGTCATCTTGGTCATTGCAATAAAATTTACAAAATTAATCCATCATTTTAAAATCATACTAAACAACATGTTATTTATCCCACCATACTATTAATCCATATATCTCATTTTTTAATCTCTCTAATTACTAATCATTTACTTATCCCGTCACACGTATCAAACGGAGCATATGAGTATTCTCCAAAACATTATTTATATGTTTATATCTATCTGTTTGATCTATTTTCCTGATAAAAATAAATAATTTGTGATATCAATTGGACAATGGGTTTTGCGTAATAATTCAGATATTCTTTTGGTAAAGTTTAAATTGTGGGGGACAAAAATAAAAAGGTTAGTTAAAACATTGAGTCGCTAATGACAACCACCAAATCATTTTCTTGGAATAAGGACGTGCTGCCTAACTTTTGACAGCCTCTTCCACTTTTAATCAATAAATTTCTCAACTCAATTGGACTATTAAATGTTCTACTATAAACATATCTTCCACGATTTTTAATCAATACTTGCCATTGAGTACACGTAATATTTTTTTTTTTTTTAGAAGAGTACACGTAATATTATACATCTAGCAAAGGAAAATTATCTTTTATATAGTACAATTATAGCAAAACTATTTCAACTAAATATACAAATAATATATAATACAATATAATCATTCAAATCCCTTTGTTTTTATTAAACAGAACCTTGTAAAAAAATTTCTTCTAATTCTCATAAATGGTAAATAGAATACGAGTTCATGAATATTGAAAGCTTTATATTTATATTTCTTTTCTGTTGAATATGAAACAATTTAAACTACTATTTTAGATTTTCAATCACTTTTATGCAGGGGCGGATCTAGGATTTAGAAACTGGGGGGGCCACTTAGTTTATTTTGCGACGGTCGGATTTTTCGCTAATCCAAAAAAAAAAAGAGAGACCAGGATTCGAAATCGGGCGGATCAAACATTGTAATTGGCTTTAGCCACTGAGATACATGGACGTATCATTCATTTTGGGGAGGCCATATATATATATATATATATATATATATATATATATATATATATATATATATATATATATATATGTTTATATATTTAGTTTAAAAAAAATTAATATACACTAAAAAAATTTTTAAATTTTTTGGGGGGGCCGTGGCCCCCGTTCGCCCTACACTAAATCCGCCCCTGCTTTTATGGTGAGTTATTTGTTAACCAAGATATTATCTGCACGATAATATCAATATATCATATTTGATTTATTCTTTCATGAAAATATATTTTCATAACTTAAATATAAGTATGCAATAATTATTGTAAGTTCGTTCGGCAAAAAAAATTAAATTAATTCGAAAATAATTAGATTTTTTTTCCTTCCCTAAGGCAATATTATTTTTGATTAGACGCAGAGATTTTTAAAATCAATTGTAATCTTTGTCATGTAATTGAAATCCAAAGACAAAATGATTCCTCATTTGACTTTTTCTAATATTGCGATCCAATATTGTCACCAAATGGACATGGCTTCATTTGTGTACATTTATATAACCCTAAAATTTGAGACAAAATCTATTTAGAGGGAAAATATATAAAACCAAAGGGTACGTGACACTATCGTGAATTGATACTTTACTTGTCGGATAGCCTCCTAAGACCTCTATTTTATTAATATTCCATAAATATTTAATTGTAATAATATGAGTAAAAAATTAAATATATAATGTATATCAACGGTATGCAGAATTTGAAATTCATTTTTAATTTTATTAATTAGTCGTAATACAAAAACTCATGTAACATCGTCTTATAAGTCAATTTTATGAGACAAATCTCTTACTCGACCCATAATTAAAAATACTAATTTTTATTGAAACCATTACTTTTCAAATCAAATAAGTGTCAAGTCAATTCGTCTCACGGATATAAATCCATGAAATCGTCTCAAAAGAGATTTACTAAGCAGAAATATATTTGTACTAGGAATTATAATTAATAAATAACCCTATAAATATAATATAATTATAATATTTTTACTAAATGTTATAGATATAGTGACTTGTAGTTATATTTGTTAAGGATAAGTTGATATTTTTACAATAGTAAAAGCAACATTAATATATTATTGATGATAATTACCAAATTTATTAGAAAAAAATAATGTCAAAAAAAATATCAAAGCTGTTAATATTAATGTCGTTGTTGTTGATTTGACTTTGCAAATATATCTTTTTAGCAACTTTTTTAATATTTTATAAGTTCTGTAGATTAAGAGTAATGTTTTCCAATTTAATATTTTATAAGTTCTGTAGATTAAGAGTAATGTTTTCCAATTGTATTTTTTATCATTGTAAAAATAGTAATATTCATTTGATGTTATATATATATATATATATATATATATATATATATATATATATATATATATATATATATATTTATAAAGAGTTTTGATATATTGCATATGCATCAAACACATTTATTTAAGCATTGATGATGTGACACTCACTTATTAAATTTAATGAAATATATCAAAATTATATATTCAATAGGTATACATATCAATGGTATTCACATAAGTGTGAATGTTGTGTATATCATATAAAATATCTATATAAATATGTATTAATGATAAAAAAATTTAATTTGATTTTAAATGTATGTCCTTATCATTTTAGAAATTTTACAAATATATTCTTTTAGCATCTTCCTTTAGTATTTTATAAGTTATGGAAATGAAGGATCATGTGACTTTTTAACAATCAAGAAATTTTACTTATATCAGTATCTATATAGATATAGACATAAGACAATATGACAAAAACTTGTATGAGAATATCTCATGGATCTTATTTTATCAGACAAGATCTTTTATTTTGGTCATCCATTAAAAATTATTACTTTTTACGCTAAAAATATTATTTTTTATTGTGAATATCGGTATGGTTGACCTGTCTCCCAAATAAATATTTGTGAGATCGTTTCATAAGAGACCTACTCTAAACATAAATATATCCCTTTAACATCTTTTTTTTTTTTTATTATTTTATACATTATGTGAATGAAAGATCATGTTATCTTTTAACAATCGAAAAACTTTACTCATATCAATATCGATATAAATATAAATATAGATGTATATTAATAATAAAAAATTGATTTGATTTTATATGTTTGTCTTTATCATTTTAGAAATTTTATAAATATATCATTTTAACAACTTATTTAATTTTTATAATTTATGTAAATGAAAGTCATATAGTCTTTTTACAATTGAATTTTTTTTATCTTTCAACTATATTTATATAAATATACATATAAAAAAATATTAAAAAAATAAAAAGTTCAATTAACTGAGAGTTATTAGTATCTCTTACTATTTATTAAAGATGAGTAGGTTAGAGTAACTTCCTTGGTCTGTTTTTTAAAATACCTAAAATACCTTTCACCTCCACTCTCTACATTACTAATTATATATATTAATAAAGTGTTAAAAAATAAAAACAAGTCACATGTAGTTTAATGGATAAAGTCTATGTTTCTTAATCATGAGATTGTAGGTTCAATTTTTGCTTGGGTCTTTTTTATTTTTTTTAATTTATTTTTTAGTTCATATATCAAAATTATAATGTAGCCACTCATTATTTCTTATAAATATATTTTTATCCTCATTTAAATATAAATCAAATAAATTATAAAAACATATCGTACAAGCACGCAACACGTGCGTCGTTGTACTAGTAATATATTAAGCGTGAGTGGTCTCCCGCATTCTAATATTATGTTATATTTTACTTTTATTTAATAATATTTGGATTTATACTTTTTTATTTTGATTTTTATTTTGATTTTTATTTTGATTTTTAAATTCACCATTCTTTGTCATTTCATGTCACGTGTATAAATTCCACGAAGCACGACCACATCACACTCTCCTCTCCTCTTGCCCGAGCCCGACCCTTTTCTGTGCCCTATTCTCTCTCTTTTTTTGGGGTATTTTTTACCTTTTATTTTTCTCCGTGAAATCCCCCATTAGTAGAGGGAGAGTCTTGATAATCCTTTGCAGCTCTCCAGCCAGGTAGATTTGACCTCTTTTTTCTTGTTTTCTTTTCTATTATCTGTTGTAATTAATTTTTTTGTTAGTTTTTTGGATGTTAGCTTGGAGGTGGGCTAGTTTTTAGAATATTTTTAGTATTGATATTTTATTTCTAGTGTGTTTTTGTATGATAAATTCTGAATTTTCGGCTTTTCGTTCTGTTTTGAATGATGACATGGGTTCATTCTGAAATTTTTTCTGGAAATACAAAATATTGTTAAAAAATATGATAAATTTGAAACAGCTGTTTGTTTTTCATCTTAAGCAAAATATTGTTTCGCGAGGTTTTGTTTGGTTTATTTTGACTTCAAGTACGAGGCGGATAATTCAGAATGATGGAAACTGAATTGCAGATTTTTCTAGCAGATCTGTATGTTTTTCATCTTAAAATAAATACGTTTAAGAAATCAAATACTATGTTTTTTAGTAAAAGAATAATAATATGTATTTCTGTCGGTAATAACAAGTCTAAAATCACAGCCGGCTCTTCTCATTACCCGCTTTGCCCGGATCTTAATCACTGCAAATAAATTTTATTATATATTTATATATTATTATTATTAAAGTCATTTTGTAACCAAGATTTCACCTTTTCTTGCCATGGCAGGTCTAATTATTCAATATCTTGAAAAATGAATCACTGTGCTATTCAGCATAATTATTTTGTCGCCCGTGAAGAGATGAGAGGAAGTGCCGCCGCTTCTGGCGGAGGACCTGTGGAGAGGAGAGGGACTGTAATTTGCCCCAAGCCTCGGCGGCTCGGCCTAAACCACACCATCCTTTATGACCCTTATCCTATGACACCCCGCAGATGGCATATTTGGTAATTTCTTTTTCCTTTACCTCCAATTTTTAGTCTTTTTATCTTATTCTTGGCGATCGGTTCTGATTTTTTTTCCCCTTTTTTTTTTTTGGGTTTTTGGTAAAGCCATCAGCAAGAGGTTTGTGAAGCAAATGCTGCCAACGAAGTGCTGGATATCATTCTTGCAAAGGTTTGTTTTTAACTTTATCTGCACACGTTACACTGTTTCTTGATACGAGACTTGTAAGATCAGGTGGCCCTTATCATTTGATTCATCAGTTAGCCTGCCAAATCTGAGAGAAAAAAAATTTGGGTTTTGAATCAACAGGGTAGTTGTGGTGCGGATCAATCTGTCTCGCAAGTATCTTCGTCACCCCCATTTTTTTCGGGGTCACCGCCTAGGAGAGTATCTAACCCATTAATCCAAGATGCACGTTTTGTGGACGAGAAACTCGCCCCAGTCGCACCACGTGCGATCCCAATCATATCAGGCAGATTCGTCCAGGAAAGTTTTGGTAACAATCCGGCCGTAAGAGTCGAGGGGTTCGATTGCCTCGACAAGGATAGGCGCAATCGCCACATCCCTGCCTTGGCTTGAGCCTATGTTCGGAGCGCTCGAGCCCACACGATTCACTTTCGTTCTAGCAATTAGAGAACAAATTTTGCTCGGCCTTCATCGAGTGAGCTAAGCAATGGCGGACAAATCATTTTGTATATTGTGTATATATGTTATCCATTTGGTAATATGACTTTAAGTTGATGCCATTTCAGTAAAATAATTTTTATACAGCAGGGAGGTATCAGGAGCAACCCCCCTTTGTCAAAGGTGTAAGTATGATCAGAACTCGGAAGAGAGAAAGGGGGATTCTTGACATTTTTTGTCCATTTTGGGAACATTTTTGAGATTTCAGCTATGTGAGAAATTGCAATTTTGTATAATTTTGTAATTCGAATATATCGTATATAAAAATTCCTGCATAATTAAGTTTAATTCACAGATAATGCTCCGTGAGTTTTCATGTCCATACATAAATTAACTTTAAGGAGTATGTATCTTGTGAGACGGTCTCACGAATCTTTATCTGTGAGACAAGTCAATATAAAGTAATATTCTTAGTATAAAAAATAATAGTTTTTCATAGATAATTTAAATACGAGATCCGTCTCATAAAATACTATCCGTGAGATCGTCTCACATAAGTTTTTGTCAATGTTAAAGATATATAATCCAAGTGAGTCAAGTTTTTTAATCAAATCTCCAAGACTTGTCAATTATGTACACACTTGGGAATAAATATAGTTTATTAGTTTGTTAAAAGTATAAATTCTATAAGTGAGAATATATTAAAACTTGTATCAATAATATTTTTATTAGTTTGTATTATTTTCCCTTCTTGTTGGTGGAGCCGTATAATCTGGAGTTAAATTTATATTTTGACATTTTTATTATTATTTTTCCATGGAACCTGGCAGCAAAACGTAATTGAGTTTAATTTTTTTTTAAAAAAAATTCCTTCACAGCAATTAAATTAAATGATTCAAATTTTAAAGATATGTAAAGGATCAATCATTTGTCGTTTTATCGAAAATTATAACTTACAGTAATCGATACTGTTTTAATATATTAAACTATTGTGTGTCGATCGTTATCTCAGAAGTGATAATTATTTCATCAAATATTTGTTGATTTTTATTCTATTTTAATTTGTGTGACTGAATTGTGTCTTATTATCGGCCAATATCAAACATTTCTGTTATAAACATTGATACATATATAGGAAAATGATATATTCACTTTTCAAAACATAAAACAATATATATCTTTTAAAATGTAATACACATTAATTGTTCAAATTAATTTTCATGAAGAATATAATTACCACCCTATTAGGATGTAGGAGTATAACAAATTTGGGACTTTTTTAAAATTGAAAACGTTACAAGATTTTTACGCCAGGTTAAAAAATTAACACATTATTGCTAGTCACTAATATAAATTTTGAGCAAAATGAGCTACTAAAAATACAAAATGTAGAAACAGCTCAAAGTACTGAGTGGATAAGATATATGTTAGTACAACAAATTAGTTTACGTGAATAGATGAGCTGTGAAATCGACAACAGTTAAGGCACACATGTTGACTGATAACAAAAAAAAGGCCGAGATTTTTTTTAAGAAAGTTTGAAAATTAAGCTTCTACATCTCTCTTTCTTATGTTTTCAGAAAGATTTCAATAGAAGATTTGATCGGTACAACTCTCGTATTAACCCACTTCAGCTCGGTTCACCAATCTTATTGAGCTGAAACTCTTTTTAACTTTCTCTTAACTCAACCTGGTCAAAAATATGTATCCTACAATTTACAATGATTCTCACTAAATATCTAATCGTATATGATAAGTGAAAAAAAAATGTGCACAAGATAATATTCCTCAATCTTTTGATAAAACTTCGTGCATGTAAAATCATCTTATGATAAATATGTTTCAGAGATACTGAAAATTCTTGAAGATGTTCAAAAATCACAGAAGTCTTCTTAAACTTTGATGTATATATCCCCTTTTTATAGGTGTTGATCCCCAACGTTAATAAATAAACATGGTACTCACAGATGTATTGAATATCCGACAGATATGCATATGGTGCCACGTGTTTTTTTCGTGTTTTCGAAAATAGTAACGACTAATTTAAATTTCTTAGACATTATCTGAAAGAGATAACCAACTAATTATTTATTTGTCCTTGCCGATGAAAATTCAATCCTCAACAAAGATAAGTAATACTTGTCTTCAGAGAATGTCTTCAGATTAGTTTGTGGACCAGTCTGTTGTGATCTTAATTCAGACTAACATACCAGATAAGTTTAATTAGACCGACTGATTGTCCGTGTCCATATCATCTTGTATCAGCGTAGTTGATTAGCACGTATTTGATTTAGCTTGATGATCATTCAACAATAGTTTCAGTTCAATAAGCTTTTTGCATTTATGAATTTTAAGTCAGATAAGTTTAGTTTGTAATCACAAAAACTTAGATTCAAATTTTTACAATTTTTCTCATTTTAGTGATATCAAAACTAAGCATTTTTTCAAGTATTTGTAAAAAACGAACTTTTTATAAAATAGAAACAAATGGAAAAAAAATTTAACTATAGAACAATAAAAGATAAAAATATCTATATTCTATCTTCTGTTGAAAGGTCGATGAAAAGAGTGACTGGGTCTGTATCGGCCACTTGAGCTACAATGATGACCACCACCCGAGCTTCCACTAGTTGGTTTCTTGTGTTGAGACGAAGAGGCAGAGGGCTTGGGTTTTTCTTGTTCTTTGGGATTTTCTTCTTTTTTGATACCACCCTCCCTTTCTTGAAGGTAGTTAACAAATTCAGACATTTATTTCCCAAGTGTTTTAATGTGACCTATCAACACAAATTATTGTTTTCTATTCTGCATACTAAATCAACATTGGATCTCTTATATTTGAAATAAGATACTTGACAAGATTTTGACTTAATAGGCGGAGAACATCAATTAACTGAGCATTCATTGTAGTCTTGAATAGTTTGGGATCCAGTGAAGTATCCATTTGATCTATTCGTAGGCCAGCTATTCATTTTGAATATTTGACAAAAATATATTGATGAATTATATCGATGTCGTTGGCATCTTGAGAAGTATTGTCCTTCTTGGTGAATTGGTTTTGCGGTGACGACTGATTCAAAGATGTTTGTGACGACTGATTCGAAGATGTTTGAGGTGGTTCAATAAGTAATGCATTCTTCTTGGAGTTATCATGCTGATCTGCCTGATGGTCATAGTGATGTACCAGGCTGATCTACTCTACCTGTTGGTCCTCATGATCTGTAGCATGAAGTTCTTCTTGGGTTGGAGATGGATGAGCTTAAAACAAATTATTGATTAAGTAATCGAAATATGACATTGGAATAATGGAAGAAATATTCTCTTATTTTGTTTGTAATTGTAATTTCTTTAACTCATTTTTCTTTAAAATGTACTTGAAGTTTTTATTTTTAGCTAATGGCCGAAATATATATATAGTTTTTGTACTATTAAAATAACTCCCAAAAGTGCGGTGAAAATCATAAAATCGTAAACATCCAACCAAACCTAAAACTACAAATTTTCAAAAATAGCACAACGTCAAAATCCTCTCAAAAACCATTATTTACTTCCAAAAGTCATCCAAACCTTTAAAGTAATAAAATCATAACTGTGCGAAAAACTAGCAATGCATAGGTCCTCAGGTTAGTGCGACATCCGACCAGCTAGTTCAGTCATTCAACCCTCCTGTCTCAACATCAAAATCCTCACATGGATTATTCGCACCTAGTGAGTCTATTGACTTAGCAAGCCTTAACCATAGTAACAAGTAATATATATACATCCACATGCAACATTGAAAATACTTTTAATTAACATAATTTTTTCATGACATGCATAAACTTAAACATTTTCTTTCATCATATACTTTCCCTTCCATCATAAACTTTTCCTTTCATCATATACGTTTTCTCCTTAGATGAATTCAGATCATTAATTGTGACTTTTTTATCAGCTGTTTGTTGATTGAGCAATCTTACGTATTACCATCGTACTAGGCGACGGGGACATCAACGACACTCCTACCCGTCAACTGAGCCTTGACCTTACATATCATCGTGTCCTATCGTATTCGTGTTCGTGTTTGTGTTCATTTTAGTTACAGTCAAATCACCTTCTTCAAAAAAATTTATCATATCAATCACACTTATAAAAATTCATGCATCTAATATTGTCTGGAAACCGAGCATGCAACTTATTCTTTAACATTTTATAATTTTCATCAGAAAATTCCATAACCTTTCAAAATAAACATTTTAACATTCATTACAGCATTCAGGACACTGCCAGGACTCCTAACGTTTTTCATGTGCGAAATGACTATTTTTCCCCTGAAACCCTAACTTGAACATTATACCTTTGGACTTAAAACGACGACCTGAATCCATCCAAATTTACCATGATACAGTAAAATACACCCATAAATTTTTCTTAGACGAAAACTTAAGTTCCTTAACTAATTTCGAAATTCGTTATAAAACTTGAACCGAAGTCACGGTTTTAGCCCGAATCAACCCAAATCTTAACCAAAAGTAAATCATAGCTTACTATTAGGGATGTAAATGAACCGAACTGTTCGCGAGCTTTTCGGATCTCGGCTCGTTAAAAAGCTCGTCCGGGCTCGTTCGTTAAGCTTATCGAGCCGAGCCCGAGTCTTATTTTGGGCTCGACAATTTTGTTGAGCCGAGCTTGAGATTAATGATGTTCGGCTCGTTAGCTCGTGAACATGTTCGATAATAGGTTCGTGAGCTCAAAATTGAGCTCGGCTCGTTTAGCTGGCTCGTGAGCCCGAGCTCGGCTCGTTTAAGTGGTTCACGGGCGCGGCTGCTTCCACTACAAAAAAACGGAAATATCAGCGACGGTTTTTACTAAACCGCGGTCTGCGTTAAAACCATCGCATATTAAATTAAGCGATGGTTTACATCAAACCGTCGCTATTATAGCGACTGTTATGAATAAACCGTCGCCGATTAATATAAGCGACGGTTTTAGCAAACCGTCGCTGATAGCAACGGTTTTAGGGTTTAGGGTTGTAGCAAACTGTCTATAAATTATCGCGTTTAGAGTCGTTTGTAACATTTGCACTTAGTCATCCTGAGTGTTTATTAAATGGATATATCCGTTGTCCTTACAATCGAAAAATATGTCAGAACAAACCATATTTAGACGAAATACAAACCATTTGTGTTTCCTAATAAAAAGTACAAAATTGTGGATGTCAATCGAAAAAAGAGTCTTGGATACTACGAACCATTTGTGTTTCCTACGCAATCCTCGCAAGTTGTGTATTTGACTTATCCAACAACGAAGAGAGCAGAATCAGATTGGATGCATGTGAGTACTCTACGTAGGCGAGCTTATGTCACTGATGTTGAGCCAAATACTGAGCATAATCAAATTGATGCGAACGATGCATTTCAAAACAACGAAAGTGGACCTCATGACATCTCAACTCAATTTCTTTTATCGTCTCAAAATCTAGTCGATGTTAATGTTATGTACGACAACGAAATTGATTTGAACTGATAGTGAAACAGAAGAGGTTCAATATTCGAGCGACGATGTTCGTGACATTTATTGAATTGTACTTTGAGAAAAATATATATTTCATTAATTATAAATGTTAATGTTTTACAATTATTGAATTTATTTTAGCGAGCACGACATGGCAGAGATCCAACATCATGGGAGCTATACGTTCACACACATCGACATGCAGATGTATCTTTCGTTGACACGCGATCCCGCCTGCTCCACGTAAGTTTATTAAATTTCGTTATTCTCATCAACGTTACATTTAGAAAATTCAATTTGATTCATTTTAAATCAACATCACAGGAGGAGATGGAGCGCTACATGGCTGATTCATTTTGTATGAAATACTTGTATTATTATTTGCAGATTAATAATATGATTACATTTCTCAAATTTTGTTAATTTTTTTTCGATTATACAGTACAATATATTTTTATTTCAGATTTAAATAATTATAAAATTTTTAAAAAAAACAATTAGCGACGGTTTTTTGTTCAAACCGACGCGATATTAGCGATGTTTCATAAAACCCGTCGCCAATGGCGACGGGTTTGACATACCGTCGCTAAAATAGCGACGGTGTACGATAACCGTCGCTTTTTGGCAAAGATGTCTGTAAATGTTGCTATTTGCGACAGTTGTACAAAAACGTCGCCGATCTAGATGGGCGATGTTATGCGTAACCGTCGCTGTTGGCTACGGTTTAAGAAAAACGTCGCCGATCCAGATCGGCGACGTTTTTGTCAATACCTGTCGCTATTAGCGACGCTTTTACTCAAAACCCGTCGCTATTAGCGAACCGCCATTAACGAGCCGAGCTCGAGCCGAGCCCGAGCTTCAAACCAAAGGCTCGTAACGAGCCCGAGTCGAGCCCGAGCCAAAAAAATAGTTAAACGAGCCGAGCCCGAGCCAGCTACTGTTCGGCTCGGCTCGGCTCATTTACATCCCTACTTACTATCACTTAACAAACCCTTGTATAACCCAAATCAAGCAATTTACATTTCATAGAAACCAACTAGAACCTGCTGGAAATTCCTACCCTATTCGAACGAAACCCTAGCCCAAGTCAACCCATGAGATCTTTGACCCTAGCCCTTAACCACGAGAATAGACCCTACCTGACCATGCTGGGATCCTAACCGAACCCCTTAGGACCCCTTCCTGCCCAGACCTATGCGCCATGCACGGATTTCCTTTCTTGCGCACGCCCAAGGTCACAGCCCTCTCTTGTGGCCTCTGCCCTTCCGAGCCTCTCCAACTTTTTGTGGGCCACCATGGCTCATGGCTAGGACCCTTACGAGCCCATAACCTCGCCTAGACAGCACCCCACATGACCTCGATCCCCTTTTTATCCCACCAAAACCGTGCCCTAGCTTGTTTGTAACCCAAAAACGTGCAGCCATTGCCTTGCCTCGTTCCAGCCCTAAACCGTGCATCTAAGGACCCCTAAACCTACCGTAATTCGGCCCACTAACATCCTAACCTGACAGCCCCTTGCCCTTTAACAAGAACCATCAAAGCATGCAAGAAAAATCATGATTTTCCATGTATATGACATAAAAACAAAAATAAATAAGGGGTTATCATATTTTTCAAGCAACCATGTATATTCACACACAATATGGTATGAATGATGAGTGCATGTCTTTGCGTGATTCACGCACGAAAATCAATTCTAGACGCAAAGAACGTTGGCGGAGAGACATGATATACCTTGCTGCGTTTTTCCTTCAAAACCAACGTGAAAGTGGCTTCAAAAACGTGTGGTGCGTGTTTGTGTGTTGTGGAGAGAAAAGAACTAGGTTTCTTGTGTGATATGAAGTGTTATGTGGTTTGGAAACTCCATATTTTGATATAAATAATTTGGTAGGAAGTTAGGCCCAATAACCTTGTTATAATAGGCCCATTATAATATAGAAAAAATATCTCAATTAGGAAAGTTTTCGAAAATAATAACCGAGCTTACAAAGAGTCATTGTTTTCTTCAAAAATCGATTTCTGGTATAAAATACGACTTGACATGTAAAAATACCTCAGAAGACACCATTTTCGAAAATCACACCTTAAGTATACCATATATTAAAATAATTAAAAATAACCATTAATAAAAATATTTTCTCTTTACAGTCCCCCGTCTCCGTTCCTCGGTCGTGTCTTGAATAATACTGGAAAACAAAGTTTTATGCTTTCTAATAGAAAACCATATTTTTAACATATAAACATGCCTACCACATATAATTAATGTCATTAAAATATTCTAATTAAACATTTTTCATTTTTCCAAGATTTTCATGCAATTGGATTACGTTATCGCATTTTGGACCTTATAATTCCTCCCTCCTTTGAATGAAATTTCATCCTTGAAATTAAGATTTACCGAATAACTTCAGGTAGCGACTCTTCATGTCAGTCTTAGTTTCCTAAGTATCTTCCTCCTTCGAATGATTTAGCCACTTGACTTTGACCATATGAATGACCTTATTCTAGAGCCTTCTTTCTTGTCTATCCAAAATCTGCATAGGCCTTTCCTTGTGTGACGTATTTGGAGTCAACTGAAGAGGTTCATAATTCAGTACACGTGAAGGATCTGACATCCACTTTCGCAGCATTGCGATATAGAACACATTATGTACTCCAGCCAATATCGGTGGCAACACCACTCTATAAGCTAATGTTCCAATCCTCTCCAAAACCTCAAACGGTCCTATGAACCTCAGACTGAGTTTGCATTTTTTGCCAAATCGCGTAACATCATTCATAGGTGCTATCTTCACAAACACGTGGTCACCTACAGCAAAATCTAGCTCCCTTCGCCGCTTATTAGCGTAGCTTTTCTGGTGGCTTTGAGCAGTCTTCATCCTATCTTGGATTTTGACTACAAGATCTGCAATCTACTTGATCAAGTCCGGTCCTAACTCTCCTCTCTCACCAACCTCGTCCCAATGTATCGGTGATCTATTTCCTCTCGTAAAGTGCCTCGTAAGGAGTCATAACCATAGGCGACTAGTAGCTATTGTTATAACCGAACTCTACTGGAGGTAATTTTGGTTCCCAGCTGCCCTGGAAATCGATCACACAAGTCGGAGTAGATCATCCAGAATCTGAATCACCATTTCGGACTGAACATCGGTCTGAGGATGAAATGCTGTGCTGAACAACAATTTCGTCCACATAGCTGAATGTAGACTCTTCCAGAAGGACAATGTGAACCTCAGATCTCTGTCCAAAACAATAAACACTGGAATTCTATGCAGTCGAACTATCTCTTGGATGTACAGCTCTGCGTACTGAGTCATGGTGAATGTTGTCTTAATAGGTAGAAATCACATTGATTTTTTAAGACAATCAACTATCACCCAAATGACATTGAATCCATTGATAGTCATTGACAATCCCACTACGAAATCTATCGTGATATTTTCTCATTCCACTCAGGAATAGGAAGTGGCTTAAGCTTTCCTGCTGGCCTCTGGTGTTCTGCCTTAATTTGCTAGCATGTCAAACACTCGGACACAAAACGCAAGAAGCCTCATTTAATGCCTGGCCACCAATACAATGTTTGCAAATCTTAATACATCTTCATACTTCCGGGATAATTGGAATATGAGTATTATGGGTTTCCTTCATAACCACTTTTCTTTATGAATCGCCACTAGGGACCCATAGCCGATCTCGATATTTAATTATGCCTCCTCTTTTGAATATAGCTTCTGACCCTTCGATTCATCTCTCAGTCTCCATTTCTGTAATCGAACATTAGAAGATTGATCTTCACGGATTCTATCCCTCATGGTCGACTTAACTGTCATGGTAGAAATATTATGACCCTCGCTCCTAGCATACACTGCAAGCTTGAATAGTTGAATATCTGCTTGCAGTGGTCTTTGAAATGTCAATTGATCGATAACAGGTGCATGTATTTCTACACAAAGCATCCGCAACCACGTTAGCCTTTCCCGGATGGTAGCAGTCGTAATCATTCACCAGCTCTAACCATCTTTGTTGCCTCATATTCAACTCTTTCTAGGTGAATAATTACTTAAAGCTCTTATGATCAGTGAAAATCTTGCACTTCTCCCCATATAAGTAATGTCTCCAAACCTTTAGAGCAATACTACTGCTCCAAGCTCGAGGTCATGAGTCGGGTAATTCTTTTACGAACTTCAACTGTCTAGATGAATATGCTATCACTCGATCATTCTGCACCAGAACATAGCCTAAACCAAGCTTCAAAGCGTCTGTATAGAGAACATACTCTCCTTGTCTTGATAGCATCAATAGAACTGGCGCTGAAGTTAAAGCTTGCTTCAACTTCTCGAAACTCTCCTGGCAGCTTGATCCCCAAACAAACTTCTTATTTTTCTTCGTCAAGGCGGTCAAGGGTACTGCAATAGAGAAGAAACCTTGAATGAACTTCGGATAGTAGCCAGCTAGACTAAACAAACTGCGTATCTCAGTCACACTCTTAGGTGCTGGCCACTCTCTAACTGCCTTGAACTTGCTGGGATCAACCTAAACTCCACCTCTAGAAATAATATGGCCTAAGAATGCCACTCTCTCGAGCAAAAATTCGCACTTGCTGAACTTAGCGAACAACTTTATACCTTGCAATATCTGTAGAGCTGTGTTCGTAAGTGCTGATCGTGCTCTTCTCTGCACCTCGAGTAAATCAGAATATCATCTATTAAGACTATGTTAAACTGATCCAGATATGGATGAAATACGCGATTCATAAGATCCATGAAAATAGATGGCACATTAGTCAAACCGAATGGCATCACCATAAACTCGTAGTGCCCCTATCGAGTCCGAAAGCCGTCTTATGAACATCTGTCTCCTTCACCTTCAGCTGATGGTGTCCCGAACGAAGATCTATTTTGAGAAAATTGAAGCTCGTAGCAGCTGATCAAACAATTCCTCGATTCTAGGTAAGGGATACTTATTCTTGATGGTGACTCTGTTCAGTTTTCTATATCCAATGCATAGTTGCATACTACCATCCTTCTTCTTTACAAATAGTACCGGTGCACCCCATGGAGAACAACTTGAGCGAATAAAATCCTTGTCCCGCAACTCTTGAATTTGACCTTTCAGCTCTTTCATCTCGGCTGGTGCTATACGATAGGGTGCCTTAGAAATTGGCATTTTGCCCTGCATTAACTCAATAGAAAATTCCACATCTCGGTATGGTGGAATGCCGGAAATATCTTAGGGAAAGACGCTAGGAAAGTTTCTGGCAACCTCTACATCGTCCAGATTCTAACTGTCCGAGACAGGTACTGAGATAAAACTCGCTAGAAAAGCTTAGCAGCCTCATCTCAAAAGCTTCCTCGCACAGATGTAGGAGATAATGTGTAACACCTGCTAATTTAAAATGCTGAAAATTTGTTTTTTTTAAAGCTCACATTTATGGAATGAAAATTTAAATATTTTTACATGCATGCAACCAGACTGAAAAATATACTGTTCTAAAAATAATCGTAAATATTTGACAATTAAAAATATAGCAGTTTAAAATGACCAAAGTCGTCCAGCAGAATATGCGTAAACATAAACAATTAAAAATCCTAGTAATCATCAGCGTATCAAAACCAGCGTATAAAAATGTTCATGTCCTCTAAAAACTCATAAAATTCATAATGTGCGGAAGAAATGTGGTCCTCGGGTCGTGCGTGCACATCTGGCCCTGCCTATTCAGAATTCGGCACCTCCAATCCCCACATCGACATGGTCACCTGCAGCATTCACATATATTGAGTCTAAAGACTCAACACACCTGTACTAGAATAACAAATACATATACATAACATACAGCAGTGAAAACAACTCATCGTATCATCATATTCGTAAATATTAACTTTAATTGAATTCAGTTCCTTAGTTGTGACCTTAATAGCTTTATCGTTCATCATTATACGATGGATCCATCCACATAAAATCGTGGTATCCGGCGACTGTTTGATATCAGCGACAGTATACCCATCCACTGTGCCTAGGCCTCATCATTAGCATCTATATATATCTTAAGCATTTACATATACATCGTTAGTCACAATTAATTCCCACCTTTCAAAACATCATCATTTTAATCACTTAACAAAATCATGCATATACGTAAATTTTCTTAAAATCAAGCAAGAAACATAATTTTCATAATTTAATAAAAATCATAATAATGATGCATAAACATTTAAAAGCATGATAAATTTGTACTCAGGGCACTTCCAGGATAAAAAACTCACCTCGAGTGTAAAATGATAATTTTGCCCTTGGAAACCCAAAATGAACATTTGACCCCTGGACCTCTAAATTCCGATCCGAAGTTTAACAAACTCCTTAGAACATTCCAATACATTTTTAAAAGTGTTTCTTAGACGTAAACTCGAGCCCATATCAAAACTCACTCAATTCGTTTTAAAACTTGGACCGGAGTCCCGGTTTTAACCTGAATCAACCCGAAACTTAACCGAATTTTCCCAACTCAAGTCATGTTTTAAATCTACTAGAACAGCCCTAAAAAACAATTCCAGACAACTCATGACCCCTGAAACAATCCCAAAGTTGATGGAAATTTTCAGCGCACTAACCTCCAAACCCTAACGCACCATGGCTCGAGAGTTTCCTCTCTAGCTCGACTCCAGGCTGGACCAGCCTTGAACTAGACCAACCTAGGACCAAGACCAGCCATTGGACCTCTCTCTGGACCGACAAAACCACGTCCTTAGCCCCCAAACTTTCAGACCTGCGCCACCATCCATCTTAACCTAGCCGCGAACTCCCCGAGAGCAACTTATCACCAATCCCTTCGAGCAGCTTATGGTCCACAACCAGCCACTCACAGCCCTCTCCTAGCACTGTCACGAACCCAAGAGGGTCGGATTTTTGGCAGGAAACAAGCCATGCAGGGCTGTACCCACTAAAAACTCTCGATCTCTCCAATACAAGCCATAACCGAACACACTCGCTTAGCTACCCCCTTCCCTTAGACTAAGCCCGTTAACACTAAGAACAGCTGCCCCTTACACCACCTATTCAAGAAAAACGTGAGTTGTATGCATAACGCGTGGATTTCATGACAACCGAAAGAAATAATATTTAACATGCATGAACAAAGAAACCTTCGACCAAGACAGCATATCAGCATAAGAATATAGCTTGAATGATGAGCAAGGAAGATACATAGCGTGCCTTGAAGATTTATGAATGAAAACTAAGAGAAATACGCGTCGAGGAGACATAAGAAGAGCGGGGAAGGAGGCTTGCTTGAAGAAACTCGAAGGTTGAAACTTGCTGAAGGTTGGCTGATGTAATTCACGTGTGGGAGGCTGCTGAAGGAGGGAAGGGGTGGCCAATATGATTTAAGTAGGGTTAGGGTTTAGGTAATTAGGTTTAAGTATGAAATTAATACACTAATGAGCCCTAATTAAAATTAAAGGGTTTTGAGCCCATTTGACATTAAAACAAACCCATCAAACCCAAAAATACTCCCGAAAAATATTTCGTTTAGGTATGTTTTTGAAAATATCTCCCGAACCCTCAAAAAGTCCTCCGATTCGATAGAATTTACGTACCAATAAAAATTACGACCCAGCGTGTAAAAATACCCACCAAAGCCCATTTTCGAACTTTAATAACACCTCGTATTAATTAATAAAAATAACTAATGTAATAAAAATAAATTTCCTTTTAATTCTTCGATCTCCGTTCCTTGATCAAACATGAAATGCATTTAGAAACCTTAATGCGTGAACTTTAAAATAAACGTGAAAGGAATCCTATCATGCAATAATTATGCATTAAATGCATAAAAAAATAAGCATCTAATTTAAATAAAACCCTAGATTGCATGCATTCAGGTTACGTAATATTTAAATTTCTCGGACCTGACATAATGTGCGGCATTTGCTTGTTCTTTGCTGACTCAAAGACAAAAGATTTCCCGCTGGGTGGTCAAATAGATAATGACCTTTGTCGGAAATCTATCGAAGCTCCATTCAAAGATATCCAATCCATCCCAAGAATGATTTCGAACTCAGGCATCAGGAGAATGATGAGATTTACCTGAATCGCATTCTTCAGTAAACGAAGCTCCAGATTCCTCACAATGCTCGTGGTAACCATATGATCACCAGAATGAATGGAAACTTTAAAGCCCAAATCCAAATCCTCGGGTATAATCTTCATTCGCTTGAAAAACATCTCAGATATGAATGAGTGTGTAGCTCATGAATATAGCTATGCATAGGTAGCTACACCTGAAATAAATATCCTTCCAGAACCACGTATAGCATCAAATCCAATCGAGTCAAAAACCTAAAGAATTTTCTATCATTAATATTGTAATAGCCGAGCCCGGTGTACGGTACGGTTTAAGTTTCGTATTTATTTGGGTTTTGTGATTAGATGTTTAGAGTTGTGTTTTGGGCCATAATATTATTGGTTATTATTGTTCTTGAGGTGTTAGTTGTTGTTGGTTGTTCGTTTCAGAGTTTCGGATCGATTTTGGTTGGTTGAATTTTGATCATTGTCGTGACAAGAGTGCACCCGCGCTCTTAGAGGAGTGCCCCCGTGGTGTACTATTCATGATTTTGGAGTTGGGAAGCCGTGGCAAGACCGCACCCGCGGTAGTGCAAGGACCGCACCCGCGGTATTTGTAGGACCGCACCCACGGTCATCGTGCATGGATTTTATTGTGTTGTGCCGTGAGCTAGGCGCACCCGCGGTGCTTGTAGCAGCGCACCCGCGGTCTAGGTATGAGCGAGATATTTAGTGCCTTTTTGGAGTGGTTGGCCATTACTTTACCTTTTCTTTCCTCCTCATTCTCGATTTCCTCTAATTTCTTAGGGTTTTCTACCATTTCATTCATTTCCTACCTTTGATTCTTGGATCTAGTTGGATTTCCGAGTTGAGATCGAGCTTCTGCGTGGTGAGAGGAAGCTTAGGTAAGTTTTTGGTGCATTTATCTCATGGTTTTGAGTTAAGAGTTGATTTGGGTTGTTGATTTTGTTGGATTTATGGATTGTTTAGCTTGGTATCTTGGATATTGAGTTGATGTTGGTGTTATATTTGGATTATTGTTGTAGGTGGTGAACCAAGTGATTAGAGGAGGTGTTCTTGTGGGTTGTAAGTGGAAACTCATCCTTTTTTGCTCACATGATTGTATATGTATTGTGTTTCAAGAGTTTTAATGTGTTATTCCCTTCAATTGATTCATTGTTATGTATTGTTATCATTGTTGATTATTGGAGACTTTTATGTCTCATATTTATTGAAAAGGGAATACAAGAGCAAAGATAAAGTTTCAAAGTGATTGTTAAAGCCAGAGAGAGTTTAAATGTTTTCGGATTGATAAATACATAGTCAGAGATTGCATGCAATATTAGTTGATCAACGACCATAGGCTTTCATCCCTCAGAGTTATCGGTTTATATCGATAGGGGTATTAGCACCAGAGCAGAGATACTATTGATATCAATCCCCAGAGTAAAGAAAATACCATCTTATTGCTATTGCTATTGCTATGATATTCATGTTTCAGAGTTGATGGTATTTATGATTTCAAAGCCATGTTTTACAGAGTATATTGTATCATTGCTATGTTAGAGTTCCACTTGCTGAGATTTATTCTCATTTCAGTTATTCATGTGATGCAGATCAGAGTGGCGGCCCGGGACGTTGACTGTGGATAGGGGGTCATATGCATGCACCGTTGGAAGGATGATTTTGATGGCATGATCATAGGAATGATATTTTGTACTTTCGCTTTATCATTTGAATGATCATGTATTGCTATTTTGTAAAGATGTTTAAAGAAATGTATTTTGAAACTCCTTCCATATTTTTAAAGAAAATTTTAATTTCCGCTGCGTATTTTATTTAAAGAGGTCAGAGGTGTCACATTTTGTAGTAGCCTGAATTCCAAATTGGGTAATTAACGGATTAATGGTGATTAAGAAGGTTTAATGTGTAAGTTTGACCATGGTCATGATCGGACGGACCGAAGATGGTTCGGTAGCACCGAAGAGTTCGGACGATCCGAAGTGGGTTCGGTGGATCCGATCATGAGGTGTCAAGAGTTGATCGACACGTCAGTTTGCATGCAAGTTCGGATGATCCGAAGTGTAGGTTCGGTGGATCCGATCATGAGGTGTCAAGAGCCGATGGACACGTAGGAGTTCGGACGTTCCGAAGTGTGTTCGGTGGATCCGAACATAGCCTATAAATAGTGCTCGGAATTCCTCATTTTGGATTGCAAATTCTTGAAGTTGTGTCTCCTAGTTGAGAGGTTTGGAAGGTTTCTAGGGTTAGTTGTTGGTCGAGCGATAGCCAAGAGCTGCCAGGATTGGTAGCGTAGCGACGCCTGAGTTACGAGGCAATCGACATCAAAGGGCTGTCGACGGACGAAGGTAAACCCTAAACCTTTGGTAGTACTGGTTTTGCTAGTCTAGCATGGTAGTATTGTTCATTGGGTATGCTTTTGATGCGTAGGCTTGTTCTAGACCTGATTAGCGGTGTTGCGTAAGGCTAGGCTTGCTGTGATAGAGGTACGAAAGTACTATCCGAGATATCCTGGTCGAGTATACATTCTTATATGTGTTGCATGATTATGTGGTGCATTGATATATGTCATATGATGCATGCTATTATGTCACGTTTATTACTGCATGTTGCATTTCATGTTGAGCCGTATCTCCTTCGAGATAGCCTTTACTGTTGAGCTGTATCTCTTTCGAGATAAGCTATATCTTGTGGGGCCGCTCAGCCCTGTCTTATCTTGTGGACGCATGGACACCGAGAGTACACAGTGGCCGACGGGTCGGGAGGGCTTCGGTGATCCGGGACATTTTAGGTCCACGTCTGTTCTTGTAGTGGATGCAGTGACCCAGAGGAGTACCGCGCGGCACTATCCACTTGGCGCCTCTAGACTGAGCATTTTGAGATCCTTTGTTACTCCTGTTTCTTGACTACCCTGGTATCATATCATAGCATGTGCATTTCATATAGGCTTGTATACTCATGCTTTTGTACTGGGCGTTCTTATCGCTCACGTCCTCGGTTTTGTTTATCTTGGACACCCCATTCCCACGGGACAGGCCTCAGGTTGGACAGCTCAGGAAGAGCAGGAGGAGGACAGTGAGTAGCTGGTTGAGTTAGTTCTTCAGTACTGTTTTGTTTCGATTTGGTTGTACCGCATATTTTCATTTTAGTTCGAGTTGTTCTGGATTTCGATTGGGTTGTATAACTATCGTTTGTTGGCCTTTTCCGCAATTATCTCTGATTATTATTAATTAAGTTAATCGCATGCTTAGTTCTTGATTAGTAGGTGATTCTGGAACGGGTCACTACATTTATGGTATCAGAGCATGCTTACGATTTTGGGATATAGATTTCATTTTTGGGATTTTCGTTGACCATTTTACCATTTTTCCCCATTCTATCTTGTAGCGATGGCTGACCACTTTGGTGATGAGAGTAGTCAGGGAAGTGTAGGTCGTTGGGGTGACCAGGACGATCGTAGGCGTCATCGTGAACATCGTCATCGTCGGGATGGTCCTAGGCGTTTTGATTTGCACCGTTTCATTCAGATGGGGCCTAAGCCTTTAGTCGGCGGTGAGACTCCCGATGATGCAGGATTGGTTAGAGCGCATGGAGAGCTGTTTCCGAGCATTCCAGTGCACCGAGGAGCAGAAGATGGAGACCCTTAGTTTTCTTCTCGAGGGCCGTGCGCGCAAGTGGTGGCGATCGACTTCTGCGCCGATAGTCCAGTCTCAGGGTAGGGTGACTTGGGCCGATTTCCGTGCAGCTTTCATGCAGCTGTATTTTCCTCCAGCCCTTCGCCAGGAAAAGACGATTGAGCTCCTGAATCTTAAGCAGGGTAGTATGTCTGTTGATGAATATCAGCAGAAGTTCTTCGAGTTGTTACCCTTTGCTCCTCATATCAGTGGCAGTTCTGAGGCCAAGTATGATCATTTCCTCCAGGGTCTTAACCAGGAGATTTTTGATCGAGTCACTGTCTGTGATAATCCTACTTCGTATGATGGGTTAGTGAACCGGTGTCGCCAGGCAGAGATCAGTCTCCAGCGTGGTAGGGCTATTCTTTCTTCTAGACCTCCGAGTACTTTGAGCCCTCGATCTCAGTCTTTCAAGAAATCTGGTTCTTCTTCTTCCGGATCTGGATCTCGATCTAGCGGTGTTTTTCGCTTTGGTAAGAAGAAGGTTTCTTGTGCGCATTGTGGGAAGAACCATCCATCGGAGCAATGCCGATCAGCCGCGGGAGCTTGTTTTCAGTGCGGAGAGATGGGTCATATTAAGAAGAATTGTCCTCAGTTGCGGGGTGGAGCAGGATCTGGTTCCGAATCTCAGACGACTGTTCAGCAGAGGAGGCAGGGTCAGGCAGTGGGTAGTTCAAATCTTCGACCTCGTGCCCAAGGTCAGGTTTTTGCGCTGAACCAGGATCAGGCTGCAGATGAAACGGAGAGAGTCATAGCAGGTACTTTTTGTTTATGCGGTATTCCTGCTTTTGTTCTTATTGATACCGGAGCATCGCATTCATTCATTTCTGCACGATTTGTTAAGCGTCATAAGTTACCGTATGTTTCTCTAGACGTCATTCTTTCCGTTTCTACCCCGATGGGTCATTCGGTGTTAGCAAAGCGTCTAGTGATGGGTTGTCCCTTAAATTTTGAGGGTAACGAATTGATTGCGAATCTTATGATCCTGGAGATGGAGGATTTTGATTGTATTCTAGGTATAGACCTATTGACTACCTATCGAGCTACCGTGGATTGTTACCAGAAGCTTGTTCAGTTTCGTACGACTGAGAGCTCTAGTTGGTTTTTCTATGGTGAGGGAGCGCGACCTCCGATGCCAGTGGTATCTGCTCTGAAAGCCTGTCGTGCTTTAGAGTCGGGCGGGGAAGGCTACCTCATCTATGCGATTGATTCGTCCACAGGTAGTGTTGGTATAGAGGATATTCCAGTGGTTTGTGAATTTCCTGATGTCTTCCCAGATGAGATTCCTGGTTTTCCTCCAGTTAGAGAGGTGGAATTTGGCATTGAGTTAATGCCAGGGACTGCACCGATTTCTCGTGCCCCCTATCGTCTTGCTCCGTCAGAGATGAGAGAATTGAAGCAGCAATTGCAGGATCTTCTTGATAAAGGTTATATTCGCCCGAGTGTTTCACCTTGGGGAGCTCCAGTATTGTTTGTCAAGAAGAAAGATGGATCTATGCGATTGTGCATTGATTATCGCCAGCTGAATCGTGTGACGATCAAAAACAAGTATCCATTACCTCGTATCGATGATTTGTTCGATCAGCTTCAGGGTACCTCTGTTTACTCCAAGATTGACTTGCGATCGGGTTATCATCAGATGAGAGTTAGAGATGATGATATTTCCAAGACTGCATTTCGTACTCGATATGGGCATTACGAGTTTCTAGTTATGCCATTTGGATTGACGAATGCGCCAGCAGTGTTCATGGATCTGATGAATCGAGTCTTTCGGGATTTTCTAGATCAGTTTGTTGTGGTTTTCATCGACGATATCTTGATTTATTCTCACAATGTGGAAGAGCATATCCAGCACTTGAGGATTGTGTTGCAGATTCTTCGCGAGAAGCAATTGTATGCTAAGCTGAGTAAGTGCGAGTTCTGGATTGATCGTGTAGTATTCCTTGGTCATGTGATTTCCAAGGAAGGAATTTCTGTGGATCCCAGCAAGATTGAAGCAGTGCTGAATTGGTCACGTCCTACGACGGTGGCTGAGATCCGTAGTTTTCTAGGTCTGGCAGGGTATTATCGTCGCTTCATCGTGAATTTCTCTCAGGTAGCTAGACCATTGACGCAACTTACTCGGAAGGATGTTCCATTTGAGTGGTCATCTGAGTGCGAAGATAGTTTCAGAGAGCTTCGTCGACTTCTGACTTCTGCACCTGTTTTGGCGTTACCGTCAGGATCTGATGGTTTCAGTGTTTACACCGATGCCTCTTTTCAAGGCTTAGGGTGTGTGTTGACGCAGAATGGTCATGTGATCGCTTACGCTTCTAGGCAGCTGAAACCTCACGAGGAGAAGTACCCTATTCATGATCTAGAATTAGCTGCTATTGTGTTCGCGCTGAAGATCTGGCGTCATTACTTGTACGGGGTTAAGTTTGAAATTTTCACTGATCATAAGAGTCTGAAGTATCTGTTCACTCAGGCTGAGTTGAACATGAGACAACGTCGTTGGATGGATCTACTTAAAAATTATGACTGCGAGATCAAATACCATCCAGGTTCTGCGAATCTCACAGCCGATGCTCTTAGTTGCAAGGTGAGAGCCTCTGCACTTCAGACCAGTGCTATGATTAGTACTATTCAGGATTGTTGTTCATTGGGATTTAATTTCAAACATCGGAAAGGTAAGGAGAGCATTCGTGTTGCTACCATTTTATCTGAGCCAGCTTTGTTCGCTCGGATTCGAGATGCTCAGATGTCTGATCTCAAGACTCAGAGTTTAGCTCGGTTGGCTGGTGGAGATAGTAATTTCCATTATCAGTCTAATGGTCTTCTGTGTTTGTCTAATCGGGTTGTGGTACCAGAGGATGATACTTTGAGGGAAGAGATCTTGGCTCAGGCTCATCGAAGTAAGTTGAGTGTTCATCCGGGAAGCAATAAGATGTATAAAGATTTGAGGACACGATTTTGGTGGAAAGGGATGAAGCGCAGCGTTTATCAGTTTGTTTCCAAGTGTCTTGTTTGTCAGCAGGTTAAGGCAGAGCACCGTCGACCGGGAGGATTATTGTTGAACTTACCTATTCCCGAATGGAAGTGGGAGCATATCGCGATGGATTTCATTACTCACTTACCATTGTCTTCGAGGAATAGTGATGCTATTTGGGTAGTGGTGGATCGACTCACCAAGTCTGCTCATTTTCTGCCATATAACCGTGATTTCACTTTCGATCGTATGGCTCGATTGTACATTCAAGAGATTGTACGTTTGCATGGGGTGCCAGTTAGTATTGTCAGTGACAGAGATCCTCGTTTTACCTCACGATTTTGGGGTAGTTTCCAGTCGGCATTGGGTACTTCATTAAGTTTAAGTACGGCTTATCATCCAGAGACCGACGGTCAGACAGAGAGGACTATCCGTACACTTGAGGATATGTTGCGAGCCTGTGTTATGGATTTCGGAATCGCTTGGCATGATCATTTGCCTTTGATTGAGTTCGCATACAACAACAGCTATCATCGTAGTATTGGTATGGCACCATTTGAGGCGTTGTATGGGCGACGTTGTCGTACTCCATTATTTTGGGATGAAGTTGGGGAACGACAGGTTGAAGGACCGGAGTTAGTCCAGTAGGCTATTGATAAAGTTGCAGTAATCAAGAAGCGAATTAAGATTGCTCAGGATCGACAGGCTAGTTATGCGAACACCAAGCGGCGACCTCTTTATTTTCAGCCAGGTGAGAAAGTGTTTCTCCGAGTTTCGCCTTTTCGCAGGATTTTGAGATTTGGTCTCAAGGGTAAGCTGTCTCCGAGATTTATTGGTCCATTTGAAATATTGGAAAGCGTGGGAGATTTGGCTTACAGACTTGCATTGCCGCCGTACCTATCAAGTATTCACGATGTGTTCCACGTATCTTTGTTGAGACGATATGTAGCAGATGAGTCTCACATCTTGCATCCATCTGAAGTTCAACTAAATACGGATTTGTCTTACGTGGAACGACCAGTGCGGATTCTCGATCGCAAAGACAAGGTATTGCGGAATAAGATCATTCCTCTTGTCTTAGTTCAGTGGCAGCGCAGAGGCACTGAAGAAGCCACTTGGGAGCTAGAGAGTCGTATGCGTTCGGAGCATCCAGAGCTCTTTTGAGTTGTACTATGGTTGTAATATGGATGTGTGTGTGTTTTCCGTTGTAATCTAAATATCAGTTGTGTTCAACAACAATTGAGATGTAATAACGATGTTGTTATTTCAGTTTTTGTTCATCCTATAAACTTGATTTCGAGGATGAAATCTTTTTAAGGGGGGGAGAATGTAGTAGCCTGAATTCCAAATTGGGTAATTAACGGATTAATGGTGATTAAGAAGGTTTAATGTGTAATTTTGACCATGGTCATGATCGGACGGACCGAAGATGGTTCGGTAGCACCGAAGAGTTCGGACGATCCGAAGTGGGTTCGGTGGATCCGATCATGAGGTGTCAAGAGTTGATCGACACGTCAGTTTGCATGCAAGTTCGGATGATCCGAAGTGTAGGTTCGGTGGATCCGATCATGAGGTGTCAAGAGCCGATGGACACGTAGGAGTTCGGACGTTCCGAAGTGTGTTCGGTGGATCCGAACATAGCCTATAAATAGTGCTCGGAATTCCTCATTTTGGATTGCAAATTCTTGAAGTTGTGTCTCCTAGTTGAGAGGTTTGGAAGGTTTCTAGGGTTAGTTGTTGGTCGAGCGATAGCCAAGAGCTGCCAGGATTGGTAGCGTAGCGACGCCTGAGTTACGAGGCAATCGACATCAAAGGGCTGTCGACGGACGAAGGTAAACCCTAAACCTTTGGTAGTACTGGTTTTGCTAGTCTAGCATGGTAGTATTGTTCATTGGGTATGCTTTTGATGCGTAGGCTTGTTCTAGACCTGATTAGCGGTGTTGCGTAAGGCTAGGCTTGCTGTGATAGAGGTACGAAAGTACTATCCGAGATATCCTGGTCGAGTATACATTCTTATATGTGTTGCATGATTATGTGGTGCATTGATATATGTCATATGATGCATGCTATTATGTCACGTTTATTACTGCATGTTGCATTTCATGTTGAGCCGTATCTCCTTCGAGATAGCCTTTACTGTTGAGTTGTATCTCTTTCGAGATAAGCTATATCTTGTGGGGCCGCTCAGCCCTGTCTTATCTTGTGGACGCATGGACACCGAGAGTACACAGTGGCCGACGGGTCGGGAGGGCTTCGGTGATCCGGGACATTTTAGGTCCACGTCTGTTCTTGTAGTGGATGCAGTGACCCAGAGGAGTACCGCGCGGCACTATCCACTTGGCGCCTCTAGACTGAGCATTTTGAGATCCTTTGTTACTCCTGTTTCTTGACTACCCTGGTATCATATCATAGCATGTGCATTTCATATAGGCTTGTATACTCATGCTTTTGTACTGGGCGTTCTTATCGCTCACGTCCTCGGTTTTGTTTATCTTGGACACCCCATTCCCACGGGGCAGGCCTCAGGTTGGACAGCTCAGGAAGAGCAGGAGGAGGACAGTGAGTAGCTGGTTGAGTTAGTTCTTCAGTACTGTTTTGTTTCGATTTGGTTGTACCGCATATTTTCATTTTAGTTCGAGTTGTTCTGGATTTCGATTGGGTTGTATAACTATCGTTTGTTGGCCTTTTCCGCACTTATCTCTGATTATTATTAATTAAGTTAATCGCATGCTTAGTTCTTGATTAGTAGGTGATTCTGGAACGGGTCACTACACATTTAGTGGTATCAGAGCGGTGTTCTTTGGACCAATGCATATGACTTCGTCTACTGTCAACTGTCCGGGTATGTTTTCTTGCATCTATCCATTGTTATATATTGATATGTCTTTTGTGAGCCTATTGTAGAGTAGAGGATGCCACCTAAGAGGAAAGCAGTAGAGGGTGAGGATAGTTCTTGCTCGAGGGTTGTCGACGAGTTCGGCAAGTTGCTTAAAGAGCAGGCCAAGGTCCATAGTGAGCAGATCCATCAGTTGCTCCGATTGCAAGGAGCAGGTCAGGGCAGAGGTCAAGGTAGAGGGCAGGTTGCTCAGGCTGTTGGCACTGATGCCATATTTTCTGCATTCAAGAGAATGGATCCGCCAGAGTTTGCAGGGAGCACTGATCCGTTAGTTGCAGTCGAGTGGGTCAAGGCTTTAGAGGCGATTTTCGATCATCTCAGTTATTCAGACAGAGACAGGATCAGCTGTGCTGTTTTCATGTTGGTTAAAGCTGCTCGCATTTGGTGGAATGCGACCAAAGTTGGAGTTGATGTCTCTACTTTGAAGTGGTCTGAGTTTACCGATCTTTTCTATGACAAGTACTTTCCCGATGCACTTCGAGCGAGGAAAGTTACAGAGTTCTTGGAGCTTCGACAGGGGAGTATGGATGTTGGTGAGTATATTCTGAAATTTGAAGAGGGTTGCTTGTTTGCTCCGTATGTTGCATCCAATGACAAAGATAAAGGCGCTCATTTCATTCGAGGCCTTAGAGCAGAGATTCGACGGGATATCAATATGTCCAAGGCCGCTACTTTCAAGGAGATTGTATCCAAGGCATTGTTGGCTGAGCAGGATGAGAAGGATATTGCCCGGGAGAGGCAAGCGAGACACCAGGCCTTTGCTCAGATGGGCCAGAGTTCGAGTCAGAGAGGCATGGATCGATTCAAGGGGAAAGGCAAGATGGACTCGAGTCCCAGACCACCTATAGTTCCAGTTGTTCCATCCGATCCAGAGAAGCCTTTGTGTCCTAAGTGTGGTCGACACCATAAGGGAGAGTGCGGATTTGGCACTCATACTTGTTATCGTTGTGGCACGGCAGGCCACGTTGCCTGAGATTGTCCAAGAGGAGCTAGCCAGGAGAAAGTGCAGGGTCGCATCTTTTCGATGACGAAAGAAGGTATAAACCATGATTCTTCTGTGATCTCAGCACTATTTTAATTTCAGGCAGAGTAGCTACGACTTTGATTGATACTGGTGCTACTCATTCTTTTATGTCTGAATTATTTTTGAGATCTTTGGGTATAGTTCCCTCTGTTATTCCCCTCCGGTTCAATGTTGTTTTGCCTTCGGGAGATGTATTGTGCCCGACATCTATTGTGTATGCATGCCCTGTTCGTATTGATGGTAGAGAGGTCTTTGCTGATTTGATTGTGATCCCGATGGTTGCCTTTGATGTTATTCTTGGCATGGATTGGCTGTCGACCTATCGTGCTGTTATCGATGGCGTTGCTAAGACGGTGACTTTTGCAGATGATAGAAATAAGGGAGGTTCGCTCGCCAGCACAGGTACTTCGCTGGTCCTTCTTTTTATTTCTTGTCTTGAGGCTGAGAGATTGCTATGTAGAGGTTGCGATGGTTTTCTTGCTTCTATTGTGGATGTGGATAATATTGTGAAGTTGAACATTGATGATATCGATGTTGTGAGGGAGTTTGCTGATGTGTTTGAGGATGATGTGCCGGGTTTGCCTCCGGACAGAGACGTTGAGTTCGTGATTGATTTAGCTCCAGGTACGGTTCCTATTTCTAAGGCTCCGTATAGGATGGCTCCTACCGAAATGAAGGAGTTGAAGACGCAGTTGCAGGATCTTCTAGACAAGGGTTTTATTCGACCGAGTTCTTCGCCTTGGGGAGCTCCGGTTCTATTTGTTAAGAAGAAAGATGGTTCTTTGCGGCTGTGTATCGACTACAGAGAGCTCAACAAAGTGACTGTCAAGAACAAGTATCCGATGCCACGGATTGACGATCTATTTGACCAGCTTCATGGTGCTACTGTCTTTTCGAAGATTGATCTTCGGTCTGGCTACTATCAGTTGAAGGTTAGGGAGTCTGATATCCCTAAGACGGCGTTCAGGACCAGGTATGGTCACTATGAGTTTCTCGTGATGTCTTTTGGTCTGACCAATTCCCCTTCAGTTTTCATGGACCTGATGAACCGAGTGTTCAAGCCGTTCTTGGATAGCTTCGTCATTGTCTTCATCGACGACATCCTGATCTATTCTAAGACCAGAGAGCTTCATTCAGAGCATCTCAGAGTTGTTCTTCAGTTGTTGAGAGAGAGGAGGCTGTATGCCAAGTTGAAGTAGTGCGAGTTTTGGTTGGATCAGATTTCTTTTCTAGGCCATGTCGTTTCGAAGGATGGTATAACAGTTGATCCAGTGAAGATTGAGGCGATTCTGAAGTGGCCTATTCCTAATACTGTCTCAGAGGTACGCAGTTTCCTTGGTTTGGCGGGTTATTATCGTCGTTTCATTTCAGATTTTTCCAAGATTTCCCTGCCATTGTCCAATTTGACGAGGAAGACTGTGAAGTTCGAGTGGTCCATTGATTGCCAGAGCGCATTTCAGGAGAAGGATAGATTGACGACAGCTCCTATTCTTTCATTGCCCAGTGGTTCTGAGGATTTCGTTGTCTTTACCGATGCGTCGAAGAAAGGCCTTGGTGCAGTACTGATGCAGCGAGGTAAGGTCATTACTTATGCTTCTCGCCAGTTGAAGGTTTACGAGAGGAATTATCCGACGCATGATTTAGAGCTGGCAGCTGTGGTTTTCGCCCTGAAAATCTGGAGACATTACTTGTATGGCGAAAAGTGTGAGATCTTCACAGACCACAAGAGTTTGAAGTATCTGTTTTCTCAGAAAGAGCTCAATATGCGAAAGAGGAGGTGGTTAGAGCTTGTCAAAGACTATGATGTGACGATCAGTTACCACCCAGGGAAGGCGAATGTTGTGGCTGATGCTTTGAGTCGTAAGTCGAGTTCTTCCTTGAGTTCTTTGATTCAGAGGCCATTGGTGGTTCCGGGGACCATTGCTCGCCTTTCAGCGTTGGTCATTCGGGCTACATTGACTGACAGGATCCGTAGAGAGCAGACTGACGATGTTCAGTTGTCAGAGTTGAGAGCTAGAGCAGAGGAGAGAGGTAACTCAGAGTTTGGTTTGAATGGAGACGGTTTGGTGACTTTTAGAGGTCGTATTTGTGTTCCTGTTGGTGACGATATTCGGCGAGACATTCTGACAGAGGCTCATACCGCGCCATATTCGATTCATCCAGGCAGTACGAAGATGTATCAGGATCTTCGTCGACTCTATTGGTGGCCAGGTATGAAGAAAGATGTTGCTATGTTCATTTCTCAGTGTCTTACTTGTCAGCAGGTGAAGATTGAGCATCAGAGACCTGCTGGGACATTGCTATCGTTGCCGATTCCTCAGTGGAAGTGGGAGCATATTACGATGGATTTCGTGACTGGTCTTCCCAGAGTGCAGAGAGGTTTCAATTCCATTTGGGTTATCGTTGATCGATTGACCAAGTCAGCTCATTTTCTCCCAGTCAAGACGACGTATTCGATGAACCAATATGCCGAGGATTACATAGCAGAGATTGTTAGACTTCATGGTGTGCCTGTGTCGATTGTGTCTGATCGTGATCCATGATTTACTTCAGAGTTTTGGAAGAGTTTGCACAGAGCTATGGGTTCGCGGTTAGCGTTTAGTACAGCTTATCACCCTCAGAGCGACGGTCAATCAGAGAGAGTCATTCAGATTCTAGAGGATATGCTCAGAGCTTGTACTATTGATTATCCAGGTAGCTGGGATTCTAAGTTGCCTTTGGTTGAATTCACGTACAATAACAGTTACCAGGCGACGATTGTCATGGCACCGTATGAGGCACTTTATGGCAGGAAGTGCAGATCGCCATTGTATTGGGATGAGGTTGGTGAGAGGAATATGTTGGGACCAGAGTTGGTCCAACAGACAGCCGATGTTGTTGCTGTGATCCGTGAGAGGATGAAGACTGCGCAGTCGAGACAGAAGAGCTATGCAGACATTCGTCGTAGGCCTTTGCAGTTCGAGGTTGGCGACCACGTGTTTCTGAAGATAGCACCTCTCAAGGGTGTGATGAGATTTGGCAAGAAGGGCAAGTTGAGCTCGAGGTTTATTGGTCCATTTGAGATATTGGACAGAGTTGGTGATCGAGCCTACAGATTAGCCTTACCGCCAGATCTTGACAGAGTTCACAATGTGTTTCATGTTTCGATGCTCATGAAGTATATTGCAGATCCTTCCCATGTTCTTCACCACGAGCCATTGGACTTGACGCCGAATTTGACTTATCAAGAGATTCCGATTCAGATTCTGGATCGCACAGTCAGAGTATTGAGGAACAAAGAGATCGGCATTGTTAAACTCCTTTGGAGGAATCATTTGATAGAGGAGGCTACGTGGGAACCAGAGGTTGAGATGAGAGAGAAGTATCCTGAGTTGTTCGTGCAGTGATGTCAATTTCGCGGACGAAATTCCTCTAAGGAGGGGAGATTGTAATAGCCGAGCCCGGTGTATGGTACGGTTTAAGTTTCGTATTTATTTGGGTTTTGTGATTAGATGTTTAGAGTTGTGTTTTTGGCCATAATATTATTGGTTATTATTGTTCTTGAGGTGTTAGTTGTTGTTGGTTGTTCGTTTCAGAGTTTCGGATCGATTTTGGTTGGTTGAATTTTGATCATTGCCGTGACAAGAGTGCACCCGCGCTCTTAGAGGAGTGCCCCCGCGGTGTACTATTCATGATTTTAGAGTTGGGAAGCCGTGGCAAGACCGCACCCGCGGTAGTGCAAGGACCGCACCCGCGGTATTTGTAGGACCGCACCCGCGGTCATCGTGCATGGATTTTATTGTGTTGTGCCGTGAGCTAGGCGCACCCGCGGTGCTTGTAGCAGCGCACCCGCGGTCTAGGTATGGACGAGATATTTAGTGCCTTTTTGGAGTGGTTGGCCATTACTTTACCTTTTCTTTCCTCCTCATTCTCGATTTCCTCTCATTTTTTAGGGTTTTCTACCATTTCATTCATTTCCTACCTTTGATTCTTGGATCTAGTTGGATTTCCGAGTTGAGATCGAGCTTCTGCGTGGTGAGAGGAAGCTTAGGTAAGTTTTTGGTGCATTTATCTCATGGTTTTGAGTTAAGAGTTGATTTGGGTTGTTGATTTTGTTGGATTTATGGATTTTTTAGCTTGGTATCTTGGATATTGAGTTGATGTTGGTGTTATATTTGGATTATTGTTGTAGGTGGTGAACCAAGTGATTAGAGGAGGTGTTCTTGTGGGTTGTAAGTGGAAACTCATCCCTTTTTGCTCACATGATTGTATATGTATTGTGTTTCAAGAGTTTTAATGTGTTATTCCCTTCAATTGATTCATTGTTATGTATTGTTATCATTGTTGATTATTGGAGACTTTTATGTCTCATATTTATTGAAAAGGGAATACAAGAGCAAATATAGAGTTTCAAAGTGATTGTTAAAGCCAGAGAGAGTTTAAATGTTTTCGGATTGATAAATACATAGTCAGAGATTGCATGCAATATTAGTTGATCAACGACCATAGGCTTTTATCCCTCAGAGTTATCGGTTTATATCAATAGGGGTATTAGCACCAGAGCAGAGATACTATTGATATCAATCCCCAGAGTAAAGAAAATACCATCTTATTGCTATTGCTATTGCTATGATATTCATGTTTCAGAGTTGATGGTATTTATGATTTCAAAGCCATGTTTTACAGAGTATATTGTATCATTGCTATGTTAGAGTTCCACTTGCTGAGATTTATTCTCATTTCAGTTATTCATGTGATGCAGATCAGAGTGGCGGCCCGGGACGTTGACTGTGTCTAGGGGGTCATATGCATGCACCGTTGGAAGGATGATTTTGATGGCATGATCATAGGAATGATATTTTGTACTTTTGCTTTATCATTTGAATGATCATGTATTGCTATTTTGTAAAGATGTTTAAAGAAATGTATTTTGAAACTCCTTCCATATTTTTAAAGAAAATTTTAATTTCCGCTGCGTATTTTATTTAAAGAGGTCAGAGGTGTCACAAATAATCCAAAATAAGTTCAAAAATTACATTTCAGCCCCTTAAAGTTTTGAAATTCTCCATTTTGGCCCTAAAGATTTCGAAAATTTCATCTTGCCCCAAACAAACTTCGAATTTTATCAAATTAGGCCCTAAACTCTTGAAATTAAATGTTTTGACCCTAAAATTCCAGAATTCACAAAACAGTCCATGTACTTTCCAAACTTTGCGATTAAGTCCCTGCATTTTCGAAAATTCCAAATTTCAGCTTAGAACTTTTGGTCATCTCAATATCAGTCCATGTATTTCTTAAAATTATAGATTAGCCCCTAGATTTTTTTCAGCCTTGTGCATTTAAACCCTTAAACTCTCAATCTTTTGCACTTTGGCCTTCTATCTTTTGATTTATGCAATGTAAGCCTCATAATTTTGTTTTCTTCATTGTTAAGCCTTAAAATCCTTAATGGGTTTAATCCATTCCTTTATATCCTTAAAGCTTATATTTTAGTCTAATTTCCAAGATTCTCAATGTCATCCCTTAAATCTAATTAAGATAGCGCATGCAACCTAATTTCTTCTAAGTTCTTTATTATCTCAATCAATTCCACTAACCAATTTCCATGCAATAAAAGCAATGTAAGAACGTTAAGCAGTTAGGTTACCAGTGATCAAAGTCGTGTCTGGCTCTACTTCAGCCTCCTCAGCATGCATGACACATGCCCTACCAGTAGTAGCTCCCTTATTCCTCGGACAATCCGTAGATTTATGGCCCTCCTCGTTGCAAATGAAGCACTTAAATGATCCCCACATGAATTTGCCAAAGTGGAAACAGTTGCATTGCTTGCACAGTTGCCTCTCCTCAGGCTTTGCGGCACCTGAATTCTGTAGTGGCTTCTGTTGCCCTGGCATCTTCCATTGTTCTTGGGGGTTTTGCTGCCCCTGAGCTCTGAGAGGTCACGTAAACTGCCTCTTGTTTGGATAAGAGCTATGCTGATTCTGCTGCCTCTTGCGCTGCATTTCAAAATCAATATCTTTCAAGGCTTGTTCACTTTGGAACACAAGAAATGGCAACTACATAATCCGCCAATCTCATCAACATCTCATCTCGACGAATAATGGATCGGAGGCTATCCAAGAAATGCCTCAATTTCTCAGCAACATCTCTAGCAATGAGGGGCACGATGTGACAACCTATATCAAACTTCCTTATAAACTCAGCCACAAACGTGTCTCCCTGACGAAACCTCATAAACTCCATCTTCAAGTGTTCTCTGACACCAGCAGTAAAATACTTCTCATAAAAGATGTTCTTGAATTATACCCAAGTAAGGGTGGCTAGATTGACACCCTGCTCCGCTACTTCTCAACAAAGAGAAGCATCATCCTACAGCATATAAGTGGCACACTTGACTCGATCAGCATCCCCCATATTCAGATAACAGAAATGCACATTAAGGGATCTGATCCAGCCCTCAGCAAAAAATTGGTCGGTGGTACCTGAAAACTCCTTCAGACCCAGCCTCCTAAACTGATCATACATATCATGCTGTGGCCTCGGAGCATGATAAGCCTGCTGCTCAAAAAAACGTGCCATACCCTCCAGCACTGTAGTAGCAACATCCCCATTGGGAAGTGGGGATGCATTCTCTCTACGATCCTCATGAGTATCAGTATGTCCATCAATATTAGGTACGCATCTAGGAAGCATTATATCTGAACGTATTCCAAATTCTAATGTAACCAACATGCAATTAAATCTAAGCATCTAACCATTAAGCTTATAAGAACCATTTATCCATCATCTTACACATAAATATCAATTAACTTCACGTAGCATTTAATCATGTAACTTAAGCATATAATCAGGTAAACATGCATGTGCCATCATTAAAATCATTTAAAGCATTTAAAATTACAGACTCGAGGCTTGACGACTGAGCTCGCTGGAACTTGTGGTGGCACAACCTTTTACAAGAAAATTTCTCTAATACCAACTGAAATGTCTCTAACTCGTAAACATCCAACCAAACCTAAAACTTGAATTTTTCAAAAATATCATAACGTCAAAATCCTCTCAAAATCCACTCTTTACTTCCAAAAATCATCAAAATCTTTACAGTAATGTAAAATCATAACTGTAATAAAAATTAGCAATGTAAAGGTCCTCGGGTTAGTGCACCATCTGCCTAGCCAGTTCAGTCATTCAACCCTCTTGTCTCAACATAAAAATACTCAACTGCATCATTCAAATACTCAACTGCATCATTCAAACATGTTGAGCTTATTGACTCAACAAGCCTTCACTATAGTAACAAGTAATACGTATACATCCACATGTAACAGTGAAAATACTTTTATTAACATAACTTTTTCATGACATGTATAAACTTAAAACTTTTCTTTCATCATATACTTTTCATTTTATCATAAAATTTTTCTTTCATCATATAAATATACATATAAGTTTTCCCCTTAGATGAATTCGGATAATTAATTACGACTTTCGTATCTGCTGTTTGTCGATTGATCATTCTTATGTATTACCATGGTACCAGGCGGCGGGGACATCTGTGACACTCACCTGTCGACTGAGCCCTGGCCTTACATATCATCTTGTCATTTCGTATTCGTATTCGTGTTCGTGTTCGTGTTAGCGTTCGTATTAGTCACAATCAAATCACCTCCTTTAATACATTTTATCATATACATCACTTATAAAAATTCATGCATATAACATAATCTTGAAACCAAGCATAAAACTTATTATTTAACATTTTACAATTTTCATCAGAAAATTCCATAAAATTTCAAAATAAAATTTTAACATTCATTAAGGCATTCAGAACACTCTCATACATTTTTCAGGTGCGAAATGACCATTTTGCCTCTGAAATCCAAAATTGACCATTATACCTTTGGACCTTAAAACGAGGACTCGAATCCATCCAAACTTACCATGACACCTTAAAAAACACACATAAACATTTCTTTGACGTAAACTTAAGCTCCTTAACTAAATTCAAAATTCGTTTTAAACTTGAACCGAAGTCGCAATTTTAGCCTGAATCAACCCGAAACATAACCAAACTTAAATCATAGCTTACTAACACCTAACCAACCCTTTTTCAACCCAAATCAAGCCATTTACAACCCATAGAAACCACAAAGAATTGGAAATTCTTGCCCTATTCGAACGAAACCCTATCCCAAGTCAACCCATGAGATCTTCGACCCTAGCCCTTAACCACGAGACAAGACACTACATAACCCTGCTCGGACCCTATCGAACTAATTAGGACCCCTTTCTGCCTAGCCCTACGCGCCATGCACGAGAACATGCATGGTTCTCCTTCCTTTTGCACGCCCAAGGTCGCACAACCATCTCTTGCAGTCTCTGCCCTTCTGAGCCTCTCCAGCTGTGTGTGGACCACCATGGCCCATGGCTAGGACCTCACGAGCCTAGAACCTCACCTAGACAGCACCCACACGACCTCCCCCTTTTATCCCACCAAAACTTTGACCTAGCTTGTTTGAAACCCAAAAACGTTCAACCCTTGCCTTGCCTCATTCCAGCTAATAACCATGCATCTAAGAATCAATAAACCTACTATAATTCATCCCTCTAACATCCCTAATTGGAAGCCCCTTGCCCTTTAACGAGAACCATCAAAACATGCAAGAAAAATCATGATTGTCCATGTCTATGGCATAAAAACAAAAGTAAATAAGGGGGAGGGGTATCATATTTTTAATAAAACCATGTATATTCACATAATATGGTATGAATGATGAGAAAAGAAGGAATAACGTGTGCTTTTGCATGATTCACGAACGAAAATCAATTCTAGATGCGAAAAACGTTGGCGGAGAGGCGGGGGAGTCCTTGCTGTGTTTTTCCTTCAAACCCCATGAAAGTGGCTTAAAAAACGTGTGGTGTGTGTTCATGTGTTGTGGAGAGAAAAGCCCTAGGTTTCTTGTGTGATATGAAGTGTTTTGTGGTTTGGAAGCTCCATATTTTGATATAAATAATTGAGTAGAAAGTTATGCCTCCAAAAAGTCCTTGTTTTTTTCAAAAATCGATTACAGATTTAAAATACGACTCGTCATTTAAAAAAATCTCATAAGACACCATTTTCGAAAATCACAACTAAAATATACCATATGTTAATTAATTAACAATATTTTACCTTTATATTCCTCGGTCTCCATTCCTTGGTCGTGTCTCAAATAGTCCTTCCATATTTTTAACATATAAACATGCGTACCACATATAATGAATGCCATTAAAATAATTTAATTAAGAATTTTCTATTTTCCTAGATTTGCATGTAGTTAGATTACGTTACCGCATTTTGGACCTTACAGTCATTCTATGTGTTATGGTGGAATATGAGACGACAGATCAGCTGCAGATTCCATCGATGCAGAGAAAAGGTTGTGGTAATAATTAATTCTGTTGTTGAAGGGGCAGATACTTGGATTAGTTTTGGAACAGTTTTATTGTGAAGAGATTGTAGCATCTCAGCTATTGCGGTCAAAGAAATTTCCAGAAGGCTTTTAGAGAAGTCCTGAGGAACTTGAACTTCTTAAGTCTGATTAGTAAATCTATGTGGAGCTACTTTAGAATATGATTTAATAGGATCAGTCTGAGATGTTGAAACTTGAGGTGGACTAGGATAAGTCAAGAGTTCTTGATGCTTTAGACTGATCCAACTTCTTGATTTGTTCTTCTAAGTCCATCCGGTCTAATGAAATCTCTTATGTCGACCCTGTTAGAACAAGAGGCTGCTTGAGATCTTCTCTCGTTATCTACACGTTCATGGACAGCCCAAGCACATCCATTTACAATTGTACTGTGTGGATGGAAGTTTTCCCTTTTCTTAGTAAGTAACAGTTATAGATCACTTTCTATTAGCACCATAGCCAAAACTCTCTTCTCTTCATTGCTTCTGGAATTACATTCGTCTTATTCCATTCTATAACTTGATTCCGATTTGCAATGCTGGCAACAAATTAGATGTTCCTGAAACGACATTGACATTTTTTTCTAATCATAAATCATAAAGTATAAAATATTAAATAAAATAACTTAACATTTTTGACAGTCATAATAAATTAACTTATGAAATCTCAAGTGCATAAAATAAATCATAAATCATCAACTAACCAAAACTCCTAAATCGATATTTGAAAAGATCACTAACAATAAAAATAAAGCATAAAAGTATCTCTAATAAAAATCCTTAACATAAATCTTTAAATAATTTATCTAACAAGCTAGTGCGGAAACATAAAGGCCCTCAGGTGTGTACCGTTTCATTCGATCCACTCAAACATCGGCACCTCCCCTAAATCATAAAATCATGCATCATACAAACCTAGTGAGTCTAAAGACTCGGCACGTTCTAAACATTGATAGCAAATAATACATATACAATTACAAGAATTTAAAAATCATATTTTTATTTAAAATAGCTTTTGAACATAATTAAACCATTTAAAATAGTTTTAATCATAAATATATTATTTTTAAATTCATTTAAAAATAGCTTTATTCATCATCATAAATCAATCATAAAATAATTAAAATCGTAAAGCTTTCAATCATAGATCATTTTGGTTGAAGTTTGATCTTTGAAAGTGACTAGCTTTTATCCTTCGGTCGACTTATCAGTCTTCAACTCCACATGGCACATGGGGATGTGCACTAGGCTCCACCGTAGAAATACGATCGTCGGGGTCCTCTGTGGCCTTGGCCCGTAAATAAAGTCCCTCTGGGGCCTTGGCCCTCACGTCATCCCCACAAAATTTTAAGTTCACTGTCCTCACATAAACGGATCCCCCACAAACCATATATCATATGTCACAGTCAATTCACATCTCTCAAAATATTTTGCATTCTTTAAAAATCATAAAATAGCATAATTTTCCAAAAATAGCTTTTGAGACGGTAAAAATTGCACGGCTTTACCATAAATCATAAAATTACATATTATCATCAAAATCATCATTTTAAATCATATAATATCATTTAACATGCATTATGATCTTTCGGGACTGCTGCCAAGATTTTACGTATTTTTCTAAGTGTGAAATAACTGTTTTACCCCTAGACGCGTATTTTCCTAAGTGTTAAATAACCGTTTTGCCCCTAAACGTAAAAATATTTGAATTTATCTTTTTCTCACTTTATGACATGGGCTTATCCCAAATAATTATTTAAGCTTAAATCTAATTTTCCATAATTTTATTAAGTTTAAATCTAGGCGTTTCAATTAATTCTTCAATTAACGATTCGTGATGCATTTAAATCCCGGATAAATCCAAAACTCCATATTTTGATCCCAAATTTTAAACATGTGTTGAAGGGACCATTCTGTAAGCTAACCATGACTAAAGGTTCTTGCAGACACTATCAGTGATACATATGTGATCATGGGGCGATTGTAACGTACCGTACTTTTTACTACTTAAAATTTGCGGAAAAATTTAAAATTTTCTTGAATACGAAAATAAAATCAATACGGTCGTCACTACATCATCCATTCACCAATAAAAATCATGTTAAAAGAAAAAGCTTGCTCAAAACATCTCGCATCAAACATAAAATCAGAGTATTTTAACTTGCATAAAAATATTAAAACAGCGTGGGCGGTCCTCGGGTCTAGCCTCCCGCTCAGTCCAAGCCTGATCCTCGGTCCCCACCTCCTGTCTCCTCATAGACATCCTCACCTGCATCGATCAAGTCTAGTGAGTCTAAAGACTCAACACGTATAAACTGAGAATAGCAAGTAATACATAATAAAATCGCATGCAACTTAAAAATAGAACATACATACTTGAAGCTTGGATTTGAAATGAGCTTGAACTTGCATACATACATAGACGTGCCATAACTTAAAATCTTTCATAAACATGCTTTCATAATTGATCATACTTAAACATACTGATCGAGAAAAACTTGCACTGTTAAACCCTTAATAAAAATATGTTTTATATGCTCAAAATTAATCGCAAGTGCACGATGTCAAGTAATAGTATAATGTATGTGAGTACGAGTATCGTTCTACTGAAGACTGTATTTAACAATTATTATTCTCAGTTATTGAACATTTATCACGAAAATTGATTTGACTATTTTAACACTACTATTTTCGAACAAATATGCAAATAAAGAGATTAAATAATTAAATGATGAAAGATAATATTTAAATTGTTGATTAAAATTCAATGAGAAATGAATTTGTTGGGAATATTGGTTCACCTACCCAAGGTCGATGAAGTCAGTAGGGGCGCCTGGCGGAGGATAGCCATGAGCCTTGAAAAGGCCGAATGCACCCTCGAAACCCACTCTCAAATAGTGAAGGGCTTTCGGGCCACAGATCTCGACAAATTCTTTGGATTTGAGAAATTCCTCTTTGAAGGAGGAGGCTTCTGCAGCATGTCGGGCCTTGGCGTCTCTAAGTTCAGCCTGTGAATTCTTTAATTCTTTCTTCAGCTTCTGGATCTTTTTAGCTTGATCCTCTGTCAGCCGCTGAGACTCCTGCTTCTGTTTCGAGAGCTCGCCGCACTGGATCTGGGACTCCGACAATTGAGCTTGAGATTCCAAAATCTCCTCAACATACGACACTTTCATCTCGTCAATAGTATCCTGGAGCTTTTCGCGGAGAGCCTGACCCTCGCGTAATTCTTGACAGGCGTCAGATCGAGCGGCGTGAGCGCACTCAGCCAACTCCCCGACGTACATCATGCCCTGCATAAGTAGACAAGGGTGAAAAGACGACAAGAAGATCAAATATATATTGGACATCAATCTAAAGGTTGGAAGGAGAAGTATACCTCAGTGACGCTACTGCATGTCCGGCGAAGGAGGTCTGACCACCCCAGTTAACTCATGAATGCTGCATCTGCGTTGGAAGGAAGCTGATACATTACCTTCTGAGCCAATTGAGTAGGACCCCGCCCCACGATGGCCGTATCCGAGGTGTATAATGGATGTACCCCTGATTCAGGGGGAGGCTCCTCTTCTGACTCAGACCCTTATGGGGAAGAGACCGATACGACTGAGATCTCAGAGATCTTGCGCTTACCATGAGGGGGGACTAACGGGCTAGGATCAGCAGACACCTTTTGCTTACCAGAAGGAGGAGGGGACTTGGCGCGAGGAGGGGGAGAGGAGGCTCGCTTTGTGGCAGAGGAGGAGTTTGCCTTCTTCTTTTTCACACCGGTAGGGGAGCTAGCAGGCCTCTTCGCAGCAGTAGAGCAAGAACCTGTTTTCCTTTTCTCAGCAGTGGAGCAGTCTCCCTATGTACCCATCATGACTGCTGGAATGACTGGCTTCTGGGATGCTAATGATGAACCCTCAGCCTTCCCCTTGGAAAGCTCCCGGAGAAATAGGGCGTTCATGACTCTAGTACCTGCAAGCACAAACAGTGAACCGAATAAAGAATATTATCAAATAACATAATAAGCAAGAGAGAGATAAAGAGGGTGGAGATGCGAGAATATATACCGGCGTTCTCCTTCAGCTTAATTTACGCGGGACTTATCCCGGCATGGCACAGGAGATCTTCAGATAAAAGTTTGGGAATGTTAAAGCATCGATCTCCTACTACACTCGTTATCTTCAGATACTCTTTATCTTTCTTATAACTCTTGGAAAGATTGGGTTTAGTGAAGGTAGGGTACCAATCGGTAAAGCAAGTCAATTCTTTGGGTGGCTGGACAAAGAAGAAGTATTTTTTCCAGTCCTTCACATGACTGGGGGCCCCATCGAAAAGTTGTGGCTAGACCGGGAGGTTACATAGAAAGGTCCATCTTTTGATCTGGACAGAACTAAGAAGTAGGAAAAGGTGGTGCAATTTAAAGGGAGTTCTAAGGCCCTGAGTAACACAGCGAAGCAACTTATTAAACGGAAAGCATTGGGAGTGAGTAAACCTAAATGCACCTGGTAGTATTTGCTTAATTCTTGGAAGAAATCGCACAAAGAGAAACAGAGACCTGGATCAAAATGATGCTGAATAAAGGTGTAATAGCCCTTGGGGGCTAGATAGGGCCGGTCCTCTGGGCTAGGAATGATGATCTGGTGAGAGGAAGGAATGTGCCACAGAGTCCTAAGTTTTGACTCGCTACCAGGAGGGATGTGGGATGACAAGTGACCGTACCATAGGTTATCTGTTTCAGATATGTTCATTTGTTGGACCACGTGACGGACTTCCTTACACGGACGACTATGAGTGGTGACTTCCTCCTCAGGAGGATCAAGGGTAAAATCAAGATCAGCTAGGGAAGTCCTACCATGGCTAGACTCGCTGGACCTGCTAGATTCGTTGGACCTGCTAGACTCACTAGACTCGTTGGTTCTCTCGGAACCACTCGATGAACCAGAGTCGGAGTAGAAATCTGAATTGGAAGAAGACATAACTATTAAGGATAAACAAACATATAAAGGAGAGAACTGACCCGGGTAAAACGCGGAAAAACACTCAAAAGATAGGACCGCAAGAAGGAACACGTGCTGAGCACGGGGCGAGCGCAGCACGACGGGGTGCTCAGCGAGCTAGCGAGGGCGAGGCGCGCTGCTGGGCGAGAGCGAGGCGCGCTGCTGGGCGAGGGCGCTGGTAGGGGCGAGGGTGCTCGGCTCGGCAGTGCGAGCGTGAGGAGGGGCATGGCGAGCGTGGGAAGTGAGCTCGGCTGGGCGCTCGGCAGGTGGCGAAGGCGCTCGGATAGGCGCTGGGTGAGCTGGGGGCGCTGGGCTCGGCAGGCTGTGGGCGAGGCCAGCGTTCGGCTCGGAAGGGCGAGCGTGAGGAGTGGCAAGGCGAGCGTGATGAAAGGCAGGGCGGGCGTGGGACAGGAGCTCGGCTGGGTGCTCGGTGAGGCACTCGGCAGGCGCTGGGCGAGCTGGGGGCGCTGGGCTCGGCAGGCTGTGGGCGAGGCCAGCGCTCGGCTCGATAGGGCGAGTGTGAGGAGCGCCAGGGCGAGCGTGAGCGGTCGGCAGGGCGACGCTCAACAGGTGGCGAGGCTTGGCTGGGCGCTCGGCAGGGCGAGCGCGTGCTAGGGCAGGCGTGGGCTCGCGGCGAGCTGGAGCGATGGGCGAGCATGGCTGAGGCACCCGGGCGAGCGTGTCAGCGCGGCAGGGGAGAGCGCTGGGGAGTGCTCGGCTGGGCGATGGGCGAGAGCTCGGCATTGCGAGGGGCAAGTAGCAAGAGGCGAGTGCGCCGGACGAGCTTGGGTGAGGCTTGGGCGATGCGAAGGGTGTGGCGAGGGCGGCGGTGGGCGCGGGTTGGCTAGGGTGTGAACAAAGGAGAATTGTGTCGTAGATCGTAGATGAATTCTGTAGGGGTGAAGTGAGAATGAAGCGGGGAAGGAGCCTATACTTATAGCGGGAGCACAAATCTTACCAAGATTGTGATTTGATTTGATATCTTTTCCTTTCAGAGCAGGATTACGATTTGATTTGTTTCCAAATGTTTGGAGACTGGCAAACGGCAGAAAAAAAAGCTTATGGGGGCGTTGCCCCCACAACCCTGCGCCCACGGGCTGCCCGAAACAGTTCCGGACAGAAACGAAAATAATATTTTTTTTTTCCGGAAAATAAAATTTTAATGGTGCAACAATTTTCTGAAAAATTTTCATGTGTGGTTAGAAATAAATTATTCAATATCAAAACCATACGATTTAGAAAAAACATTGGCTCTGATACCACTGTTGGATCCCGATTTTTTACGCACCCAAACGCAGCGGAAATTTTACAAATTTTAGATCTTGACATTCAAGATGTATATTTTGCTTTGGGCGCTCGTATGATTTTAACAAAAACATACATAGGATGTTTAGAAAATTATACCTTTGTGAATAAATCACTCGACTCCAACTATTCCGGTGTTGGCGGATATAGCTCTTGTTGTAAATCCCTTCGAGCTTTCTTCAAATCTCCGAATCAGGTCCACGACCAGTTTATTTGTTACTCTTCTAACTTGCACTAGAAAATTAGAATATATTTTTCGAAGAGATAGAACACAAAAGAAATCGACTCAATACACAAGCCGAATTTTCCTTGCAACTAAGAAGGAAAACGAGAGCAGCCCTTTTGAATTGGGAAGAGCCGAAACCTTGTTCTTCTTGCCCAAGAAAAAAAATTATGAGAGAAACACCTCTTTTTCCTTTTTAAAAACTCTCGTATATCTTTTCAAAATGAAGAAACAAAATCCTTATCTTAATTTCTAATCCTTAATTTACTTAATTAATCAAATTAATTAAGTTAATTAAAAATTCTAAATTCATGTCATATAAAAAACAATCTCGATTTTTATGCATATTTCTTATCAAGAATATCATGCATTAATTTTATTTGTTTTGTGTGCAAGTTTTTATTTTAAATTATGGTATCATGAATATCTCCATATTACATAAATCAATACCATATTTTATAAAAACTTAATGAGCTATATTTTAACTCAATTAAAATATAATTTGATTGTTAAAGTCCATTAGAACTTTAATAAATTTTCATGATCGACTTATACTCTTACAAACCCATGATCCATGCTCCCATTATATTAATCTCATCATAATCCCGATCGACGATCTAATATCATCGATGTGACAATTTCAGCTTGTTTGTTATTATGATGCACACTTTAATTTCGAGATCGTCAATGTCTAAATAAGGCAGGTGTACTCCTTTGACTGTCTTAACAGTCATGCTCTCAAAATTTCTATAAGCTTTTATAAACTTTATTTATAAGCTTATCGATTGATCATATCAAACTTAATTCTTATAAATTCAACTCAACTCATTGAATTTATTATCTCAACGGAAACAAGTAAATCGGTGCTTGTGTGACCCTCAATGATTCAGGGATACAGCTAGCCGTGGGTTCACAACTCTTTGTGATTCAGGACATAATCATTTATTCGGGCTTACCCTAGTTAGCCCCATTCTTTTTATCAACACCTTGATCAAGAATGTCAGGACTCATTTCTGATTGCACCCATCGGATCATGGTAAGAGCGTCTAGTTGCATCGCCCCATGATCCCCTAGGTATCACTGATAGTGCCTGCAAGAACCAGTCGATTATGATTAACGCACAATACGGTCCCTTCATCTCATATATCCCGATCGAATTTGCAACCATTGGTTCATCAAGGGTTGCATATTAATTCGATAACTATGTGATAAATATAATAGTGGCATCGCGTGTACTATTTGAGAACTCCTTCTCTAACGTACATCTCATACTCTGGCCAGATATTCCATGCACTATTATTTCATCAGATCACACAGGATATCCACACCCGTAGGTGAGCGGTGAATCCCCAACTACAATTCACTGGCTCCTATATGTGTCGCAACTGTACCCAACCTCGCCACCTGATGACTCTCCTGGAGCCGGTAAACGAGTCAAAGCACAGCCCTAGCATATAGAGCCTCAATGATGTCCCGGGTCGTAAGGACTAATGGTGTACAATCATAACCACGGACTTATCCTCTCGATGAATGATAACCACTTGGAAAGTCCGATGGAGGGTTGTTCGGTATAATCATCATATGACTACTCATCTGCATGTTTGGACATCCCATGCCCTTACCAAGAAACACAGTACACAAATTCACAGATGCTAGTCTTGAGCTCAAGCGGCTTTTATCCATGTTTTAGGCGGCTGAATCAACTAGGAACGAATTTAGAATATGCAGTGTTTACAAATGAGCTTCAACATCGAATTACAATTAATTTGTATTAAAGCATAATCAAGTACTTTATTTATGCTGATTGCATGGGTATACAGATAAAGTATAACGAAAACATTAAAAGTAAAATTATATTAAAATAAAGATTGTTTATTTCACTTGAGTCAATAAATTCCTTAGCTAACCGTTGGCTTGCAGGGCATCTACTCTAACAATCTCTCACTTGTCCTAGAGTCAACTACCCTTAACTTTAATCTCATTGCTTCGCGATGCTTCTGAAACAATAGTCCTGGCAAGGGCTATGTAAGTGGATCAGCAACATTATCTACAGAGGGGAGTCTTTCGACTGATATGTCTCCTCTTCCCACTATCTCCTGTATGATGTGGAACTTCCTCAGTACATGTTTGGATCGCTGATGAGACCTTGGTTCCTTTGCTTGCGCAATGGCACCAGTGTTGTCACAGTACGACGGGACTTGATCAAATCTATTAGGAATAACGCCCAACTCTTGGACAAAATTCCTTATCCAAACTACCTCTTTGGCTGTATCAGATGCAACAATGTATTCAGCTTCAGTGGTGGAATCTGCAACGGTGTCTTGCTTGGAACCTTTCCAAGAGACAGCCACACCATATAGCATGAATACAAAATCAGAGGTCGATTTCAAATCATCTAAGTCACATTGGAAGATAGAATCAGTGTAGCCTTCCAATTTCAATTCTCCACCCCCATAGACCATGAACAAATTCTTAGTCCTTCTCAAGTACTTAAGAATATCTTTCACGGCCTTCCAATGCATTGGACCACGGTTCGCCTGATATCTGCTTGTAACACTCAGAGCGTAAGCAACATCAATACGTGTCGATATCATATCATACATGATACTACCAATAGCTGACGCATATGGAATACATGTCATCATCTCTATCTCTTCATCAGTTTTGGGACACATAGCTTTAGATAGAGTAACACCATGACACATTGGTAAGTATTCTCTCTTGAACTCTTCCATAGAGAATCATTTTATAATGGAATCGATATAGGTGGCTTGGGTGAGTTCGAGCATCCTCTTTGATCTATCTCTATAGATTTGTATCCCCAATACGTAGGATGCTTCACCCATGTCTTTCATGGAGAATTTACTGGCTAACCATACTTTAGTTGATTGCAATAATCCTACATCATTCCCAATGAGCAGGATATCATCAACATAAAGTACTAGGAATGTCACTGCACTCCCTTTAACTTTCTTGTACACGCATGGTTCCTCAGGATTCTTAGCAAAACCAAACTCTTTAATACTGCTATCAAATCTGAGGTTCCAACTCCTTGACTCCTGCTTGAGACCATATATTGATCTCTGAATTTTGCATACCATGCTCACTTCCTACTGATGTGTATCCCTCAGGTTGAGACATATAAATTTCCTTTTTGATGTATTCATTGAGGAATGCAGTATTTACATCCATTTTTCATATCTCATAGTCATACCATGATGCTATGGCTAGTAGTATTCTAATGGACTTAAACATAGCAAATGGTGAAAAGGTTTCCTCATAGTCAAATCCTTGCCTTTGAGTATAATCTTTTGCCACTACAAGAAAAGTTGGTTTCCGCGGCGTGCAATATGTGCCGCGGAAAGGTATCCGCGGCGTGCATGGCACGCTGCGACGCACGCTGTAAAGTTGAAAGCCGTCTTAAGTTTGAAACTATTGGCAGCGTGCCGTACACGCCGTGGATTAATCTAATAACGGCGTGCAGAGTGTGCTATTGATAGTTATCTTTCGGCAGCGTGCAACGCACGCTATGGTTAATTGTTTCAACGGCGTGCAAAACATGCTGTTGATATATTGATAATTGGCAGCGTGCAAGTCATGCCGTGGTTAAAAGTATCCATGGCGTGCACAGAACATGCTGTTGATATGTTTACCAATTGGCAGTATCTATGGCGTGCGTAATAGGCTGTTGATTATTTATTGGCAGCGTGCGGCAATATGCTGTTGATGATTCATTGGCAGCTGGTATTGCACGCTGCGGTTAAAAGCAACCATGGCATGCGCAATATGCTGTTGATAAGGTGCAATACAAGCTATAATTGATATATTATTGTACGTTGTCGATTTGCTTTATCAGCAACGTGCAGCACATTAACGTTAGTTATATTATTATGAACCAAATTTTAAACAATAATATCGAAACTCAAAAGATTTATCACACAACATCCAACCAATCACCGAAATTAAAAAAAAATAATAAGATAACATAAAAACTAAGTAAGTAATGTCAATTCTCCTTTATCCAATAAGACAAAAAACTTGATAAAGTAAACAAAATACTCAGTAATATGATGGTTTGATGCAATAGTGTCTATAACCCTAGAACCAATATAAGATCTGTATCAGTCACACAAAACGACAAATTTAGAAAACCATGCTATTGTTCTTCCAACTGCGTCATCCAGAAAAACCATTTCAGAATTCGGTCGAATTAAGTCTACCTGCTCCACAAGAACTCTATCAACCCAAACCTTCCAACAAGATCCACCTAGAGGAACGTGATGCACTTTTACAGTTGAATCTGTGGATGCAATTCGCCCTTCAGCAACAACTCCATCACCACACCAATGCAGCAACTTACATTTAGTATTTTCAGATATATCTCCATGACACACATTCTTTAAATTTGACTGCATATAAACAATACAAAGTATTAATTATGCCATATCTATTTTATAACAAATGTGTTTTACATAACACAAACTTTTAAGATAATTACCTGAGATGCAACTTGATGTTGGTTCACATTATCTGCATTACCATTTTTTTTGAGACGATTGATATCACAGCAGCTACCAATATCATTCGCAATCCCAATACTGCCACCACTACCTACCTACATATTGAGATAAAGCAAAAAATATCTTAAACAACAAATCTCCAATGTAAGAAACTTCATTAGATTACTTCTACTGTGAGGTCAATAGAAAATATATTTTCTAGTGACCTCACATTTTGTCTCCATTTGAACTTTTTCGAAGAAGACAACAATAGTATAAAGAAGGAATTGGGTGCAATGATTGGAAGATAAGAGGAAAATAAAATTAAGAGAATAATTTAATCGAACTCGTGGAACTTATATCACAATAAGCGCTCGAGAATGCAAATCAAGGTTGATTAGACTCCGCTGCTATTTCACTTGTAAACTTCAACAGCATACAATAAAACTCCTTTTACACACTCAGTTCTTCGATAAAAAGTCTAACTAATAATTCTTGAGTATATACTTTTTTTAAATCTTGATGGCCCTACAAGACCAGAAAAATATAACTCCTAAGGACTGTATGCGATAAAATGGCTAGGACATTCACAACTTCAAGATGACAGCATAACTCACACATTCTTAAAAGCTAAACAAAAAGCACAATCATAAGCATGAATTTAACAGCTAGAAAATAAAATAACCAAACAATAACACTAAGAACCAAATTACTCAATTAGGACAAGTGGACAGTGGACATGGCTTGGGTCCAAGTATACCAGATTGGTTTGAGTAAAAAAATTTAATTAAATAAGGAAAATGAATGGCTTGGGTGATCATGGTTTACTTATAAGGACAGTGGACAAGTGGAAAGGGAGTAATCCTTAAAGGAAAAGATGCCAAGAAGATATTCAAAAGTCATGTAAATCTAACTTCAACAGACAACTGTTCACAAAAAAATCCCATCCCTGACTTATGAGAAGTAAACGAGGACAAAGTTAATCTTCAACAGGACATCTCACACAAGCAATATGATACAATAATCTGAGCTGACAGAACAAGAGATTTAATGCCTGTCATAAACTAAAAGGTTATATGCATGCGGGCAGCTTTTTCTTGTGTCTCTTTCACAACCCATTGTCACGCATACTCTCACTCACTCATTCCACCAACATTATATATGTAAATCTCCACAAAAAATACACAATTTTGGGTGTCTTTTCTCTTTCCTTCACACACAAGACACACACACTACAAGTACACCAAAGGTACAAAGTAAAATAAATAAGACTAGTGAAACTTATACCATTTTTCTTCCCAACAATAAAACAAAAAAATGATCAAGACAAAATCATAGGTCATAAAAAAAATCTCAAAAACATCAATACAAATTATTTTATCTATTGTTGTTTAATTACTAACCTGTTCTTGCTCATTTTGTTGCCTCATATTTTGGAAAACAATGGACCTCGTTTGTTGCACTTCTTGTTGAAGGTTTTGCATCATACTTTGAAGTTGTTTAATAGTTTCATTTTGTTGCAAAGATGCTCCAACTTTTGAAGGTGTAACACCGAAGCCCATTCCACGTACTCTACCTCGAATTTCCTTCCCAAATACAAGGCTAATTGCATCCTCAGCAATGTTAGTAGTGTTTTGAGATGGCTTTATACCGAGTCTCCCCCCTGATTCTTAGATTTAGCTCCTTTATTTATGATATTTTCTGCATTGCTTTACGTTTTGTAGGATTATGCAACTTTTGGAATGTTTACATTTGGTTATTTCCTTCTGCACACTTTTGGCATGTATGAAACTCGTTTTTATGCAACCTTGAGTACTTTGCATTTAAATTTATTGCTTCTCACGAGTTCATCTTTGATATTATAAAACCACAAGGGCTAATGAAATATACGACTCTTCTTCTCTTCTCTTAGGCATATTTTAAGCAAGCAAGTAAAAACTCAACACCTCCACCCTCAAGCTCCTCTACTGAGTGATACCTTAGCAGGAAAATAAAATTTTAACACCCCCACCCTCTACCTCCTCTGCTAGGTGATACCTTAGTAGGAAAATAAAAATCCACACCATCACCCTCTAACTCCTCTTATAGGCGATACCTTAGCAGAAAAATAAAATTCAACACGTCCACCCTCTAACTCCTCTGCTAGGCGATGCCTTAGCAGGAAATAAAAATTTAACACCTCCACCCTCTAACTCCTCTGCTAGGAGATGCCTTAGCAGGAAAATAAAAATTGAACACCCCCACCCTCTACCTCCTCTGCTAGGCGATACCTTAGCAGGAAAATAAAAATTCAACACATCCACCCTCTACCTCCTCTGCTAGGAGATTCCTTAGCAGGAAAATAAAAATTTAACACCCCCACCCTCTACCTCCTCTGCTAGGTGATACCTTAGCAGGAAAATAAAAATTCAACACCCCCACTCTCTACCTCCTCTGCTAGTCGATGCCTTAGCAGGAAAATAAAAATTTAACACCTCCACCTCTAACTCCTCTGCTAGGCGATGCCTTAGCAGGAAAATAAAAATTTAACACCCCCACCATCTACCTCCTTTGCTAGGTCATACCTTAGCAGGAAAATAAAATTCACCACCTCCACCTTCTAAATTCTCTGTTAGGCGATGCCTTAGCAGGAAAATAAAAATTCAACACCCGCATCCTCTAACTCCTCTGCTAGGTGATGCCTTAGCAGGAAAATAAAACTCAACACATCCACCCTCTAACTCCTCTGCTAGGCGATGCCTTAACAGGAAAATAAAAATTGAACACCCCCACCCTCTAACTTCTCTGCTAGGTGATGCCTTAGCATCAAAATAAAAATTCAACACCTCCACCCTCTAACTCCCCTGCTAGGTGATGCCTTAGCAGGAAATAAAAATTTAACACCCCCACCCTCTACCTCCTCTGCTAGGTGATACCTTAGCAGGAAAATAAAATTCACCACCTCCACCCTCTAACTCCTCTGCTAGGCGATGCCTTAGCAGGAAAATAAAAATTCAACAACCCCATCCTCTAACTCCTCTGCTAGGTGATGCCTTAGAAGAGAAATAAAAATTCAACACCCCCATCACCTTCTAACTCCTCTGCTAGGCAATGCCTTAGCAGGAAAATAAAAATTTAATACCCCCACCCTCTAACTCCTCTGCTAGGTGATGCCTTAGCAGGAAAATTCAATTTTTATCCATCTCACAACATAACAACATTCACAAATTTGAAAAGAAAAACTTGATTTTATTGACTTCCAATGGGTTACATAGGAAAATTCAGAAAATAGAATACATCAACGACATAATTAAGAATAATACTTCCTAAGGTGATAAGCATTCCAAGGTCTCTTCAAAGATTTGCCTTGCGCATTCTCTAAGTAATAGGCTCCAGAGCTCGGTCTTTCGATCACTTTGAAGGGGCCCTCCCACTTTGGGTCCAACTTTCCCCTCTGCTCTTCTGGCACCTTCCTTAGAACCAAGTCACCCACCTGAAAACTTCTCTGCACTATCTTCAGATTATAAGACTGTGCAATGCTGTTCTTATAAGCTTCCAGTTGAATGCTGGCAGCCTCTCTATTTTCTTCCAAAAGATCGAGGTAATTAGCGCGTCTCGCGCCATTGTCCTCGTCATAAAACACCACCCTCGCCGATTCCAACCCGATCTCAGCCGGGAGCACTGCTTCATTACCGTAGACCAAACTGAAAGGAGTTTCTTTGGTTCTTTCTCTCGGAGTGGTTCGGTATGCCCATAAGACAATTGGTAGCTCATACACCCAATTGCCCTTACCCTTTCCCAGTCGAACTTTCAGACCCTGCACCAGCGTCCAATTAGTCACCTCTACCTGGCCATTACTCTGTGGGTAAGCTACAGAGGTAAAGACCTGTTGGATCTTCATCTCTCTACACCAAGCTTAGATTTTGGCCCCTTGGAACTGTCTCCCATTATCGGATATCAGCCTCCTAGGTACCCCGTACTTGCATACTATAATTTTCCACAAGAATTTCAGGACGTCATTCTCAGTGATTCTGGCCAAAGGCTCTGCTTCCACCCACTTTGAAAAATAATCAACTGCCACCAATAGGAATTTTTTCTGAGCAGGAGCTATAGGAAAAGGTCCTACAATATCCATCCCCCATTGGTCAAAAGGACATGCGGCCGTGACAGCCTTCATCATCGCGGCCGGCCGGTGATTCAACCACGCATGACGTTGACAACTATCACAAGACATCACTAACTCTTGAGCATCATGCAGCACTGAGGGCCAAGAATAACCGGCGAGCAGCACCTTTGTAATGTCCTGAAAACCGGAAAGTTCACGTAAACCACAGGCATGCAATTTATTTAAATTTCTTTGGTATTTTATTAAATTGTTTTAAAGCAGTAAATGCATGTTTATTTCATTAATTATATGTTTAATTATTTTTATGCATTTTATGCATAATTCATGCAAGATAGGATTTATTTCATGAAATTTTAAGGTTTCATGCATTATAGATTTTTAAGTTGCATTTCGTGCTCGAATGGAGATCGGAGACCTGAGAATTTTCAGGAAAATTATTTTATTACACGATTTATTTTTATAAATTATTTAAGCATTTTTAAGTGTAATTTTCAAAAATGGGATTTTATGGGGTATTTTTACCCGCATGACTTTATTTTTAACAGTACGCAAATTTTATCGAATCGGAGGACTTTTTAAGGGTTCGGCTAATATTTTCAAAATCTTTTCAACTCGAAATATTTTTCGAGAGTGGGTTTGAGCTTAATGGACCTAATTTTGAGTTTATAGGGCTTAATTATCTTTTTAATCTTTTAATTAAACAAATTAGGTCCATTAGTTGGTTGTTAGCTATTTAAATATTGCCTAACCTATCATTAACCTAAACCTAATCATCCATCACAGCCGACACCCTCCCCCAGCTGCTGCCACCCTCGTTTTCACCTTCTACAGCAAGAGGCCCCATCGTTTGCCTTGTTCTTGCACTAGATTTTCCTCCAGCTTTCTTGATCGGGTCCCTTGTGTCTGCGCATCCTTTAAGGCACGCTTTTACTCTTCTTTTTCTGCATCATTCATGCGTATATGTGTTCTGATATGTGTGATGTATATGTATTTTCTTTCGGTGTGTGTACAGATCCAAGTTTGTAAAGCTTGTGTGTTTCGGTCCATGCATGTATCTCCTTCTTGCAACTCACGTTTGTTTGATTTTGGTGCGAGGGTGCTGCTGATCTGCGGGTGTGGGAGACCATAACGTCGAGAATGATGTGATCTTTGAGAGGGAGTCGAGATCTAAAGGGCAGGCTTGTGAACCGTAAGGTTTATAAGGTTTCGATGATAGTGATGGGGCCGTGAGTTTTGTTGTGCAGCGATTTTTCTTGGCTATGGGAGTAGTTTAGAAGGGTAGTTAGGTGCCTAATGGTGAGTTTAATGGTTGGACAAGTGGTGTTATAAGAGAGGACCGATAGGTGTAATGGTAGGAGCCATGGGTGGTTTGATGATTGCACAAAGGGGAGGTGGCCGAGAGTTTTTCTTTTTTTTTTTGGGATATGTCAGCCGAGAATTTGGGGCAAAGTTATAGTATTAGGGACCTTTTAGAATTTTTAAGATATGACAAAAGTTGAGAAAAATTTAGTTGAGTTTCGAGTCGATTCGGGTTAAAACCGGGACCCCTGTCCAAGTTTTAAAACAAATTTGTTAAGTTATGAATTGGGCTCGAATTTATGTCTAGGAATATTTTTAAAAATGTTTTGGGACATTTTAAGGAGTTTGGTAAGCTTCGGGTCAATTTTATAGGTCCAGTGTTGAAACGATAATTTTTGGGTTTCTAGTGGCAAAATGGTCATTTTGCACCCGGGGTGAGATTTTAGTTCTAGCAGCGCCCTGAGCACAAATCATGATTTTTTTTAAAATATTAATGCATCACGTTTACGATTTTTACGCTATTATAATAATTATGGTGCATGCTTAATTTAAAGGAATTAAGTGAGAAAGTGAAGAGCACTCCATCTCCGTCGCGCCGCGTCGTTATTTCATTTGTTTTCTGTCAAAACAAACCAAGGCATGTTTATATCTTCTTTCACTCTTCAATCAAGCCATATAAGTATTTTTAAATATCGCAAGTACATGATTTTAATGCAAGAAGATCGAAATTGTTCATATTTAATTATGTTGGTTGATTATATTACGTGCATAGAAAATATATTCATTTTTGAGATTTATGCGATATTGCTCGTGGCCATCTCACTATCATGGGAGCATTATTTCACCCGGTCGCCAGTTACCGGTCATGGGAGCAATATTTCACCCGGTCGCCAGTTACCGGTCATGGGAGCACTGTATTATCCGGTCGCCAGTTACCGGTCAGTTCAGTTCAGTGCAGGGGCCACTTGCGTAGACCATAATCTCAACAGAAAATTATTACATGTTATTTCAGTACAGGGCTCCAAGGAGCACATTTTCACTATGATTTTCAGTTCAGTTATGCACGTATTATAATTGCTCATGACAAGTTATTTTCACTTTATGCCTCATGACATGATATTTTTATCCCATGCAAATTTTACTATATTATTTACTCGTTATTTGCGATATATGCATGCTGAGTCTTTAGACTCACTAGAATTGATTGTTGTAGGTACTGATGATGTCGGGACCGAGGGCGGGGACCAGTGAGTTAGCTTGGGTCGGCAGTAGTGGAACCCGAGGACCTCATTTTTTCAGCATTTATTATTTTATGATCAAATATTTTTATCTTTCGTTGGATTATTTTTTTTTACGGTTATTGTAATGCCCGAGATTTAATATCGTGTCAAAGTACGATTATTGATTTTTAATCAAGATGATTATTAAAGGGCTAACCGGGACACGAATTAAAAATCTGTTGGTGAAATCGTGGGTGCGAGAGCCGAAGGTCTCGTGCATATGCGCGAAGAGTAGGCGCGCATATGCGCGAGCAGGGTAGAAGCTCATGGTGCCAAACAGAAAGGTTGGCGCATATGCGCGATTTTATGCGCGCACATGCGCGAGAGATCCAGAAAGTGTGGCGCACATGCGCGGCAGAAGGCGCGCATATGCGCGAGGGTGGCCGAGAGTTGCGAAGAAAGCTTCGCGCACATGCGCGGAAGATTGGCGCGCATATGCGCGAGCTGTCGAGCAAGCCAAGCACGAGACCCGAAGGTCTCGCGCATATGCGCCGAGGAAGTCGCGCATATGCGCGAGATGTGTTGCGTGTCAGGTGTGCCACTCGTCCTTGTGCATGTACGTGGTATATATATATATATATATATATATATATATATATATATATATATACACATGCAAAAATCCTTCATAATTCAGAAGCAAAGAAACGGAGGAAGGAGTCGAAGCTTTGGCACTGAAAATCCTTACGCCTTTTGTGAGAAATCCGTCCGTCAGATTTTGAATCCGACTTCGGTACTGTGTTCCTATCGACGTAGGCTACAACTGGACGTAAGTTTTGCTACGTTTTGATATGATTTGAAATTATGGTATTTTCAGAATCTGATATGATTCATATATGATGTTCTTGGCATGTTATACATCGTATAATCGAAACCGGACTGAGGAACGGATACCATATGAAATTGTTATGATTTTTAGAGTTGAGTTGATTAAGAATTGATATCAGAATTGAGTTGTTATCGAGTATGAGATATTAGAATTAATATCTGATTGATATGGTATTGTTGGGTATATTGATATTATACCGTTATGCCATCGATATCGAATTAAGTTAAGTATTGAGCAGAACAGATTTGATTCGAGTAATGTATTGATATTATACTCCTCGATATTGTCATGTCAGATTGAGTATTGACAGAATTTGAGTTCGAGACTTCGACAGAGTCAGAGTATCAGAATGAAAGGTATAAATTAATGTTGAGTTGGGATTGCACAACTCGAGTGAGGTTTGACTCGAGTCTCCCTAAATCACATACTTTCATTCATTGCATTGATGTTTGCAATTGATGAGACTTATGATCGTAGTCTATTGATTTATAGCCACTGCATGTAATGACTGCTGATTCGCTAGTCATTGATTGATTTGCTTAGATACTGACTGTATGTATTGATTACTGAGTCGTTGAGTTATAGGCTGATTCGCCTAGTCACCGGCTGATTCGTCGGGTTATTGACTGGTTCGTCTTGTTATAGGCTGATTCGCCTAGTCACCGGCTGATTCGTCTGGTGATTGACTGATTCGTCTAAACTTAAGCTGATTCGCTTAATTACAGGCTGAGTTGTCTGGTTGTGGGCTGATTCGCCTAGTTACCGGCTGATTCGTCGGGTTATTGACTGAGTCGTCAATTCTGCGGCTGATTCGCCCAGACACTGATATATGAATTATATCGATGCCGTTTAGGGATTGATTCATTCCTATCTACTGAGATTCGATATAATTACCTATATCCAGACATCGGGATCCCTAGGTTAGAGTTGAGTCGAGTCTGAGACGATGCGTCAGTGGAGTCGAGTCTGAGATGACGCGTCGGTTGAGTTGAGTCTGATATGACATGTTGATTTACATTTTTTATACCATTCATGATTATTGAATGTTTGATATGGATTTATGTTTCTGATTTGAGACATGTTATGAATAATCCTTATATGCTTTCGTATATGCTTTTATATGACTGCATGTTTACATTGTTTATACTGGGATATTTATATCTCACCGGAGTTATCCGGCTGTTGTCTTGTTTTGTATGTGTGCATGACAACAGGTGGGGCTGGATGAGGGTCAAGAAGAGGATGAGAGAAGATTAGATAGCATGGAGATCCGGGCTTCGAAGCAACATAGGATTCAGCACTGATATGTAGTTGAACCTAGTTGAATTCTTGTAGATAACACAAGATTTGTATGTTCATGTTTAATATGTAATTTGAGTAAATTACATTACGTTTCCGCTTTGTATTTTAAAAAAAATATTTAGACCCTGTTTACTAATTGATTAATTAGTCCCAATAATGATTAAGAACATGATTAGCGTCCGGGTCCCCACAACAGGTGGTATCAGAGCTATAGGTCTAGAACCTAGAGTTCTTTAGATTGAGATAGAAGAGGCTAGTGAGCGGGGTAGATTGAGTTTTCTTTCCTGCTTTTGAATGCTAGCATGTCGTACTGCTCTGTATAATACATGTTACTTGATTTTTTCTGATTTGATTTTGTAATGTGTATTATTGAGAACGAATCTGAATTGATTCTCGATCAGCAGTAAGATGATCGGAGGAGAGACTGAATTGAAACAGGTTTGTTGGAGTGGGTTACTAATCCTTTTGAGTTTCAGATATGCCTCCTAGACGAATTCCAGAACAGGGTAGTACATCGAATCCTCCAATGGATGTAACACCGACTCCAATGGAAACCTTGCTGAAGAGGTTTCAGTCATTCAAACCACCCACTCTGAAAGGTACTGAGACATCAGTCGAGTGTGAGAGTTGGTTAGGTAGCATTGAGTTGCTGTTTGATTCACTGGAATACAGTGATGAGCGCCGGATTAAATTGATTGGGCACCAGTTGCTGGATGTTGCACAAAGCTGGTGGGTTACAATGAAGAGTGCCTTGGAGCAACGAGGTACGATTATTACTTGGGATGTATTTAAAACTGAGTTTTATCAGAGATTTTTCCCAATATCGTACAGAAAAGACAAGGGGGCGGAGTTTGCCAATTTGAGACAGGGTCAGCTGAACATTGAAGAATATGTGACTAAGTTCTCTACCTTGTTGAAGTTTGCTCCACATGTGTCTGAAAATGACGAAGCCGTTGCCGATCAGTTCATCAATGGCTTGAATCCCGATATAGTTACATTGGTGAACACAGGGCGACCCAATAACTTTGCTGATGCCATGAATTGAGCAAAGGGCGCTGAAGCGGGCCTGATAAGGCAGAGAGGAGCTGAATTTGTTCCTCCAGTGTTGAGACCACCGCAACCACCTCCCCGATTCGAGAGTGGCAGTAGTAGTGGTGGAAGGAAAGATTTGCATTGATGTATGCATTATCTGTTGAATCCCTATTTACTGTCGTATTTGTTTCTGTTCCTTTGAGAAAAGATCTTGTATCAGCGATTTCTGTTAGATCTTGTATACTACAGTAGGATGAGAATGAGATCGAGTTAGATCGTGTGGTAGCTTGTGTTGTACTGGTGTTCTATGATTTTGGAACTGCATTACTGATATTGATATGCGGACCAAGTACAGAGCTACCATAGATTAATTCTAGAAGATGGTAAGAATCAGATCTGAGATTATCAAGAGATGAATATTGTACGATAAGAATTCTAGACTGAGAATTCTTTTGATATTCGTACTAGCTATGACTCGATTATTACAGAACGGAGCAGAGTGACTCCTTATGTATTCAGTTGATTTACTGAAGTTGAGTCTATCATTGGCTGATTTACCAATGATATGAAAGTTGTTAATGTTTTCCCCAGATAAGACTTCAGATCTGATTTCAGAGAGATTGATTTTAACCTTGAATTGATATTAGAAACGGTTAAGATGGTGAATCCTGATTGAGACAGATTGCATTCAGGAGGTGTTATATCTGAAGTTGATATATTCGATAATTTTAACAGAATTAAACCGTGATTAGTCAGCTGAGGTTGACATTCGTGTCAGACAGTTGCGGTTTATGAGTTAGCATGTTGTGAATCTGATTGAATATTGATGTTATTCTGAATACGTGCTTGAGACAGATTATAGACAATGGAGATTAGATTGTACCGTCCGAACCAGAGCGGATTTTGAAATGTTAACAGAATGTTTAGAACTCAATATCGATAATCAGAACAGAGTGTCGATCAGAGTAACAGATATGTGATTTTGTATTTTATATAAGATTGATTATTCTGTGATGTCAGATGTGTCAGAATTGTACAGTAAAGCTTGATATTGATAGTCAGAGCCGAATACCAGGTAGGTATTTCCTCTTTAATCTATGTTAGTAATTGATTTGTGTATATCAAATAGTTCGAATTAGAAAGAACAGATATTGTCAGAAGCTTACAACCATGGATTCAGTGTTCAGTCTGATGATTGCGACTGTATTGTATTCGAACAGATAGTTGTGATATAGACAGATGAGATCAGTTATAACAAGATTGTATTGAAATGTTGGCAGAAATTGTACTGATAGGTCTAAATTGCTAACAGAAAAGATAGAAAGATAGAAATCAGAAGAATTATTACAGAATTGTAAAGTTCTAAATAGAAATGAGAGGACATTTCTATAGCCTTCGTAATGAAATTACCGTCATTTTACAGATTGTGTAATATGATATGATTAAGATTGACAGATTGTTCAATCTATATCTATCAGTTTGTACCAGATAACGTACAAACATGATCAAATGACACAGATCGATGTCAGAAAAAGTGATCCAAAAGATCAGAATGCCACAGTAGATTATATCAGATTGTGATTTGATTGATTGTGTACTTATGATAGAGTATATCATGAGCTCTCTCTTAGATTGTTTCCCAGATTGACAGGCAAACAGAATGTGTTATCCAGATATTGGAAGACTTTGGTACAGCTTTAGTGCTGGATGTTAACACTAAATGGCAGGATTCATTGTCATTTTGTGGGTTTTACAACAACTAGCAAATGAGTATTGAAATAACTCATTTCGAAGCGTTGTACGGAAAGATAGATGAATCCTCTCTTTATTGAAATGATATCTCTGAGGTTCTCGAGATTGGAGCTGAAATGATCAGAGATATGATTGAAAAGATGAAGCTAATTCAGAAGGGACAGATTTAAGAAACCAACGTCAGATGATGACGATTGGTATTCGAAGCTGAAGACTGTAGATGTATTTGATAACAACAGATGGTACGGATATGTAACGAACTGTAGATTGGTTTATACGGACATAGTATAGCCAGTAATGCGAGATTGATTCCGTCCATAGGATTTGAGAAGTATTATGACATTATACTTAGTGAATTCTTATTCCAGACCGGAATCAGATATTTGAGTTTTGGTTTAGACTTTGTTATACATTTCCTCTGATATCTCTGAATTGATTGTTTATGAGTTCGGGGACGAACTCAGATCTTAGAGGGGGAGAAATGTAATGCCCGAGATTTAATATCGTGTCAAAGTACGATTATTGATTTTTAATCAAGATGATTATTAAAGGGCTAACCGGGACACGAATTAAAAATATGTTGGTGAAATCGTGGGTGCGAGAGCCGAAGGTCTCGCGCATAAGCGCGAAGAGTAGGCGCGCATATGCGCGAGCAGGGTAGAAGCTCATGGTGCCAAACAGAAAGGTTGGCGCATATGCGCGATTTTATGCGCGCACATGCGCGAGAGATCCAGAAAGTGTGGCGCACATGCGCGGCAGAAGGCGCGCATATGCGCGAGGGTGGCCGAGAGTTGCGAAGAAAGCTTCGCGCACATGCGCGGAAGATTGGCGCGCATATGCGCAAGCTGCCGAGCAAGCCAAGCACGAGACCCGAAGGTCTCGCGCATATGCGCCGAGGAAGTCGCGCATATGCGCGAGATGTGTTGCGTGTCAGGTGTGCCACTCGTCCTTGTGCATGTACGTGGTATATATATATATATATATATATATATATATATATATACACATGCAAAAATCCTTCATAATTCAGAAGCAAAGAAACGGAGGAAGGAGTCGAAGCTTTGGCACTGAAAATCCTTACGCCTTTTGTGAGAAATCCGTCCGTCAGATTTTGAATCCGACTTCGGTACTGTGTTCCTATCGACGTAGGCTACAATTGGACGTAAGTTTTGCTATGTTTTGATATGATTTGAAACTATGTTATTGTCAGAATCTGATATGATTCATATATGATGTTCTTGGCATGTTAGACATCGTATAATCGAAACCGGACTGAGGAACGGATACCATATGAAATTGTTATGATTTTTAGAGTTGAGTTGATTAAGAATTGATATCAGAATTGAGTTGTTATCGAGTATGAGATATTAGAATTAATATCTGATTGATATGGTATTGTTGGGTATATTGATATTATACCGTTATGCCATCGATATCGAATTAAGTTAAGTATTGAGCAGAACAGATTTGATTCGAGTAATGTATTGATATTATACTCCTCGATATTGTCATGTCAGATTGAGTATTGACAGGATTTGAGTTCGAGACTTCGACAGAGTAGAGTATCAGAAAGAAAGGTATAAATTAATGTTGAGCTGGGATTGCACAACTCGAGTGAGGTTTGACTCGAGTCTCCCTAAATCACATACTTTCATTCATTGCATTGATGTTTGCAATTGATGAGACTTATGATTGTAGTCTATTGATTTATAGCCACTGCATGTAATGACTGCTGATTCGCTAGTCATTGATTGATTTGCTTAGATACTGACTGTATGTATTGATTACTGAGTCGTTGAGTTATAGGCTGATTCGCCTAGTCACCGGCTGATTCGTCGGGTTATTGACTGGTTCGTCTTGTTATAGGCTGATTCGCCTAGTCACCGGCTGATTCGTCTGGTGATTGACTGATTCGTCTAAACTTAAGCTGATTCGCTTAATTACAGGCTGAGTTGTCTGGTTGTGGGCTGATTCGCCTAGTTACCGGCTGATTCGTCGGGTTATTGACTGAGTCGTCAATTCTGCGGCTGATTCGCCCAGACACTGATATATGAATTATATCGATGCCGTTTAGAGATTGATTCATTCCTATCGACTGAGATTCGATATAATTACCTATATCCAGACATCGGGATCCCTAGGTTAGAGTTGAGTCGAGTCTGAGACGATGCGTCAGTGGAGTCGAGTCTGAGATGACGCGTCGGTTGAGTTGAGTCTGATATGACATGTTGATTTACATTTTTTATACCATTCATGATTATTAAATGTTTGATATGGATTTATGTTTCTGATTTGAGACATGTTATGAATAATCCTTATATGCTTTCGTATATGCTTTTATATGACTGCATGTTTACATTGTTTATACTGGGATATTTATATATCACCGGAGTTATCCGGCTGTTGTCTTGTTTTGTATGTGTGCATGACAACAGGTGGGGCTGGATCAGGGTCAAGAAGAGGATGAGAGAAGATTAGATAGCGTGGAGATCCGGGCTTCGAAGCAACATAGGATTCAGCACTGATATGTAGTTGAACCTAGTTGAATTCTTGTAGATAACACAAGATTTGTATGTTCATGTTTAATATGTAATTTGAGTAAATTACATTAGGTTTCCGCTTTGTATTTAAAAAAAAAAAATTTAGACCCTGTTTACTAATTGATTAATTAGTCCCAATAATGATTAAGAACATGATTAGCGTCCGGGTCCCCACAGTTATTTTGCAAACATTAAATACTTCCGCTGCCACTTTGAACATCAAACTTTATTTATCAGTTAATTTATGAATGAGGCAATTTTAATTATTTAAAAAGAAAATTTTAATTTTTTTTCCGCAAATTTTCAAACATGAATTTTCGGGCCTTTACAACCTTCCTCGCCAATGCATAAGCCCCCAAATGATTTCCACAACATCCCTCATGAACTTCTCGGAGCACATAATCAGCCTCTTGGTAACTCAAACACCGAAGAAGCGACCCTGCAAAAGATGTTCTAAACAACACTTCCCCAATCATTACATAGCGCGAACATTTTATCTTCAACTTACGAGCTTCCCTGGGGTCCGTAGGAAGTTTTCTCTCCTTCAAGTAATCAATTATAGCGGTTCTCCAATCCTCCTCCCCTTGTTCAACTGCGGGCGAACTCGTTTGTGGTGTGAGTTCAACTTGAAATACCACATCTCTAGTCTTCCAACTTCCCATTGTTCCAGCCATTTTGGCTAGGGTGTCCGCCTTTTCATTTTCTTTCCTGGGAATCTGTTGAAATGTAATTTCTGTGAATTTCTCTCTGACTCTGTCCACTTCTTGAGCATACTCAATAAGTTTTTTATCTTTCACCTCATACGCTCCCTTCATCTGTTGTGCCACCAGTTGAGAGTCAGAAAAAACAAGTACCTGGGTAGCTCCCACGTTTCTGACTGCCCGAAGTCCTGCCAACACAGCCTCATATTCTGCCTCATTGTTGGATGCTCGAAAATCCAACCTAACCGCCAACTTCACCTCCTCCCCAGCCGGCGAAATCAAGACTACCCCCACCCCACTTCCCTCCTTAGAAGATGATCCATCAACATACACTTTCCAAGGATCTTCATTTTCAAGGTGCACAGTCTCAGGCAGAAAATCAGTTAAGGCTTGTGCTTTGATAGATGTTCTTGGCTCATACTAGATGTCATACTCCCCTAGCTCAGTGGTCCACTTGATCAAGCGGCGCGACATATTAGGATTCTGCCCAATGGACTGTTAGTGAGCACCACAATCGGATGATATAGGAAGTAAGGCCTCAAGCGTCTTGCTGTCATTACCAAAGCCAAAGCCAATTTTTCCAACCCTGAGTATCGGATCTCTGCCCCTTTGAGCGCATGCGAAACATAGTACACCGGCTTCTGAACTGACCCATCCAGCTTAACAAGGACTGAACTTACAGCCCCTTCAGTGGCAGATAAATATACCCACAAAGGCTCACCCGTTGCTGGTTTGGCCAGGACAGGAAGCTCGGCAAGGTACTCCCTCAACTCTGTGAAAGCCTTCTCGCAATCCGGACCCCACTCAAATTTTTTCGCCTTTCGCAAGGTCCGGAAGAAGGGTAAACTCCTGTGGGTGGACCTCGAGATAAAACGTGCCAGCACGGCAATCCTCCCTGTCAACTGCTGAACATCTTTGGGCCCCTGCGGAGAGACCATATCTCGGATAGCTTGAAATTTCCCGGGGTTAGCCTCAATCCCCCTCTCTGTCACCATATAGCCCAGAAACTTCCCACTCTTCACCCCAAACACACACTTCTGAGGGTTCAACTTCAGCCTATAGGACCTGAGGGTGGAAAAGATCTCCACTAAGTCAGGTATGAGTTAGGCTGAATCCTTAGACTTCACCATTATGTCATCCACATACACTTCGACATTCCTCCCCACCTGCTTAGAAAATACTTTATCCATCAAACGCTGATACGTGGCTCCGGCATTTTTGAGTCCGAAGGACATGACCACGTAGCAGAAAGTCCCTTCAGAGGTGATGAAACTCACTTTATCTTGGTCCTCCACAGCCAAGGGGATTCGATGGTACCCCTGATAAGCGTCCAACATGCACAAATACTGATGTCCAGCTGTGGAATCAACCAACTGATCTATCCGAGGCAAAGTATAACAGTCTTTAGGACATGCCTTATTGAGATCTCTGAAGCCCACACACATCCTCCATTTCCCCAAACTCTTCGGAACAAGAACTACATTCGAGAACCAAGTAGGAAACTGTACCTCTCGAATGTGCCCAGCACTGAGCAACTCTCCCACCTCCTTCTTTGAAACTATATCTTTCTCAGGCCCGAAGTGTCTTTTCTTTTGTTTCACGGGACGAGAATTTGGTAAGATGTTTAATCTATGTGTTGCTACATCTGGGCTCATCCTTGTGAGCTCTCGGGCTGACCAAGCGAAACTGCTGAGGTTAGCTTGCAGACAAGTAATGAGTTTTTCCCTGACCTCTGGGTCAAGGTCAGGGGCTATTCTCAGCGTCCTTTTATCGGGTCCCAACGTCACGATATCCGGCTTTTCATCCATCACCTCCTGAACCTCCCTCACTACTACGGGCAACCCGCTTCGCCCCCTTCTAATCATATTTACCTCCACACGCGCCCTCTTCCCCTCTCCTTTCACTATCCCCTCATATCACCGATGAGCGACTTTCTGGTCCCCACATAAGACTCCAACCTCCCTCCCCACAGGAAACTTCAACTTCTGATGATACGTGGACGCTACAGCTCTGAAATCTTTTAGGGCTGGTCGTCACAGAATTCCATTGTAAGCGGATGGGGTGTCCACCACAGTAAATGTCGTCATATTTGTCACCCGCCGAGGCTCATGTCCCAAAGATAAAGGAAGGACAATTTGACCCAGCGGCGGGATGGCATGTCCTGCAAACCCATATAGAGGAGTGGAGATTGGCTGAAACTCAAATCCTTCCACCTTCATCTGATCCAGAGTACTCTTGAACAGGATATTAACAGAGTTTCCATTATCAATAAAGATTCGAGCCACATCTTAACTGGCAACGATGGCCGTCACCACCAAGGCATCGTTATGAGGAGCCACAATGCCTCGGAGGTCCTCCGACCCAAAACTGATGACAGGATCATGGGGTAAGTCCGCACTCCTAGATATTTCAAAATTCTCCATCCTCCTCCCATGCGACTTCCGCGCTCGCGCAGAATCCCCATCAGTAGCACCCCCGAGATCATATGAATCATCCCTCTCGCGGGGTGAATATCCTCATTTGCTCCCCTCCTTGGTTCAGCGGGCTTCCGAGGGACATCCTGACCTCGACCCTCTCTCCTCGGCTCTTCGATCCTCGGATGTATCCGTGGAGGGCCTCGACCCCGCCTAGAAGACGGGCGAGATCTCAGCTCACTCCCGGACGAGGACCCCTCTTGTCTACCCCGCGGCGGAGGTCGAGCACTGCTCTCAACCCTCTGCGACTTCTCCCCCCTCCCCCCTGACTCCCTCACCTCCACCACCTTATCTTGACTCCTATTCAGAGGAACATGTGATGAGAATTGTCCTCTACCTTTGGTTCTGTCCTCATCTCTTTCCCCCGCACCCCTCTTCCTTCCTCCTCTCTCTGCTCCCTCAAGTATACTTCCTCCAGGCTGGCTTTCCATCCTTCTATACTGTTGGGCATCTTCTAAGTTTACATATTTTTCAGCCTGAGCAAACAGATCATCATAACTCGTCGGAGGTTTCTTGACCAGCGACTTGAAAAACTCCCCTCCTCCCAGTCCTTGTGTAAAGGCACTTATCATTATGTCGAGGGTAGCCGCCGGTATCTCCAGCGCTGCATTGTTGAAGCGCTGGACAAATTCTCGCAAATTTTCCGCCTCCTGCTACTTCATCACAAACAGGCTCAGATAATTTTTCTGATGCCTCTTGCTGCTGGCGAATCGGTGCAAGAAAGCCGTAGCAAAATCCTCAAAAGACTGTATGGAGTTAGGCTGCAGGATATTAAACCATTGCTGGGCAGACCTCACCAACGTGCCCAGAAACACCCTGCACCTGACTCCATCTGAGTACTGGTGCAACAGAGCCGCATTCTCGAATCTTCCCAAGTGTTCCTCGGGGTCAGAATGTCCATCATATTCTCCAACGTTTAATTGTCGGAAATTCGGATGAAGTCCTTCCTCCAAGATGGCTAGTGAAAAAGGGATTCCTCTCTTGAGTACCTGCGCCCCGCTTCCTACCTGCTCCCTCAACCTCCGTATCTCCTTCCACATCTCCCCCATCTCACTAATCTCCCCACTATGGAGGGGTTGCGTCTCCTCCACCCTGCTCTGGTGGACTTCAACATTTTCCTCACGCTACTGACGAGCGGCCTGTTCCTCTACAAACACAGACTCTTGATTCCTCTTCATAGCCTCATCCACTGTCCGAGTGATAAATTGGTCCAACTGCTCCAAGGTCAAGTTTCCCACATTTTCATTAGGACATGGTTGCTCGGCCCTGGTCTCTTGACGAGGTTGTTCAGTTCTCGTCTCCGGACGGGGTTGTTCCTCCATCGCCTCAACATGAGACGGTTCGGGTCCCCTCTGAGGACCCGATGATGCTGAGTTAACTCTTCTGCTTCCTCTCCTGCCTACCATCTCTACGTCTCAACTCAAACTTCCCACAGACGGCGCCAAGTGATACTCACGGGAAATTAGGGTCCGCTCCCAGCAAGTTTTTGAAATTACCCTGAGCCTGAAATCACATATAAGATCATTAGGAGGGGGCCAGGAGGGTGTCCTGACGTAGCCCCTCCGACGCTCAAGTCAGAGACTGAGGATATATGAGGGGAGCAGCTAAGGGTGCTGCTGAAAACAATATAGTGAATAATCTAACTGAACAATCAAACCTGGTATTTCTAGGAGGATACATGGGCTTGTCATGGGCCCTTCACCTGTGGGCTACCTGTGAGCCTTAGATATGGGCCGAAGGTTTGGGCCAGATCTTGATGGGCTCATCCATGAAATATCAGACTAGAATTTTAAAGTTTCACATAATTTGTCGTAATTATATAACAATTCATTCAACCTCTCTAAATTGTTGTCTTCGATCATAATCAAAAAATTGTGTGTACAACATCAACTAAGATATTCTAACTTAATTAATATATTATAATATAAGTAAGTATGAAAAATTACTATATAAAATGGACGTAATGGAGTTAGGGATGACAATTTACTCCGAACCTATCGGATGATCCGATTTCCGACCCAAATAGAAAAGGGTATGAAAAGATTTTTAGAGCCGATTAAATAATTGAGTATCCGATAATCCGATGGGTATGGAGTTGAGAATTGTAAGGCCCGAGATGTTATCAATTTTATGAGATCCCGAAAAGAAAATAAATTTGATGGCATTTTTGTAATTAAGTGGAAAAATACTTGATTTAAATTTGATGGCAATTTTGTAATTAAGTAGAAAAATACTTGATTTAAATTTGATGGCAATTTCGTAATTATTGGGGGGCTGATTTGCAAATAGTGAAAAGTTGAGGGACTAAAGTGCAAATATGGAAAGTTGAGTGGGACACTTGGCATATCATGCTTGCTTGAGATATATATTCTTATCTCCCTTGGCATCTACATGAAGAAAGAAACGAGACTTTCCAAGAAAATTCCTCAAGCTTCATTTTGCTTTAGAAAATTGGTTGTGCAAGATCCGGCCATCCGATTTTTAATCCGAGCACAGTTTTGAGATCTCCTCGTCAAGAGCTACACAAGGACGTAAGTTTTGTTACGTTTTGAGATGTTTTGAAAATATGATGTTGTCAGAGTTGAATATGATTCAGATATGGTGTTTCTGCTGCAGTAGATAGTGTATAATCGAAGTCAGATTGAAGAATAGACTGTTTACACAATTAATCTGATTTTCAGAAGATATTGATTGAGATGGAACACTAGAATTGTATTGTTCTTGATTCAAGAATAGAGAAATAATTATTCTCATGTATTCTGAATAGACTAGTCAGTAGATATGTGAAATCAGATCGAAGAAATTATACCGTATGTCTGTATTATGGATTTCAGTGTTTCTTGAGTTGAAATTGATAGATATTGATATGCTGGAATTAGAAGAATGATAATATGGTATTGATTATGAGTTCTGATATGATATCTGTGATATTGAGATTGACAGAGTTATAAGACTGTATTGTTATTTCCGTCGAAACGTCAGCTGATTCAGATTGATCATATTCAGTTATGATTTCGATTATATCGTGATATCATTGATATGAATTAGATTATATATTGTTCAGATATTGATCAGATTATATACTGAGTTGAGTATTGATCAGAACAGCTTGTGAATGGAGTTATACATTGATTCAGTGTATTTGATATTGTCATTTCAGATTTGATATGGACAGATTCGAGACTTCGTCTTCGTCAGACCAGGAAGACAAAGGTATAATTCATGTGATATTCGGGAAGCCACAACTCAAATGAGATCTCATTTTGAGTTTCCCAATAAAATCACATACTAGACTGTTATTTATACTTTGAGATGTTTACGCTTTGATTATAGAATTGTATTCAAGCATATAAGATAATTGTGATATTCAGTTATGAATATGATTATGCTTTGTTTACAGATAGTTATTCATTGCATCTAAGATAGGAAAGTCTTGACAGCCATTGTCAGACTTCTAGACGTTCGGTGTATCTCAACTTAGGAGTAGCCATTACTCCTATTGTCAGCCGTCGATACAGCTCGGACCGAAGTCTAGGAATAAGACGTGCAGGCGCCCCGAGTGGTTGGGTAGGTGACAGCCAGTGACGTCTTATTCACACCGGGATCCCTAGAGTTATAGTTGAGTCGAGTCTAGACATGATTTGACTAGAACTGCATGTGTTTATAGATGTGGGTTCATAGACTATGAAACCCATTATTATTGCTTTCAGTTATGATAGCATGTGTTTATGATTTAGATTGTATATGCATGCTTATCTGATTTGAGTTGCATGTTCAGCTAGATTAGATTTCACAGATGATGAACTCTATTACTATTGTTATTGCTTTTATGCATGACAGCATGTTTCATGAATTATTATGTGTATATGCATGTTTACCATGTTTTATACTGGGATTTATTCTCACCGGAGTTATCCGGCTGTTGTCTTGTTTTGTATGTGTGCATGACAACAGGTGGGAGAGGATCAGGGTCGAGAAGACGACGAGAGAAGACGAGTTTAGCGTGGTGATTCCGGACTTGGATAGATTTGATTTTAATACTTGAAATTAGTATTTGAACCTTAGATTTAGGTTGTACAGTGTTGTACCTTTATACTGAAATGTAGTTTTATACAGATATGTATATTATTAGATGCCATTACCTTCCGCATTTATATTTTAAAAAGAAAAATTTTAAGACCCTGTTTATCAGAACTGATAATTAAATCCCAACGATGATTAAGAAGATGATTAGCGTCCGGGTCCCCACAACAGGTGGTATCAGAGCTGATAGTTCCTTTAGACTTAGATTATCAGAACTATAGATCCTTTAGATTGAGATAATCAGAGTTGATAGATTCTTCAGACTGAGACAGCAGAGAATGAGCGGGGTAGATTGAATTTTTTGTCCTTGCATGTGATTGCTAGCATGAGATTTATTTCAATGTTGACTACATTGTGTATGCTAGCATGATTTATTGCTTTCCCTATTACATGTTGCTTGTTATCTGAGTTGTTTGCAGCATGTAATTACTAAGCCTGGATCAGAACCGAGTCTGAATCAGAGGTATATGATTAGAGGAGGGCTGAGACAGATTGTATAGATGGTGTACTAATCTGTTTGATATTCAGATATACCGCCTCGAAGAATTTCAGAAAAGGGCAGTACTTCGTCTGAACAGAGAGATGTATCAGAAACTCAGTTAGAAGAAAAGATGAAGGAATTTGAGTTATTACAGCCGCCGGTTCTGAATGGTACCGAGACATCTGAAGATTGTCAGAACTGGTTTGATGATATAGAAATCTTGTTCGATCTACTTGACTGTACAGATGAACAGAGGGTTCAAATGGTGCCTTATCAGTTACGAGAAGCCGCCAGGAGTTGGTGGATTACCAGTAGAAGAATGTGGGCACAGAGAGGTACAGTGATGTCGTGGGAAATATTCAGAACTGAATTCTATCGAAGATTTTTCTCAGCTTCGTACCGAGAGGACAAGAAATTAGAGTTTGAGAATTTGAGCCAAGGGCCGCTGAATACTGACCAATATATTGCTAAATTCTCTACTCTACTGCATTTTGCTCCTCATTTAGCTGGAAATGATGAAGCTATAGTAAATCAGTTCATCAGAGGGTTGAACTCAGAGGTAGTTGCATTTATGAATTTGCAGCGACCTTACCATTTTGCTGACATCCTGAGTAGAGCGAAGAGAGCTGAGGCGAGTCTGATTAGACAATTGACAAGGTTGTGTGTGAAGCCACTTCAGACACAGCAATCCCCTCTTCGATATGATCACGGCAGTACGAGTGGGAAGCAAGATGTGCTGAAAGCTCGAAAGAAGCCATTCAAGAAGCTAGGAAGCGATTCATCTAGCTCTAGTGTTTCTGGTCCAAGTTATACTGGAGTGTATTGCAGAAGTTGCGGAGGAAGACATTCCACCGAACAATGTCAGGGAGTAACTGGTAGATGCAATATTTGTGGACAGCCGGGACACTTTGCTAAAGTTTGTCCCCAGAAGCGTTCCCGAAGATCGTAGGGAACAGAGTTCACTTGAAACCACAGATTCAGAATTCACAACAGGTACTAGTCTTTATGATTCTATTGCATATGTATTGATATATACTAATGCATTTGTTAAGAATATCTTTGACTGAGTTGCATGGAGATATGCTGTATCTGTTGGGTTTGTATGTACTGTAGTATTGATGTCCTTGCTTGTTGAGAAAGTGTTGATATCAGAGATTTCTGTATATATTGTATACTACAGTAAGATGAGAATGAAATAGAAATAGCTTATGATGTACTTGTGTTCCTGATTTGAACGCATTATTGATAAGCATATGCTGAACAAGTACAGACATATTGTAGAATTTTTCCATAAATGGTAAGAGTCAGACCAGATATGGCTGATGAGTAGAGATTCACAGTAAGGATTCTAGATTTCGAATTCCTTTGATATCTGTGTTGTTTATGACTCGATTGATACAGAAAGGAACATATGGTATCCTTATGTATTCAGTAGATATACTGAAATCGAGCCTAATATTGGCAGATCTGCCAGTATTGTACGAGTTGGCTGATATTGCCAGATAAGATTTCAGATTGCTTTATATCAGAAAGATAGATTGCAGAATTGAATTAAGATCAGATATTGATTGTATGGTAGATTCAGTACAGAATGATATTGAATATCAAGAATGATACAGAACGAATTGAACGATTTGAAAGATTAACAGCAGAATACTGAACAGGAGTTACATTGGAGTAATGTTTCTCTTTGGCATGTCTCAGTATGTTTAGAGATATTTTGAAGATTTATACTCGTTATATCTATGATATATGGATATATTTGCAGTGTCTGGTTGATTGACTCGAGTAGTTGGAAATTATACTGAATATTTAAAGATTTTGTTGAATATTCTGAGAATTGTGAGTATTGTATACAGAAATTATTCAGATAAAAATTCCGCTTGAAACAGATTGTATTCAGAATATGCGATATAGATTTTGATACAGTTGAGACAGAGATCAGTAACTGAGAACGAGACTGATGTCAGAAAGACCAGAAAGTTCAGAAATATCAGAAATTTCAGAAATGTATTTTTTCTGATTGGGCAGATTATTTTATTCGACTGTTGCTTTATATCTGCTGGGTATTGTTATTGTTCTAAATCAGTATTTGAGATATTTTATATTGTTTTGGGGGAGCATATTTTATTTGCAGATGAGATATAACAGTTGATCAGAATGACATGAAGACATGTTTGATTAATCAGAAGCAATCTTATTGCCAGAGATTACCGTTTATGAGTTCCTTGAACTCACTAGATCTGTATAGGTTACTGCTATTTCGTATCTGATTGGATATTACTGTTGTTTTGAATCCGTATATGATACAGATTGTTGTGAACCGTTGAGATTATATACAGTTCAATTGTATCAGAGTTAATTTAAAGAATTACAGCAGTTCAGAAATGAGATCAGAATGTGTCAGAGTGTTTCAGAATTGTATAACAGAATTGACATTGAGAGTCAGAGCCGAATACCAGGTAGGTATTTCTTCTTTGATTTATATTATTAACTGATTGTTTGTGCCGAATAGTTCGAATCAGATATCACAGATAGTGTCAGACATGCACGTTAGTGGATTCAGTTGTTATTCGGATAACAGACAGTTTGGATATAAACAGATTAAATCAGTTAGAATAGAATTGGTACGGAAATGTTGGCAGAAATCATACTGATATGTTTGAATTGCTAACAGAAAAGACAGAAAGATAAATATCAAAAGATTATTATAGAATTTGTATATTTCTAAATTGAAATGGGAATGCATTTCTATGGCTGTTGTAATGAAATTACCGCCATTTACTTCAGATGGTAAGATAATATGATTATGATTGACAGATTGATCAATCTATATCTATTAGTTTGTACCAGATAACGTACAAACAAAAACCAGATGACACAGATTGATGTCAGAGGAATGATCAGAATCAACAGAATGTTGAGATAGAGTATATCAGAATGTGATTTTCTGGTTGATTTTGTACTCGTGACAGAGTATATCATGAGTTTCTTCTCAGACTATGTTACAAATTGGCAGACAGTCAGAATATATTTTATCCAGATATTGGAGGATTTTGGTAGAATTATAGAGTGCTAGATGTTAGCACTAATTGATATGACTTATTATCACTGCGTGACAATACCTATCAGCCTACCAGATGGGTAATGAGATAGTTAGAGTCAGGACCGTATACAGTGAATACTACCGATTTCTATTTCTCTTGAAGAAATTCGAAGGAAGATAAAGATAGTTCAGAAAGAACAAATGTCATAAACCAACGTCGGATGATGACGATTGGTAGTTAAAGATAAAGATTGAGTATATCCTTGATTGGGATAAACAGATGGGAGAACTATTACTGGTATTGTTTTGTTATAAACTGTAATTGGTTTATACGGATGTTGTATAACCAATATGGCAAGATTGATTTTGTCATAGTTAGTTTAAGAAGTATTATGATAGTATACTTCATGAAGTCTTATTCCAGACTTGAAATCAGAGGTTGATATAAGAAAGAGATTTCAGAATGGATTCAGTGAGATGAGTTTCTGATTTAAACTCTGCATAAATTTCTTCTGATATATCTGAATTGATTAATTGCGAGTTCGAGGACGAACTCAGATCTAAGAGGGGGAGAATTGTAAGGCCCGAGATGTTATCAATTTTATGAGATCCCGAAAAGAAAATAAATTTGATGGCATTTTTGTAATTAAGTGGAAAAATACTTGATTTAAATTTGATGGCAATTTTGTAATTAAGTAGAAAAATACTTGATTTAAATTTGATGGCAATTTCGTAATTATTGGGGGCTGATTTGCAAATAGTGAAAAGTTGAGGGACTAAAGTGCAAATATGGAAAGTTGAGTGGGACACTTGGCATATCATGCTTGCTTGAGATATATATTCTTATCTCCCTTGGCATCTACATGAAGAAAGAAACGAGACTTTCCAAGAAAATTCCTCAAGCTTCATTTTGCTTTAGAAAATTGGTTGTGCAAGATCCGGCCATCCGATTTTTAATCCGAGTACAGTTTTGAGATCTCCTCGTCAAGAGCTACACAAGGACGTAAGTTTTGTTACGTTTTGAGATGTTTTGAAAATATGATGTTGTCAGAGTTGAATATGATTCAGATATGGTGTTTCTGCTGCAGTAGATAGTGTATAATCGAAGTCAGATTGAAGAATAGACTGTTTATACAATTGTTCTGATTTTCAGAAGATATTGATTGAGATGGAACACTAGAATTGTATTGTTCTTGATTCAAGAATAGAGAAATAATTATTCTCATGTATTCTGAATAGACTAGTCAGTAGATATGTGAAATCAGATCGAAGAAATTATACCGTATGTCTGTATTATGGATTTCAGTGTTTCTTGAGTTGAAATTGATAGATATTGATATGCTGGAATTAGAAGAATGATAATATGGTATTGATTATGAGTTCTGATATGATATCTGTGATATTGAGATTGACAGAGTTATAAGACTGTATTGCTATTTCCGTCGAAACGTCAGCTGATTCAGATTGATCATATTCAGTTATGATTTCGATTATATCGTGATATCATTGATATGAATTAGATTATATATTGTTCAGATATTGATCAGATTATATACTGAGTTGAGTATTGATCAGAACAGCTTGTGAATGGAGTTATACATTGATTCAGTGTATTTGATATTGTCATTTCAGATTTGATATGGACAGATTCGAGACTTTGTCTTCGTCAGACCAGGAAGACAAAGGTATAATTCATGTGATATTCGGGAAGCCACAACTCAAATGAGATCTCATTTTGAGTTTCCCAATAAAATCACATACTAGACTGTTATTTATACTTTGAGATGTTTACGCTTTGATTATAGAATTGTATTCAAGCATGTAAGATAATTGTGATATTCAGTTATGAATATGATTATGCTTTGTTTACAGATAGTTATTCATTGCATCTAAGATAGGAAAGTCTTGACAGCCATTGTCAGACTTCTAGACGTTCGGTGTATCTCAACTTAGGAGTAGCCATTACTCCTATTGTCAGCCGTCGATACAGCTCGGACCGAAGTCTAGGAATAAGACGTACAGTCGCCCCGAGTGGTTGGGTAGGTGACAGCCAGTGACGTCTTATTCACACCGGGATCCCTAGAGTTATAGTTGAGTCGAGTCTAGACATGATTTGACTAGAACTGCATGTGTTTATAGATGTGGGTTCATAGACTATGAAACCCATTATTATTGCTTTCAGTCATGATAGCATGTGTTTATGATTTAGATTGTATATGCATGCTTATCTGATTTGAGTTGCATGTTCAGCTAGATTAGATTTCATAGATGATGAACTCTATTACTATTGTTATTGCTTTTATGCATGACAGCATGTTTCATGAATTATTATGTGTATATGCATGTTTACCATGTTTTATACTGGGATTTATTCTCACCGGAGTTATCTGGCTGTTGTCTTGTTTTGTATGTATGCATGACAACAGGTGGGAGAGGATCAGGGTCGAGAAGACGACGAGAGAAGACGAGTTTAGCGTGGTGATTCCGGACTTGGATAGATTTGATTTTAATACTTGAAATTAGTATTTGAACCTCAGATTTAGGTTGTACAGTGTTGTACCTGTATACTGAAATGTAGTTTTATACAGATATGTATATTATTAGATGCCATTACCTTCCGCATTTATATTTTAAAAAGAAAAATTTTTAGACCCTGTTTATCAGAACTGATAATTAAATCCCAACGATGATTAAGAAGATGATTAGCGTCCGGGTCCCCACAAGAATGAAATTCAATACCCGATGCGTATGGGGATGGATATGGGGATGAATTTAATAAATGAGTATGGAGATGGATGTATGAAATCCGATCCATACCGGGTTGTTTAGTTTTGTAACCCTGGTCAAATATTTTTTTTAAAAAAATAACCTCATATAGTGCATTTGTTCACTACATGAGAAGGTCATTTTTTAAAAAAAATTGGACCAGGTCTATTTCCCCAAATATCCCAAAATTATATAGCCCTATGATAAAATTTACAATAATCATAAAAACAACTCAACTAAGCGTAAAAATTAATTACATCTCCCCAAATTTGTTTCAAAAGGGTTAAAAATCATGTGCATATTTCCCCAAGTTGCCAAAAACCAGTTGACAATTCCTCCATATTCAGCGACAGAACACTGCATGAATAAAGTCCAAAAACCAAAAAAAAAAAAAAACACTGCATATATGTCGAGGTTAACATGAGTAGGTCCCCTCCCCTCCATGCATTACGTTTCCCCCCTTCTCTCTCTTTATGCATCTAACATTCCTCTCAAAATAATACCCAAACCCCATCAATTCATACTCGCATATTCTCTCGCCGGAAATACACGTTACATAGAAGATACCCTTTATGTGGTTTCGCAGGAGATGTCATTTCCGGTCGAAAAAAATTGGGTCTTGCCACTGTTTTTGGTGATCTCATTTCTGCACATTCTCGATTCCGGCCAACCCAAAGTAGGCGCAATAAGGATATTGCCACAACATATGGAAGCTCCATCCACAGAGAAGAATCATACAGGAATTTTTAGAGAGTATTTCCACGGAAGAGTTACTTCTGATCCCAACGGTACGAGAAATGGTACATTTTTCGATTCTAAAAGAAGAATACCCAGCTGCCCAGATCCACTCCACAATTAGCAGTCTTTGTTCATCATCTGTTGATTTTAGTTATTTTTTATTTTTACAATTTTTATTTGGAGTTTGCTCATTATACCCACGTTTTGCTCTTATTTTTTACTCATCTCAAGGAGTAAACCGTGGGTATTTTGATATTTCAAGATTCGCCTTTTCGTTCCAGAGATCAAGAAATTCATGATCGACGTGTATATGCAGATCTATGCTCTTGAAATTAGTTTACTGAAAAAAAAAAATCAGACAATTTTGTTGGTAATGAGTACATATTGATTAGTACTTCACAAAATGGTAAAAGAAAAAAGACAGAAAAGTGTACCGATGGCAAAGGTAAACTATCATTTTTTAGTAGGTTGAATGAGTTTTCACTTCGTTGATCTCAAAACCAATTTCTTTCACAATTATGCAAATTTTAGTGGGTTTTTTAGTCTTGGAAGATGGGAAACTATGGATTTTACTTCTCCTTTTATGAGCTGTTAATGCATGACTTTCTAAGAATTTCGGACACAGTTGGCATTTTTGGTATTGCTTGAAGTAGTTTCCATGCTGCCTAGAGTAGCAGGTTTTTTAATTGTTAGTTGTCTCCCACAGCTGGTAAGTTTAGGTCCTTATAAACTATACTAAGAAATAATTTTTTTACTTTAAAAATTCAATTTCTTGTAAATGAAACAAAATCCAGACAGCCATTTACCAGTCGGCTGTTTGTGCTTTAAGGTCTTCGCTTTCTCCAAAAATTGTTGGACCCAATTCTATTGTGCTCAAGATTTACTGCCATATATAAAAAATGTTGGGGTTGGTGCCTTTAAATTTACGGTTGACTAGAAAATGTGATTTTGGTTCAAATTATGAAACGATGGAAAGTTGAAATGCAATCATGTGTCGCGAATTGGGATTGCTCACCAATTGGGCAATATCTAGAAAAAGGAATAGTAGTAACATTTTTAATCATGTAACACGTATATTTTTTACTTTTTCTTAAAACTTAATTCAAAATTTTGTCTACTAATTCAGTTTTTTTCAATTTTAATTCTTATTATCGAAAGGTTGACGCGGCAACGACCATACCAACAATATTCAGTATCATGTCAGTATTTTAAAATTCTCTGTTTTCATTTTTCGGTATGGTGCCTCGTTAACATTTTATAACATGACTAAAATTGAAAACAAATACAAATCAGTGTACTAAGATTATGAATTCATTGATAATATAACCAAAAATGAAAATTTTGAAAGTTGTGGAACAAAAAAATGTTATTCTCCTCTGTGAAAAGTATTTAAATTTTTTATAATCTCCAAAAATATGTAATCATATTTATTTTTACTTTTCTTTGAAATATATTTTGTCTTAATTTTTTTATTTCTTTATACAAATATGACTTCATATTAATATATCATGAGATGAAAATATGGGCATATAAAATTATCATTCGCAATAACAAAATTAAACATGTATATCTGATTTTTTTTTTTCAAATTACAACTATATATATATATATATATATATATATATATATATATATATATATATATATATATATATATATATATATATATATAATGTCATGGAGATTATGGAGATGATGGATCGTTGGACAACAAGACAACATGACTCACACAAAGTTAAAAACTTGTAATAATAATAATCCATTCGGCCATCAAATTTAGTCGTCCCTAAAATTTATATTATATTTTTGTATTTCAGTAAACTCCTTGTCCTCTTCGCTAAACAACACATGCAAACAAAAACATTTTCAGTGAATGAGGCCAAAGTTACAGGATCATGTCAAGGTTAGTTTGGGTATAATATATATAAATTGGTTATAAGACATTCAAACATGGATGTCAAAATCAGACATGATTCACTAATCCGACACGGTTCAACTCGAAAAAAATCATGTTCGGGTCAGGGTGAGGTCGGGTTGGACCCGACAGCTGACCCGAAAAATCGGACTGGGTTCAGGTTGACCGGGTTGACCCGAAAATTTTAATTTTTTTCAAAAAATATATAATTAATAAATATGGCCTACATTTTTATATATTCTTTGTTTGAAAAAATATTTATTTTATATTTATATCATAAATTTTCATAATTTAATATTTAATTTAAACACTTTTTTTATTTTTTAACAATTGTTTATTTGATTTAGTAAATATATTTTATTTTTCTACAATTATACTTTTAAATTTAAATAATATATATGAGGAAGATTTTTGTTATTATGTATTTAAATTAATTTGTTTTTGAATTTTATTTAATTTTCTTTTAAACAATTTAAAAATAAATTCAAAATCGGGTTGATTCAAGTTCAGGTTGAGAGTTTTCGGATTGGCTCGGGTTCGTGTTGGACAATTTTTGAATAGTATTATTGCTCAACCCGACCCAACCCACCCAAATTGACACCCTTACTTTCAAACTTTTTTTTTTATTTTGTAAACTAGAAGATAAGTGTTAGTAATTAATTATAGGGTTGAAATATTGGAATTAATTAATGAAGAACAAATGCAGCCTCTTTTTGAACTAATTATCAACATATATACATGTGTGTGTGATATTATCATTTCACCAACTATGAGCACTTATGTGAGCAATGTTGAGATGACGTCCACAAAAAATGCAGCATCTTTTTAAAATAAATGTCCAAGTGACAATATATATGTGTGTGTGCGTGTGATCTTATCAATGCATTCACTATGAGCACTTATGTGAGCAATGTCGAGATAAAGTTCACATATTAGAAGTCACCTTAGCGTTACTCACAAAATTGACTCATATAACGGTCTTATAGAAGTTTTGTGATAATCGCTTTAACTTGAGCAAAAGGTTTGTGGGGAACAAGTAAATTACCACTATAAGCTGCATCTATAATTTATTTATTCGGTTACAGATATCTTTTATTGAACAATTACTAGTACTTAAGGTGTTGAATTATACACGTGAAAACAAATTAAATAAATGGAAATTGAAATCGAGGTTAGAAAAGGGGACGTATCATGCGGCGGATCTTCGTTGAAAAAGGTGTGTGTAATAAAAACATTGTCTTGTAGTAATTTGGAATGGGAATCACGAGTGAGTCTCCCTTTGCATGAAATAACACTCAATCCAAAGTCAATTATTTTACTCCGAAGTCAAATATTTTATGAAATTTTAATTCAAAGTTTCATGCATCGATGCTTACGTTATATTTAATTAATATTTCACAACATTCAACTTGTTCCATTTTTCTCTTATTCACCTTGATTTGAACTGTTTTCTTTTGGTGTTTTACTTCTTATTTTGCCAATTATGTTGTTTGTTTTAATTATAATGTAGTTTTAAAAATAACCTCCACACATCCTGATTTTCTCTAATTAGAATTAGGATTTTAATGCTATCAGGCTAATGATTGAGGGAGAATTAATGGATAATTAGAAATCATTTGTTGTAATTATAATTATTTTAACGGTATGCAGAGCCGTACTTTTTATGAGGTCAATCAAGCGGTTGTCTCAGGGCCCGGCCCAATATATATATATATATATATATATATATATATATATATATATATATATATATATATATATATATATATATATATATGTATATATATATATGTTATTTTTTCTTTAACTCACTCCAAATCTCAATCTTGATTTTTGTTCTCATTCAACAAATAAAGTTTGCGGTCCCCTACTTCTATTAAGCTTGAAAGTAAGTAATTTTTTTCATGAATTATGCTTTATTTTCAATTCAAATCTTCTTTGTAAATACACATTTATATTTATATTTATAGATTAATCTATCAAATGATACTCACTGAAAATGAAATTTACTTGCGATATGGGCACTGTAATGTACTTAGAGATCATATTAATTAAATATATAACTAAAGCACACATCACATTATTTATATTTTTTAATGAGTTATAATTGAATTACGAGTTTTATATAAATTTAATGCGCGACTTGTGTAATTAATAAGTGGATAGTGTAAGGAAATAAAATAAATTGTGAATAGAGCTCGAATGTGTGGATCGTTGAAAGATGAAATTCATTATTTTTTGGGATTTCTTTCTCCTTTTATTTTGTGGTTTGTTATTTCGACTCAAAGAATTCTTTAATTTTGTAGTTTCTACGATCATAGAGACTAAAAGAGTAGTTTCTACAATAATTATTTTCGATCAACAATATCGCAAGATAGACTAAATGGGCCAACGATGTTGTCGATTGAGAAAAAAATGGTCTGAAAATTGGATTACACAGATTGATAAATATTTTCGCCTCTAAAAAACTAGACGAATAGTATTTATGTAGTTATTTTAAATATTTATTGAGTTTTTATTGATGTAATATATTGATTTTGATATATTTATGTATTTATTAGTATATTTGTTATTTGCAAATTGAATTTTATATTTATTATGCAACAAGATGGTCCATTTTTCAATTTTCGTTTCAGGCATCATTTAACACATGTACGGCTTTGACGGTATGATGTTATTGTTTTCATAAAATTGTGTATATATTCTTCATTTAACGTTGTCATGATAGTTGATCAGCTTCCTCAAATATTAGTGTTTGGTCTTGCTCTGAATTAAAATTACTGAATTTGATCCTAGGCAATATATATGACACTTATTTTTATTTTAATATATAAATCAGCAGATGATTTTACACACATGCAGTTTCTAGGTTTCTTAGTGTTACGAGAATACAATATAATTTATTCTTTAATTTTATTTTTACTATTATAATATTGTGTTTATCAAATTATAGAGTTTTTTTTAGACTATATATATTTATAATAAGATCTCTAGATATGATATTATTTTTTAAAAGAGTTTATTTATTTTTAATAATACATTTGTTTTGATATCTTGTATGATTATTTTTATGGAATAAATTCTATGTTTAAGGAATCATATAAATAATCAAATATAGATGTTGTGGAATGTGTGCGAGAGAGAGGAGAGATGTTGCAGGAGCAAGCACGAGAATTGAAGATTTACGTCGAAGAGATCAATTGTTCAAGGCAAGAAGTATTGATGTATTATCGTGGAATGTTGAAGACAAGTAGACACAACACCTAGTCACGGTGCTGATCAGTGAGTAGTTCATAAAAAAAAAATTGGCTTCACAAATTTTGCATCCATAGTTTTGGTTATTTGGGTTTGATAAGCGTTTTGGAAGCATTTTCCTCCCTCAGTTTGTTATGGGAGTTAGCTTTTCTTTATTCAGTAGTATTGATTTTGTAAACTTACAAGTTTTTCTAGTGAAGTTTTTGCCATTAGATACCGCACAAGTGTGTTTACTTGTGCATAATTCTTTGTGTCTTATTTTATTTACAGAAAGTTTTGTGCGTTAAAATATTACGCATCAGGTTGTGTTAGATGTTACAACACCGCACACAATATTTAATTCCAAAATACATAGTCACTTTATTACACATTACTTTTATGTCGTACAACCATGCTTCAAGTTGTATCAAAGCAAACACTTGATGTTACGAAGTGAAATTTTGGTTATTTATGTTTGAATAGGAAAAAATACTATGGACATGCCGCTTGTCAACACATCACTATGACCACCAGTTCTAGATAGTTCCAACTATGCACTTTGGAAAGTTAGGATGAGGATCTACATCAAATCCATTGAAGAAAGAGCATGGCAACATATTATAAATAGTTACGTTGGACTCCACCAAAAATGTTGATGAAGATGATGATAGTTTGGTTAAACTAAAAAGTGCTTGGACGACTGATGAAGTCCAGATTTCGAAATTCAATTCAAAGGCTCTCAGTGTCATCTTCACTTCAGTTGACAAAAAAATGTTCAGTCTAATCACAAAATATCTCTCTACCAAAGATTCATTAGATGTCCTTCAAATACACTTTGAAGGATTCACAAGTATAAGAAGAACCAAGCTAAGGATGTTAACCTCAAAATTTGAAATTATGATAATAGAAGAAATAAATTCTATCATTGCTTATGATCGCCGACTGCGAGACATTGCAAACGAAGCTTTTGGTATTGTTGACCCGATTTCTAATGAGATATTGGTTAGTAAGATTTTAGATCACTTCTGAAACAGTTTAAGATTAAGATATGTGCAATCAACGAAGCCAAAGACATCACCAAGCTCAATTTGGATGATCCGATTAGTTCCTCGAACCTTTGAGATGAATATTGATTTGAAGAAGAAAGACAAAGGGAATTGCCTTTCAAGTTTATGATGATTTATACAATGATTTGTTTCAATTATCTCAACAAGTCTACAAGTCTAATTTAAGTAAAAATTTCATCTCGTTGATTACAAAGAAATTTGTAGACTGTCTAAAGAAGATCATATACAAGAATAAATTGGGCCAGTAGCTAAAATTTCCAAGCATTACAGCTCCTGAGTAAACTCAAATGCTTGCACCTATTCATGGACAATTTCAACCGGGGAATGAGGAAAAGTTCAATTTAAAGCTAAGATACTAGACTAGGTTCAATGTAGAGAGTGTTTTGGATTCAATCATTATGCTTATGAATGAGCCAACAGACTTCACAAAAACAAAGGTTTACATGTGTCCCTAAGTGATGAAGATCTGACAAAGAACAGGGACCCAGGGAAAACCATGCGTCTTTTGTTTGCAAATTTTGAGAATAAACGTTCATTGCATGTTAATTCATTTCGTTTTGCCTCTATGTTGCAATACCTGGTATAACACTTCTCCAAATTCATCAAGTTCTATCTGCCTCAATGTGATAAATTCTTCTCATTCAATTGATCTGGAAATTCAGGATGTAGATGAAGAAGAAGTCACTTTGGAAAGTGTACAGAAATTCTATGACAAACTATATGCTGATTGGGTCAAAAGAAACAAACTGAACTCAATCCTCTCAAAGGAAAATATCGAGTTAAAATGTTCTGTAGCCAAACTTGAGGTGATTTTAATTAAGAAGGACATGGAGATGGACAAGATCAAGGCTGAGCTCGAAAAATCGACGCAGACTCTTGCTAAGTTCAACTCAAGATCAACTAAGTTGGACTGCATATTGATGGTGGGAAAAGATAGCAAAGCTGGACTGAGTTTAGCAATATTGCGTTTGAAGTTGGAGAATCGTTGAACTTTAAATCTCAACTGTTCCACAAGACATCCATTCGGTCAAAATTCCACCAACCAAGAAGCAAGATAATGATCAAAATCCTAAACAAATGAAACGTCGTTTTGTATGTCACAACTGTTTTAAGCCTAATCATATAAAACCTTATTGTTTTAAGTTGAGGGATGATTACATTAGCTGGGAGTAAAATCAGATGTTGCACTAAGTGTGGCACAACACCAACCGCAACACCTTCCCCGAGAAACTTTCAGTGAAGAAGATTTGGGTACCTAAGAGTGAAATTCGTTGTACTGTTGTTTATACCTTCTTAAAAACTAACATCGCATGTATCTGATATTTCGATAATAGGTGCTCATGACACATGAAAAGTTCGAAGGACCACCTTACTAATTATGTTGAACTAAGAAGTGGTCGAGTAACATATGGAGGTGGTGCAAAAGGAAGCTGAATGTTGGAAAAGAGACACTGAATATGGATGGACTCCCTAAGCTTCACAATGTGCTTCTTGTCGAGAGATTTAACTCAAACTTAATAAGCATTAGTCAATTATGTGACGTTGAGTTCCATGTTAAGTTTAACAAAAATATGTGTGAATTTTTTGATAAAACTAATGTTTTTGTTATGATAGGTACAAGATCTGCCGATAACTACTACCAAGTCAGAGAGGAACATGCTTGTAGACATACAAAGGTAAGTGGACTAGATTTGTGACATCAAAAGTTGGGCCATGAAAACTTCAAGCATTGAAGAATCTAGAGAAATATGATGTTGTACAAAGTATGCCTAATTTAACATCTGGAATAACTTGTGTTAGTGGAGCATGCCAGAAAGGTAAGCAAACCCTTGTGTCGTACCAAGTGTTACAACACTTTGGGGCAACATTGTATCTTGAACTTTTAAAAATGGATCTTATGGGTGCAATAGAAGTGGAAATCTTGAAAGGTAAAAAGTATTCATTTGTTTGTGTTGATGAATTTTCGCGTTTTATATGGGTTAGCTTTCTTAGAGAAAATTCAGATATTTTTTATGCATTGAAGAAACTACTTGCAAAAATTGTTAATCTAAGCAATTTAAGGGTTTGTGAGATCAGAACCGACCACGGTAAGAAATTTGAGATCTCACACTTTTCACCTATGTGTAATAAAAAAATTCAATATATGAGATCTCTATGCAGAGACTCATTAGCAAAATGGCGTCCCTGAGAGGAAGAATCTCACTTTGAAGGAGATGACTCGGATCATTTTTAGTTTCAAAAAATATTTCAAAATTCTTTTGTGCCTATGTCTTAAACACAACATGTCATATTTCAAATCGTGTATATTTCTAGAGTGGTTCAACTATGATATTCTATGAGATCATCATAAGAAAGAAGAAAAACCTAAAGTATTTTCATATTTTTGGGGTATACGCTATGTGTTAAATGATCGAGATCACCTAGCCAAATATGATTACAAGAGTGGCAAATGTGTATTTCTGGGTTATTCAACGAATATTCGTGCTTATCCTATTTAATTTGAGAACTAGAAAGACTATGGAATAAATTAATGTTATATTTGATGATCTTGCAGATCTAGCAATAAAGACAATTGAAGATGATATAGATGGTCTGCTGGAAACATCTGAGTCACTTGTCAACACAAATGTTTGTCTGAACACCAGGGACAACACCCTTACTAAGATTGACAGAATCCGATGATGATGATCAAAGAAATGAAATGATGTATAATGATGACAGTGTGAACAATCATGGAAAAGACATTCACAACAAAATCCAGAAGGATCACCCTCATCTCAAATCATAGGAGCGGTACATGGAGACATGCAAACTAAACGGTAGGAAAAAGTTAACTACCGAAAGATGATTGTGTTAGTATGCATGACTTCTATATACTGTCAAGTAAGATAATCAGGCTAAAATTCACACGTTTAACTAAAGAACATTAATGAAGCCTTAAAATATGAATTTTGGGTTAATGTTATGCATGAGAAACTTGAACAATTTGTCTGCAATGATGTGTAGATTTAGTTTCAAGGCCTAAACATGTTAATGTGATTGGAACAAAATGGATTTTTAAGAACGAAAATTATGAATTAGGGAATTTTGTAAGAAATAAAGCCCGGTTGGTTGTTCAAGAGTATACGTAGGTTGAGGGGGTTGATTTTGATGAAATGTTTGCTATTGTAGCATGCATTGAATCAATCTGACTGTTGCTTGCTATTGCATGTCATATGAGAATTAAACTTTATAAAATTGATGTAAAAAGTGCTTATTGAATGGAATTTTGAATGAGGAAGCTTATGTGAGTCAACCGAAAGGATTTGAGGATCCACGTCACTTAGACCATGTCTACAAGCTGAAGAAGACGTTGTATGGACTGCAACAGGCTTCACGTGCATGGTGTGGTAGGTTAATTTATTATCTAAATGAGATCGACTTCAAAAGAGGTGAGGTCGATAAAAAAAGATTATTCGAAGGTCAAAGGATAATATACTCATTTGTCAAGTTTATGTTTGTGATATAATTTTTTGTTCTTCACAAAATCATGTGGATAATTTTGTTGAATATATGTTGTCGACATTTGAAATGAGCATGTTAGGTGATTAAAGTTTCTTTCTTGGTCTTTAAATTGTCAAAGCAAGTATGCTAAAAATTTGGTGAAGAATTACTCAAATGAACATGCGAAATACATGAAAATCTTATGAGATTGAGTGAAAAATTGGGTAAAGACGATGTTGCCGAGGTGTCGACATGAAACGTCCACTACTTTTTAACTTTAAAATCCTATTAATTAATTTTTTTTTAAAAAAATTGAAACCTGCATACTAAAATAACTCCACATTTCCAAAATCCTAAATGCATAAAAATCCATAACGTCAATCCCCAAAACCATATGTCAACATTCAACACAATCCAAAATTAAACTTCAAAATAAAGCATAAAATCTCTAAATGAATAATCCTCAAAATCTTTTTGTAACTTGAATTACTAAGTAAATGCGGAAAATAAATGTCTTTCGACAGTGTACTGCCAGACTCGATCCACTCAAGCGTCAGCGCCTCCCTCAAAATCATTCTCACCTACAATCATCCAAACCTAGTGAATCTAATGACTCAGTACGTTCTAACAATGGGTAACAAATAATACATATACATGCACATGCATAAAATCATACTTTTATTTAAAATAGCTAGCATAAAATTTTTAAGCATAAATAAATCATAAATAATTGAATCGTAAAACTTTCGACATTGTATATCATTTTTTGGTGAAGTTTGAATCTTGAAAGTGACTAGCTGTGATCGTATCATGTGGTCGACTGATCAGTCTTAGCTCACCATTGCGCATGAGTACGTGCATTAGGCACCGCCGTAAACGAAAATACGATTGTCGGGCTCCCTCTGGGGCCTTGTCCCATAAACGGGCTCCCTTTAGGGCCTTATCCTTCACGATATTCTCGATAATATCATATCATATCATGTTTTTCACAGTCAATTCACATCTTTCAAAATTTTTTCTTTCCTATTTATTCAAAAAATATTGTGTCCTTCAAAATTCGTAACAGAGCATTTTTCCAGGAAAAATTGTACAGCTTTAGCATAAATCATAAAATTCCACATTTTCATCATAAACGTTTTGAAAATATCATTTAGCATGTATTATGATTCTACAGGACACTGCCAAGCTTTTCGTACTACACGGGACGCAAAATGACCATTTTACCATTGGACTCTAAAATTCTCGTTTTTGACTTTTTCTTACTTTTATTGACTCGAACCTATCCTAAATCATCATATAAGCTGAAAATTGATTTAAAATATTTTTCCTAGACTTAAACCCGAGCCTTTCGATTTATTTCCTTATTAAATAATCCATAAGGTGTTTTATACCAATATTATTTCAAAAATTAATATTTTATTCTCAAATTCGAAACTTAATACTTTTCATTCCTACAATACCCTCGCGAGCCATGAACCGCACCCCGCGAACCATGGTTCGAGCCCTTACCTTCCTCCTAGCTATGTTCGAACTCTAATATTACTAGGCCCAAACGTCTCGCCCAAGCCCCGAGCCACCATTGAGCCATCCTGGACCAGACCTAACCCTGACCCTCTGGACCCTACCTGAACCCTCCTAGACTAGCGCACCAGCCCCAACCCATGAGAAACACCATTGCGCATGAAACACATATGTTGCGGCCCTTCCTTTCGCGATTAGGTGTCTAGTTATTATAGGACTCCTCCTAACCTATAGAAACAGTCTGCACATGCCTAGCCATCCCTGAACCACCCTCTTGGACCCTTCCTGCTCAAGCCTAGACCCCCGCATCTAGCCAGCCCAAGCTGCGCACAACCCAAGCGAGAATAATCCCTTGATCACGCCTCCTCCCTTGCGATCCAAGGGCCCAGCCATGATAGGACACCTTATAGCCCTCACACGGAGCTAGAGCAGGACCTTGAGCAAGCCTGGTCGAGCCCTGGTGTAGCCTCCCTCGTGGTCGAGTCCTTAGGTCCCAAGGAAACCAATGAAACCCTACCCTCAAGCCCTAGCCATGCACTGCCCCTCTAGCTCTTGTCCATCCATCGTATCATGCCTAAAAGATACTTTTTCCATCCCTTAAACATCCTATGTTGGCAGCGTACCCATTGAAAATCATAAGGTGTTCATATACGCATAAAATCATAAAAACTTTGTGAATAATTCTCAAAATGTTAATCGATTTTTTTTCAAATATTTTTCATGCTAAAATAAATAAAAACATGCATAATATGATTTGAATGGCGAATCAAAAGAGTTTAGAAGCATGCATTTACGGTTTAAAATGCTCGAATATGTGATTGTTGGTGTGGGTTGCGAAGGGGGACGAACGAGCGATGAAAATCCTTGAAATTCTTGCTTTTATTTTTCGAAATCCTTGAGTGTGTGCTGTGTGTGTGAGTCGGCTGCTAAGGGAGTCAAGAACCCTAGCTTGGATATTTAATATTTTCGAAATTTAGAAGTTTAATGGGTTAGATTTTTGGACTTTTTAGTTTATAAGTAACAAGGCCTTCTAATATTATGTAAATTAGGCTCAATAATACATATTAAACTGTAAAATAAAAGTTCTAAAAAAAATTTCAAAAATTTGGGCCTTTAAAAGTCCTCCGTTTGACCAAAATTGGCTTCTTGGATAAAATAGAGCTCGTCTCGTAAATAATTTAGACTCCAATATTTTTAGAAAATTTTAATCATATTATCAAGCTTCAAAAATATTTATCAAAAAAATATTTTATCTTTGTCATCCCCGGTATCCTTTCTCTAGCCTATTATTGAATATTCAGATAAAATATTATGTTTTCATGAAATCAGGCAATTAGACCTTCAATCTTATACTATGTACCGTTTAAACATTTAAAATCAATTAAATAAAGCATTTAAATAATTTAACTAATTTGCATACATGTAGTTTAAGTGGGTTGACTTTTGGACATTACACGACAACACCATGTACCACAACATTATTGGCAGTATTCTTTATTTAACCGCGAGTCGTCCAGATATAATGTTCATCATCTGTTTATGTGCTATATATCAAGCTAATCATAAGATTAACACTTAAAATTTGCAAAACGAATTTTGAGACACATTGTAAGGGCATTGGATCTAGGATTATAGTACATAAAGGAAACTAACACCACTTTAGTTGGGTTTAGTGATGCTAATTGGGTTGGAGATTTAGATTACGGGAAAATCACCACTAGTGGATGTTGTTTCCTAGGCAATAACTTGGTGTCATGGTACATCACGAAGTAAATTGTGCATCCTTTTCAACTATTGAATTTGAATATGTGGCATCTGGTAGCTACTGTTCACAACTCTTTTGGATGAACCAAAGGATAGAGGACTACACTTTCCAAGGTGAGAGATTGATTTTTTTATTGTGACAACTCGAGTTCAATTTACATTCCAAAAAATCCAGTAAAACACTCTCGCACAAAACACATTGACATCAAACATCAATTTATTCAAGATTTTGTTCGGAATAATCCGAATGGAATTTGTTAGAACTGATAACCGACTGTCATATATTTTCACAAAACCATTAGATTTCGAGGTATTTTCAAACCTTGGAAAGTCTCTCAATATGTGTGCATAATAATCACTCACTGATGTTGTCTTAGATGTTGCAATATCTGGCACAATACCCAACATTTGTATACTTTTGTAGGATGTTAGAAATATCGCGTTAAATCATTCATACTACGTTGTGAATTGTTTATACTGTGACGGATATTTCCAAATGTTCTTTGGATTTCTCAGTTTTATTTCAATCAGAACACTTGACCATGATCTTGTCTCATGTAAAAAGTGACTTGAGAAGATTGAGCAAAAGAAAAGGATTTTGTTTTGCATCAGAAGAAAAATAACAAAAAAATCTACATAAGAGAGTCCAATGAAAACTTTTGTTTTATTATGAGAGCTACTTTTTCTGAACCAAAAGAAAATCATAATAGAAGAAAATACAAAAAACTACCTAGAGGAGTCCAATAAAGACTATTTTTCTATTGTGAAAGTCATCACTTCTGTATTAAAAAAAATTTAAATGATCTCTGTGTACAGAAATCATATTTATTTTTGAAATTAATAGTTCTTCTGTGGGATGTTGCTAACAGGGCATATAAATACCTCACAATTTGATCACAAGCCTGAAACTTCTAGAAAATATCATATTTTAGGCATAATTAATACATGTATGTTAATGGTTATGTGATTTTATCCCAGTCAGTGAGTTATCATATTTGAATTTATGACATTTGCATGAAAGCCTAATCTTCAAGATTTTGAATATTTGTGAGGTCCGATCCCGTGGATTAATGGAGTCGAAGAGGCATGAAATTTGGTTGATTTTCTTGAAATATGATTGCACTGGTTCGTATTTGTCACCTTTGGGTGAAAGATTAAATCATCACATAAACGAGCATTTTCTCTACAAGTGATTGTTACTGTTGGAAGAAAAAGTTTTTTTTACCGTGACTACACAATTCATCTGTGATAATTATTATTGATTTTCCTCTCACACTTTCTCTGTTCTCATCATTCGTATTATATCTACAAATTTCGTTTTTTTATCTCGATTTTCGTATGTAATTCTAGTTTATATTTCATAGATGGTTGGAACTGGATACGATCTTTTTGATATTCGAAGAGAAATGGCTGCATGCGCCGGCGTTCCACCCTGTGTGGCAACACAGCCTACAAAACCCCCACTATTGACTCTCTTCAGATGGTTGCGGGTTCTGAAGACCCAATTCCGATCGAATTCATTTCCACTGGGGAACCGAGTAATGCATTTGATGTGGACAATCCGTCGGATTTTGAAGAGCTGAATCGTGTCTTCTATGTTCCTCCACAGCCAAGACGATAAAAGCGTCAAGCATGGTATGACCTTGATTTTGTCTAATCCAAGAAATTCATATCATCCTCCTCCACTGCGAATGTTCTAAATCCTGATTTTTCATCTAAAGATGACTCTGATGATGAAGATTTTTTGTTGGTCACTGACCAAAACATGTTGCGGCTGAAAAGAAGACGGCCCTTACTGTGAAAGAAGTTGTGGTTTCTGAAGAACCAATTGCCCCTTCACAAGACAAATAGTCCCTGAGTTTATTGCATGATTAAAAGAAGAATTTTTTTTGAAGAAAGACATACCAGAGGCTGGTGAACCAGATGAAGAAATACTGCAAGAGTTCAAAGAAAATATCTTAGGCAATTTTGACGGTTCATCTTTTTATTCATCTTCTGACTCTGATTCTGGCAAAGATTATGAAGCTGATGAAGCTGATGAAGCTAATAGTGATGATGAAGAAGTGAATGTATATGTTTGTCCTGATATTGAGAATGATGTTTGACGACACCATGGGCAATGTCGATACAACATACTATGACTTGAGTAAGTCATTTTCCACAAAATTTTATTCTGAAGTTGTTGTTACTATGTGGTCCCTTTACATCTTTTGGAAGCAAGCTATATGGAAAGGTAGAAGCAGAGAAATTGTAGAGGCCTAAAAATTCGTGTTTGAAAATTTGCGGAAAATTTAAAATTTTCTCTTTAACTAATTAAAATACCTCTTTAAATAAATAAACTGATAAAAAGATTCAATGTTTAAATATTCGAAATAGCAGCAGAAGTAATTATTGTTTGAAAAATAACAATTTAAAATAATCCAACAAAAGATGAAATGTTTCAGCACAAAAATGGTAAATGCTTAAATTGATGTCCTCGGGTTCCACTACTGCTGACCCAAGATGGCTCACTGGTCCCCGCCCTCGATCCCGACCTCATCAGTACCTACAACAATCAATTCTAGTGAGTCTAAAGACTCAGCATGCATACATCGTAAATAACAAGTAAATATAGTAAAATTTCATGCAACATGAAATTATCATGAGACTGGCATAACGTGTAAATATCATGACATGAGTAATTATAATACGTGCATAACTAAACTGGAAATCATAAGTGGAATGTTTGCTCAATCGAGCCATGTCATAAAATAACATGTCATAAATTTTCTGTTGAGATTATGTTCTACACTAGTGGCCTATGAACTGAACTGAAGCGGTAAGTGACCACCGGGTGAAGTAATAATCATCTGATCAGACTAATTCCACAGTATACTGGGTGGAACTGAACTGAAATGAACCGGTAAGTGATCACCGGGTGATACAATAATCCCCTGATAGTAAAATGGTCACAAGCAATATCGCATAAATCTCAAAAAATGAATATTTCATATTTTTATGCATGTAACATAATTAAATGGCATTATTAAATATCATGTATTATTTTACCACATGGGTTTGATCGTTCCTAGGCTCGCTGCGACCTAAATCTAAGATGAAAAATATGCAAATGATTTAACTTGACCAAACTTTGTAATTGACTCCAAAAACGAGACAATTACGCCCAATGACTTAGTATTTAATCATGACTCCGTGCCAACATGAACCAACACCGAACTATCATTTATTCATGATTAAAATACACCTAAAATAATGAAATAATTCTCCTAAAATGGTACAAGTCGAAATTTTGGTGAATGGAGGCCAAAACATGAAACGCTCTTTCGAGAGTCACTTTGGCACATTGCACCGTAAATTCTCATACGACCTCTAAACTTTACCAAATCACGAACCGCCAAAAACATGACCTTCCTAACATGATTAGGTACTCTCCAGTCCAAGGCCATAGTCTAAAAGCCAACCAAGAACTCGAAACACACCTCTGAACCGAAGCACAGTTGCTGTAAAAAAAATATACATCCATTGTGTTTGCGTTTCCTTGCGTCGTTTGAGAGGCTAATGGCCATTGGGGCTTGAACCACCGGCCAGAACCTCTTACCAACATCCTAATGAATGGTTTGAACCATGGCTAAGGGCCCTAGGCCAGCCACAATTCAAACCACACCAGAAATCATTCGGCACTTTCACCCGAGAGCACCCTTCTATGCGTGGGAAGATTTGCTTCGCTTGCTGTCACGGATCATCCCAGTGTACATTTGTTGGAAACAAAATTACGGCATTTGACAAATTGCCAACTGATTATGCGAACCAACTGTATCTAGTAAACTGAACTCAGCAACTGAATATAGCAAACTGATCTACGCAACTGAAACGCAACTCAGTTATTCTCCTCACCAGCTAATTACCCAGCAGCTGATTAATTCAGCTGAATCAGCTGAACACGTCATTATCAACCGACAGATAGTACCAATAAAATATGCAACTATTAGTGGGACGCCGCATTTCAGAGGTCACAGAGTACGGTTGTCAGAAGAATAACGACGTGGCATATCAACGGATATAATATTCAAACAGCAGTTAATGTTACCGTTGAAATGGATGCTTATAAATAGTTGAAGAGAGCAGCTGAGAATTATCGCAACCAACAACATAATTCGAATCTCTTTGAAGCTTACTGTTACGCTGCAAAATTCTTTACTTCCATTCAAATATCGAAAGCTCTCGCTTACTTGTTATATCAGTAGCATTCAGGCTATACATTTGAGCTTGCTAGCACTTTATAATATCTGCTAATTCGTTATGTTGTGCTAAAATCAGTCAAGGACTGTAAAAGCGTTTTGTAACTAAGAGTTTCAGCTTTGGTAGTGATAAGTCCAAACTGAAGTAGGTCAGTACAAGCTTGTATTTGATCAAAATCTTTTAGTAGATATCCTATCTTCGTGATAGAAGGGGTGACGTAGGAGTTATTCAAGTCTCCGAACATCCAAAAACAATTGTATTATTTTACTTCAGTTATTATATTTCAGTTAGATATTCTATCTTTCAGTCAGTTCATATTCCGTGATTGTTTTCTTCAGTTTAACTGATTGTCATTGACTGACGCGATACCTAGAGTCAGTTTGTAACAGAACTGAATCCAAATCTTCGAAGAGAATATAAAATTCGTGAAGTGTTTATTCAACCCCCCTCCTAAACACTTTTTATCCGTTTAACCGATCCTTTCAAGTGGTATCAGAGCAGTTGTATCTCGTCTCAGAATATCTTACTCAAACTGTTCAGAATGTCTTCTTTTAACATGATCCCGATGTTTTCCAGAGAGTACTTTGAAGACTAGAAAATAAGAATGCAGGCTCTCTTAGCTGCACAAGATGATGATATCTGGTACGTCATAACTGACGGACCCATGAAGATTTTGAAAGCCAACACAACTGTTGTCATTACTGATGGTGCACCTCATCGTATAGAAAAGCCCAGAGAAGAATGGACGATAGAGGATAAAAAAAAAGCCAATTTGGATAATGTGGCAAAGTATATACTATACAAGACAATGGATAAAGTAACCTTCAGCAAAATCAAAATGTGCAAGACAGCCAAATAGATTTGGGAGAAGCTGATCCAGCTTTGCGAAGGGAACGAACAAACCAAAGAAAACAAACTTTCTGTTGCTGTTCAGAAGTTTGACAAAATCAAAATGAGAGTTGATGAAACGATGCATGAATATGATGAAAGAACCAGCTGCATCATCAATGAATTAAATGCACTTGGAAAAGTGTACACGAACAAAGAAGTTGCATTGAAGGTAATCAGAGGTCTTCCCAAGGAGTGGGATGTGAAGACCATTGCAATGAGGGAATCCAAGGATCTGAACAAAGTTGAGCTCCATGATCTATTTGCTGATTTGAAAGCTTACGAGTTTGAGCTGCAAACTCGAGAAGGAGAATCTTCTACACCAGCAGCCATGACTGCCTTAGTTGCTGTTAGAACAGAACCAACTGGTTCAGTTGAAAAAGCTGCTGATCAACTAAGCAATAATGCCATGTCATTGTTCATCAAAAAGTTCGGAAGATTTATGAGGAAAAATCAGGGAAATTTTCAGAATAAATATCAAAGAAGAAATTCCAAGGAAGAATCAAATGCTTGCTACAACTGTGGCAAACCAAGTCACTTCATTGCTGACTGTACCAAACCAAAGAAAGACAGTCAAGTCTCAACTGAAAGAAGAAAGAAACCATATGAGCACAAAAAGAGATCCAAGGATGATAAGAAGTTCTCAAGGAAGAAGCATGAAGTGCTCTTGGCTGAAGAGATCAAATCAAAATGGGCAGAAACTGACAACGAGGTGTCAGAACCAGAAACTTCATGCAGTTCCAATGACAGTGAAGAGGAAGTGAAATGCTTGATGGCTGGTGATACAGAACTGGAGTCCAGCAGTCAACAGGTATTTGACTTCAGCTCAACAGATTTTACCAGAGAAAAACTTATTTCAACTCTGCATGATATGGTTAGTGAGTATCATAAGCTTGCCTTATCATTTGAAAAGGTTAGGGCAAAACAAACTGATCCTTTAGACAATAAGACTAAAACTGATGAATCAGTTGATATGTTGAGTCTGAAAAGGAGATTGCTGAACTCATTACTGAAAGAAGCAAGGATCAATTAATGATTCAAAAGTTAATGATTGAAAATTCAAAGCAAACTGAGCTTATCCAGGCTTGGAATAAATCATCTGTTGCACTGACTGATATACAAAACTCACAGAAATCAGTTACTGATAAAACTGGGTTAGGGTTCAGTAACCAAGATGAAATGTCTCCCAAAGATACTCGACCAAAACTGAATATGGATAAAGGGAAATACATTCACTGTCAAATCAGTTATGGTACAAGAACAACCGGAGTCAAGTAAACTGGTAAACTTGTTGAACAGCCAACTGAAAGTATGAACAAAGGCAAAAGATGTGGTATTGGTTATAGCCCAAAAGTGGTAACTGATTCACGCAGTCAGCCACCAAAAAGCTTTAGCAAAAATTATTCAAATGGTTACTCTAATTACTATAACAGGAAGCCAGTTCAAAAAAGATACTGGCTGAACAATCAGTTGAAAAAGGACAAATCACATGTTGTATCTTCTGCACACTATACACCAAGCACACACAGATCAGGAAAGACCATCTGGAATACAGCAACTGGACGGTCAATTAGACTGATCCAAGTCTGGATTCCTAAAGGACTAATCAATTTTGGACCCAAATAGAAAAGGGTACTAGAATTTTATCTTGTGTGTGATTGCAGGTAACATGTACAAGCATTGAATCAATATGGTACTTGGATAGTGGATGCTCACGACACATGATAGGAGAGTCAAACTTGTTATCTCAACTGGTTAAGTACACTGGACCAAACATTAGTTTTTGAGATAATTCCAAAGGTAAAATTGTGGGTAAGGGTAAGCTTATCAATGGTAACTTTATCATTAATGATGTTTTATTAGTTGAGAATCTCAAGTATAATCTGATTAGCATCAGTCAATTATGCGATAATGGATTCTCAGTTCAGTTTGACAAACATTCTTGTTCAGTCAAATGCTCAACGAATGAGGTCATCCTAACTCGCAAACGGTGTGGAAATACTTACAAAGTCAGTTAGAATGATCAGTCTTATGCACCAGTATGTTTAGTTGCTTAAAAATTTTCTCAAAATTGGTTGTGGCATAAGAGATTAAATCACCTGAATCTCAAATCTATTGCATATCTGAGTAACCACGATCTTGTCACTGATTTGCCCAAAATGGATTTTATCAAAGAAAAAATTTGTCCAGCATGTCAGTTTGGTAAACAAGTAAAATCTTCTTTTAAAAACAAAAGGCCGTAAATCCTCTTCCCGATGCTTAGAGCTGTTGCACATGGATCTATTTGGTCCAATACCGGTCATGAGCTTAGGGGGAATGAAATACACCTTGGTTGTTGTAGACGATTTCTCAAGATTTACTTGGGTTATTTTTCTCAAAACAAAAGACCAAATTGCTGCACAACTGATCAAGCTTTTCAAAAGATTATTAAATGAAAAATCAGTTGGTATTGATAAAATCAGATCCGATCGAGGAACTGAATTCATAAATCAAATTCTTTCAAACTTTTTAGAAAATACTGGAATTAAGCATGAGCTCTCAGCAGCTAGAACTCCTCAGCAAAATGGTGTAGCTGAGAGGAGAAATCAGACTCTTAAAGAAGCTGCTAGAACAATGCTTGCTGATTCTGGTATCTCTCAAAGATTTTGGGCAGAGGCAGTAAACACTGCGTGTTATACTCAGAACAGATCAATAATTAATAAAAATAATATGAAAACACCTTATGAGATCTGGCATGGAAGAAAAAGTGTGGTTTCATACTTTAAAATATTCGGCTGCAGATGTTTCTTTCTTGACAATGGCAAAAATTACTTAAAAACTTTTGATTCAAAATCCGCAGAGGGAATATTTCTTGGATATTCTTCGGTGAGAAAAGCTTATAGAGTTTTTAATAAAAACTCTTTGAATGTTGAAGAATCTATCCATGTTGTTTTTGAAGAAACTGTACTAACTAATAAGCCAACTGATCCAGTTGAGCTAGTGGATAGATTTACAGATATCAGCTTGGAGGATGATGATGAAGAAGAAAATCGTATCAATCAAAACAACCTCCAAACACCTAACCAGAAGTATTAGATCTACCAGCTGAACCAGAAGCTATTCCTAACGATCAGTTGATAGAGCAAACAAATGATATTCAGTTACCAACTGAAACCGCTCCAACTGAAACAGAAAACATTCAGTTGCCCACAGAAACAGTTGCTGACTTAGAAGCAATAAACGCTGAACTCAGATGGAAGAAATCACATCCTCCAGAATTGGTAATAGGTAATCCATCTGATCCGGTGAGAACAAGAAATCATATGCTCAATCTATTTATTCTCTCAGCTTTTGTATCACAACTGGAACCAAAGAAAGCTGATGAAGCTCTTGCTGATCCAAACTGGATAAATGCAATGGAAGAAGAGCTAAATCAGTTTATCCATAACAATGTCTGGAACCAAGTTCCAAGACCAGTTTCAAAAACTGTTATAGGTACAAAATGGGTCTTCAGGAACAAATTGAACGAAGATGGTTCAGTGGTGCGCAACAAAGCAAGGCTAGTAGCACAAGGTTATAGACAAGAATAAGGAATTGACTACGATGAGACATATGCACCAGTTGCAAGACTGGAGGCAATCAGAATATTCCTTGCCTATACTTCATTCAAAAACTTCAAAGTCTACCAGATGGACGTAAAGAGGGCATTCCTGAATGGCCAGTTGCAGGAAGAAGTCTACGTTGAACAACCTCCAGGTTTTATCAATCATCACCTTCCTGATCATGTCTGCCATTTTAACAAAGAATTATATGGTCTTAAACAAGCTCCAAGAGCTTGGTATGACACTCTTTCAAAATTTCTAACTGATCACGATTTTTCTGTTGGATCAGTTGACAAAACTTTGTTCAAATTCTCCAAGAATGATCATATTCTATTCGTTCAAATTTATGTTGATGACATCATTTTTGGGTCAACTAACCCCAAATTATGCGAGAAATTTGCTAAGTTGATGTAGGAGAAATTTGAAATGAGCATGTTGGGTGAATTGACATTCTTTCTTGGATTACAAGTGAAGCAACTGGAGTCGGGTACTTTCATTAGTCAAACTAAATACACAAAGGAATTACTGAAGAAGTTTGGCATGGAATCGTGTTCAGCTGCAAATACTCCCATGAGTTCATCAGTAAAACTGGACACAGATCAAGGGGGAATATCAGTTGAGACGATGCTTTACAGAGGTTTAATAGGTTCATTATTGTACCTAACTGCTAGTCGTCCAGATATTGTATTTGCTGTTTGCATGTGTGCTAAATTTCAGGCAAATCCTATGCAATCACATTTTACAGCTGCCAAGCGTATTCTAGAATATCTAAAAGGCACACAAAATGTTGGGTTATGGTATTCTAAAGATTCATGTTTCAATTTAGTTGGATATTCAGATGCAGATTATGCAGGATGTAAGCTTGATCGTAAAAGTACAAGTGGATCATGTCAGTTTCTAGGAGACAGACTGATCTCTTGGTTCAGCAAGAAGCAAACATCCATAGGAACTTCCACAACTGAGGCAGAATACCTTGCTACTGGAAGCTGTTGTGCTCAACTGCTCTAGGTTCAGCAACAACTAAGAGATTATGGAATTGACGCAAAAGAATCACCCATATTTTGTGACAATACAAGCACGATTGCTATTACCTACAATCGAGTTCTTCACTCCAGGACCAAGCACATAGATGTCAGGCATCACTTCATCAGAAATCATGCCTTGAAGAAGAACATCAAACTAGAATATGTTTCAACTGATCAGCAAGCAGCTGATATCTTCAACAAACCATTGGCTGAGACTAAGTTTTCTCATTTTCGCAATATACTTGGATTAATTGATTTATCTTAATCAGTTAATTTTTATCGATGAATCTTTATCAGTAATCTCGCTTTTGAGTTATTTGTCATTTGATGAAATTGAAAACAAATACAGGAAAATTTAAATGACATTTTATTCATCTGAAGAAATCATCATGGATTACAGTATACAATTCTTCCTGAACAAAAGCTCTCCAATTGCTCATCCATTGAGTTAAATCTCCAGTGGAAGTCTTATGGAAGCTGTCAGACTCAGCCATAAGCTCTAGGATTCTCTTCTCCTTATAGAGCATCAGTTGATAATCTCTGTCATACTCAAATATATTCACCGTGTGTGCCATGTACAGGCGCTCCCGGTATTTCTCCAGTTTCTCCACCAGGACGGGAGTGGTTGCCATCTCATTCTCCCAAAACCAGGACAAGGAAGATGAAAGGACAATGTCATTACAGCAGACGATTACACTTCTACATCAGGATAATTTTATTTAATTTTGCTTATATTCTCATAATTTTTATATGCATATATTAAGGGGGAATATTGGTTTTAAGAGGTTAACTGAGAAGAAAAATGTTAGTCAACTCTCAACTGAAAGGACACAGTATTACAACTGATCGTTCAGTTGGTAAATTCACCAATCTTCTCATATAAGTTAACTAATTGACCATATTATATTCCAAATCAAGTGACGTGACTGACTGCTATCTCATGATGAATCTTATCTTAAAACGTGGACGCATATGAACCGCTTAAATTGTACACACGCTTACAACACACGTACACATGGTTTCATTCAAAATTTTCAAATGGACTAACACGTGTCCAGAATTTGAAGAGTCACGTACATAAGTACCATTCCCCGCTTAATTTCAGTTTCTTCTTACGCGTGCATCAGTTTTCAAGAGAACATTCATACACTCCGAGCTTGTGTCTTGTGAAATTACAGGCTTTCTTAATCTCAGAAATGGAAAATCAAATTCCGGCACACTTATTGAACGTTATGGCCATCAGTTTTTAGTCAGCCTTATCAATCGGAGAAGCCGATGTGAAAAATGTCTTTCTGAAGCTTGAATCAGCAGGATTGAAACTTTCTTAGGGCAATTCTCACAAGAGATCTATCCGAAGGAACTTCAAGATTTCTACTCAACTGGATTTATCAACTCTAGTGGAAGCATCATCTCTACTGTCAACAATCACCTGTTAACCATCTCTGAAGATTATCTTGGAGAATTATTTTTGCTGCCTTCTGATGGGTTAGCACAACTTGCTGATGTCAAAGCATCTGATGTCGAAGAGATGCAAACCTTACTTTCTGCTGATGGAAGGAAAATCAAAGTTTCCGATCCAAAGAAGGAGCTGAAGCATGAGGTTCAGTTACTGGCCGACATTGTGGCCAAGGGGCTATTGGCAAAGGCAGGATCTTTTGCTGCTTTAACTTTGGAGAAATGTCAAGCCATTACTGTCATCATGGCTGGATGGAGACTCAACTGGAAGCACCTTTTTTTCAACATCTTGAAAAATATGTTCTCTTCCACCAAGCAGTCAAAATGTTTTGCAATACAGTTGAGCTATTTGATGAAAGTCAAAGGGTTAGTGACTGATGATTTAGAGAGACTGTCTAAATTCAAAGTGTTCAATGCCCAGAATATTTTGCCACCAAAAACGAAGTTGGACATCTCTCCTGAAAAATTTATTAAGATCAAAACAGAGATTGGGACGCAACAGGCTGCTCCTAAATCAGTTAAGATTGCCAAGACTCTAGCACAGAAGAAGACTTCAAAGCGCAAACTGCTTATCAGTGATTCTGATGTAGAGCAGAACCCGTCTCCTCCAATTGTCAAGAAACCACGGACTCTGAAAACCAAACATATTGCTGCAGATGAATTCATACCAACTGATAGACTGATAAAATCAGGAGCTCAACAGCCAATTCAGGCTGTTCCATTGAAGGCAATTCCCACTGAGTCCTCAACTGAGGATCAGTTACCCTTGTTCACCATTTTGCCGAAGAGTATAGTCACTAAATCTGGTGATAAAACCAGACTTGCTGGAGTGAAAGCTCCAGTTATTAGTATCTCTCCTTACTCCCCTTTACCATTTGCCAGACCAACAGGAGTTGTGCTCATAGAGAAGATTGATGTAACTACGTCTGGATTAACCATTCCTCATATCTTGACTGACTCCAAGGGCAAAGGAAAAATACATGATGAACCCAGACCTTCGAATGCCATTCAAACCCACATTGACCTACACAAAAAATCTAAGATGAAAATATTTATTGCTCGGGAAAGAGTAGTGCTGAAGAAGGTCAAAGCTTCTTCAATTTGTCAAGCTTTGCAGAGGAAGAGTTATTTCCTTTATCTTTCAAGAGAAAAGAAGCTGCTTCAGATTGTTACTGAGCTTCGGAAAAATTTCAATCCCACAAATCCAACAACATTCAATGATAAAGCAGTGTATGCACAACTGGAAACAGATTTGATTGGACTTCAAGCAGAACTTAAACAATGCTAAATGGATAAAGAACTGATCATCCCAGCATTTTCTCAAGAAATTGTGACTGAAGAACTAGCTGAACCATCAGCTGGAAAGCCTGATAAGGACACGATTGCTACCCTTTCTCAGAAAGCAGATGTCTCCTCATCTCATTTCTCCACCTTCATCCTTATCATCACCTCTTATTGATGATCCCAAGATGTATTCAGAAGCTGAATTGACACTAGCTAATATTGATGAAATTATTCAATCAGTAGTTCAAGAAGCTTCCACCGATGAACCTTTGTCAGTTGATCACTCCGCTGATCAAGCAGTTGAAGAGAATCCTATCTTAACTGAAGAGCCAGTTAAAGCAGTCATTACTGAAACAAATGATCAAGCTTTGATGTCAGTTCAATCACCAGATCACCAAACTACTGAGAATCTAGAGGCTTTATTAACTACTTCAAAAAATTCTCCAACTGTTGTGACAGCACGAATTTCAGGTTATCATCAAGAAGAAGCATCAGTTCATGACCTTCTAGTTGAAGACCCTGTGATCTCTCACATTTAGCAGGAAAGCTCAATTGCTGATCAACCTCAGTCTTCACCTCATCTGGTCCAAGCGGAAGTCACTGAAACAGAAGTTCCAGCATTGACTATTGCTGAAACAATCATATCTGGAAGAACCATGGTGGTTTTTGATCAACTCTCTCAGGAAACTGGAGCGTCGGATCAGCCCAATCCTCCTTCTGCCAAAGATCTTGATTTTGTTCTTGAAGAGATTTAAGACATTCAGCATCATATACACAGAGTGATTAATGATTTGTACAAAATTCAGCATATTCAACTAGAACATTCTCTGAAGCTAGAACATTCTGAAGCATTCAACTCAGAGAAACTGACAGCTATTCAAGAAGCCTTAACCTCTATTTCTCAGTCAGTGGATGCAATTCAAAAGAACAAAGGCTTGGCTCAGAGTCTCTCCATCACTCAAGACGTCATCAGCAAACGAGTTGAAAATCTGGAGACTCTTGTAACAAGAAAGATACACTCGTTGCAAACCACTATGCTCTCTGCCGTTTATAGCATATCCACTTATGTCAATATCTTATCAACCGATGTTCGGAAATTATCTATTAAGATGGGTTTATTTGACAAAAAAAGTGATGAGAATAAAGAGCTGCTAGTTCAACAAAAGAAGAGCAGTCTCTGAGTCATTGTTCGTTACTCAATTCTATATCAAAATTTTATGTTATCTACGATGAGTTCAGTTGTTTAGTCATTTTATGCTTATTTTTGTCAAACACCTTAAAGGGGGAAATTGTTGGAAAAAAAATTACGGCGTTTGACAAATTACCAACTGATTATGCGAACCAACTGTATCTAGTAAACTGAACTCAACAACTGAATATAGCAAACTGATCTACGCAACTGAAACGCAACTCAGTTATTCTCCTCACCAGCTAATTACCCAGCAGTTGATTAATTCAGCTGAACACGTCATTATCAACCGATAGATAGTACCACTACAGTCTGCAACTATTAGTGGGACGCCGCATTTCAGAGATCACAGAGTACGGTTGTCAGAAGAATAACGACGTGGCATATCAACGGATATAATATTCAAACAGCAGTTAATGTTACCGTTGAAATGGATGCTTATAAATAGTTGAAGAGAGCAGCTGATAATTATCGCAACCAACAACATAATTCGAATCTCTTTGAAGCTTGCTGTTACGCTGCAAAATTCTTTACTTGCATTCAAATATCGAAAGCTCTCGCTTACTTGTTATATCAGTAGCATTCAGGCTATATATTTGAGCTTGCTAGCACTTTGTAATATCTGCTAATTCGTTAAGTTGTGCTAAAATCAGTCAAGGACTGTAAAAGCGTTTTGTAACTAAGAGTTTCAGCTTTGGCAGTGATAAGTCCAAACTGAAGTGGGTCAGTACAAGTCTTGTATTTGATCAAAGTCTTTTAGTGGATATCCTATCTTCGTGATAGAAGGGGTGAAGTAGGAGTTATTCAAGTCTCCGAACATCTAGAAACAATTGTTTTCTTTTACTTCAGTTATTATATTTCAGTTAGATATTCTATCTTTCAGTCAGTTCATATTCCGCAACTGTTTTCTTCAGTTTAACTGATTGTCATTGACTGAAGCGATACCTAGAGTCAGTTTGTAACAGAACTGAATCCAAATCTTCGAAGAGAATATAAAATTCGTTAAGTGTATATTCAACCCCCCTTCTAAATACTTTTTATCCGTTTAACCGATCCTTTCACCATTTGATTTACCATGGCACGATCTAGACATCAAGAGGTAAGGTATGAACTGTGGCTAAGGGCTAAAAAGCCAACCAAGATCCACCCAAACCACCAAAGTCGAAAGTTACACATGCAGAAATAAAAAGGGGTCGAAGGGGGGGCTGTTCTTGTGTTTTTATTTGAAAACCGATTCCATCATGGACCAAGCCTCGAAAGGCCGACTTGGTCACGTCTTAGACATAACCATGAGATGTTCTAACCATGGCTATAGCCCCCAGGGCAGCCAAGATCAGATTCATCTCCCTTGACATCAAGAACAAAATTTTCGAACTCAAAATGGCTTTGTGGAGGAGTTGCTGTATTTCTAAATTTCCAGCGTGTATGGGACATGAACGAATGGACCAATATGATCATAACATGTCATAGTACATGTTTAAATGCAGCCTTGGGAGCCTGGACACGAGCCAACCACCTGAAACCACACAAACATAGAACCCGTGAAGCACAAAAAGGAGGGCCGAAATCTGCATGTTCTTTTCTGAAAATTTTCTTGATGTATTTCGGTTTTTCCCTTCAAATTCGTGTACATATGATCTTTAAAATTATTTATACCACTTTATTGAAGAGCAAGGAATGATATAAACATGCCTGAAAATTTTTGTTTTGAAGAAAACAAAAGTAAACACGACCCGGTGCGGAGGAGGAGTTTTCTTCTTTTCTTTACTTCTACTCGATTTTTCTCTCCAATTCTTCCTTAGCTACCTCACAATTTTCTCTCAATAATTCACTGAAATTTTCGAGAATAGGAGAGGGAAAGAATGGCTAGGGATGAGGGGAAAATTGCAAGATAAATGGAAGGGAATGAATCTTTCTATCTTCTAGTTTGAGAGATAAGGAATGATTGTGATAACAAAAGATTTTTGGGGAATATTAGAGGTGCAAGGGGGCCGAAACAAGTCTGGGTTCAAAAAGAAAATTGCTTAATTAATTATATGTTAGTGATTTAAAAGTGGCGAGAATATCTACCTATAAAATATTAAGGAAAGAAATTAAAGAATGAGTTGTAAATCAAAATTAAATCTTTTAAAAAGAGGGGTGGCCGATTTTATCATCTAAAATGTGGGTAGGATATGGCTTAATTATTAATTAAACGAGGATTTAAATTGAGGGAATTATCTACATAGAAATGGATATAGAAAAGAATCAAGGTTGATGTAGTGACCCGTTCCAGAATCACCTACTAATCAGAACTTAAGCATGCAAAATTAACATTTAAAACTGAATCAGGTAATACAACGGAAAAACAGTAATACAACCCAATCGAATCTGTAAGTACAAAAATACTTAAAAAACCAGATCGAACTAAATTCAAGAACAAATATCGACAACTACAAGTCATCCTCTGCCAGCTCCCTGTCCACTCCCTCCTGGACCGTCCAACCTGAGACCTGCCCCATCGAATAGGGTGTCCAAAACAGAGATAAACCGAGGACGTGAGCATAAAACGCTCAGCACCGAAAGCATGAGTATACAAGACTATGACATGCATGTATGCAAAATGTACTGGATACCAGGATCTGGGTATAACGAAATACTGCTCAGGTAAATGACGTCAAGGTATGTAGCACTCTGCGCCGTCGCACCAGGAGGTGGCTCCCATACCAAAATAAACCTGTGGATATACCGGTGACCTGACCACCGTCGGCCAACGGGGTCCAACCATCCACAACAAACGAGGGCTGAGCACCCTCTCAACAGGCTATCTCAAAGATAATCATGCTCAACATGATTATGCAAATGCCGCATAATAAACCATGCATCATATGAGAGATAATAATGCAACATATAAACATGCAACACATAGTAAAGCATACTCAATCCTGCTATCTCGGATAGTACTTTCGTACCTCAAATCAGTAGATCCTAGCAATCAGCCCTAGAATCAAGCCTGCGTCCGTAGTCAGCCCACTGATGCCGCTAGCTCCCAACCTAGAGCACAGCTCCGCTACAAGACTAGTAGCTCCCCGCTAGTGCCTAAACCTCGGGAAAAGACTAGAAACCAATCAGAAACGACTAAAACGCTCTGGAACAATCGGAATTTGGCGAGTAAAAAGTGAAACCTCGCGCCTCTATTTATAGACAACGATCGGAAGATCCGATCCACTTCGGAAGATCCGATCCGGCACACTTCGGACGATCCGAACTCTGATCGGACGATCCGAACCTTGCATGTCTTCCACGTGTCCAGCCACCTGTCTTCGGACGATCCGAACCCTGATCGGACGATCCGAACCCTCTTCAGACGATCCGAACCCGGTTCGGTCCTTCCGATCCCAACGAAATATAATTAATCCAATAATTAACTCAAATTAGGCATCGGGATACTACATTCTCCCCCCCTAAAAAGGATTTCGTCCGCGAAATCGAGTCTGAAGAATGACAATTCTGAACAACAATACATTCAACTTAAGAATGAATTACAACTGAAAGCACAACTGAAATTACAATCATAACTGAAAATACTACAACTAGAACAACTCTGGATGCTCTGACCGCATGCGACTCTCTAGTTCCCAAGTAGCTTCTTCAGTACCTCGGCGCTGCCACTGCACTAAGACAAGAGAAATAGTCTTATTCCGCAGTACCTTATCCTTCCGGTCTAAGATCGAAACCGGTCTTTCCACAAAAGACAAATCCGGATTCAGCTGAACTTCTGTCGGATGCAAAACATGAGACTCATCCGCTACGTATCGTCTCAACAAGGACACATGAAACACATTGTGAACACTAGACAGATACGGTGGCAAAGCTAATCTGTAGGCCAAATCTCCCACACATTCTAAGATCTCAAAAGGACCAATGAATCTCGGAGATAGCTTACCCTTGAGTCCAAATCTCAGAATCCTCCGAAAAGGTGATACCTTGAGAAACACTTTCTCGCCTGCATCAAAATGAAGAGGTCTGCGCTTGGTGTTCGCATAACTCGCTTGTCGATCCTGAGCAGTCTTAATCCGCTGTTTGATCACAAAAACTTTGTCCATGGCCTGCTGAATCAATTCTGGACCCTCGACCTGTCGTTCTCCGACTTCCTCCCAGAACAGAGGAGTACGACAACGTCGACCATACAATGCTTCAAACGGAGGCATACCAATACTCCTATGAAAACTGTTGTTGTATGCAAACTCTATCAGTGGCAGATGATCCTGCCAAGCTGGCCCGAAATCCATCACACAAGATCTCAACATATCCTCAAGAGTACGAATAGTCCTCTCTGACTGACCGTCAGTCTCTGGGTGATATGCAGTACTCAAACTCAAGGTAGTGCCCAAAGCTTGCTGAAAGCTGCCCCAAAATCTAGATGTAAATCGAGGATCTCTGTCACTAACGATACTCACGGGCACACCATGAAACCGTACAATCTCCTGAATGTACAACCGTGCCATCCGATCGAAAGTGAAATCTCTGTTATACGGAAGAAAATGGGCAGACTTAGTAAGTCGATCCACTACCACCCAGATAGCATCTCTATTCCCCACAGACATAGGCAAGTGAGTCACGAAGTCCATCGTGATATGCTCCCACTTCCACTCCGGAATAGGAAGATTCTGCAACAAACCTCCAGGTCGTCGATACTCAGCCTTCACCTGCTGACAGACTAGGCACTTGGAGACATACTGATAAACATTACGTTTCATACCTTTCCACCAAAATCGAGTCCTCAAATCCTTATACATCTTGTTGCTCCCCGGATGAACACTCAACTTGCTACGATGAGCCTGGGACAAAATCTCCTCCCTCAAAGTGTCATCTTCCGGTACAACAACACGACCAGATAAGCACAAAAGACCCTCGGACTGATAGTGGAATCCAGAAGTATTATCTCTATCAGCCAACCGAGCTAATTTCTGAATCTTAGAATCAGACATCTGAGCATCTCTAATCCGAGAATACAAAACTGGCTCAGACAAAATAGTAGCTACACGGATACTCTCCATTCCCTTCCGATGTTTACAATTGAATCCCATCGAACAGAAATCCTGAATAATCTCAGATACAGCACAAGTCTGAAGAGCAGACAATCTCACCTTGCGACTAAGAGCATCGGCCGTGAGATTCGCAGATCCTGGATGATACTTGATCTCACAATCTTAATCCTTGAGTAGATCCATCCAACGACGCTGACGCATGTTCAACTCAGCCTGAGTGAACAGATACTTCAAACTCTTATGATCAGTGAAAATCTCAAATCGCTCACCATACAGATAATGGCGCCAGATTTTCAAAGCAAAAACGATCGCTGCTAATTCCAGATCATGAACAGGATAGTTTTCCTCATGAGGCTTCAACTGTCTCGATGCATAAGCAATCACATGCTCATTCTGCATCAGAACACACCCTAGTCCCTGCAAGGAGGCATCGGTGTAAACACTGAAACCACCAGATCCAGACGGTAAAGCCAAAACAGGCGCAGATGTCAAACGTCTGCGAAGTTCCAAGAAACTCTCTTCGCACTCTGATGTCCACTCAAATGAAACATCTTTCCGAGTGAGCTGAGTGAGTGGCTTAGCAATCTGAGAGAAGTTGACAATGAAACGGCGATAATACCCAGCCAATCCCAGAAAACTACGGATCTCGGCTACTGTCGTCGGACGCGACCAGTTCAATACCGCTTCCACCTTGCTTGGGTCAACTGAAACTCCCTCGCTAGAAATGACATGACCAAGGAATACAACCCTGTCAATCCAAAACTCACATTTACTCAACTTCGCATAAAGCTGATTCTCGCGAAGTGTCTGTAAAATAATCCTTAAGTGTTGTACGTGTTCTTGCTGATCATGCGAATAGATTAAGATATCATCTATAAACACCACAACAAAATTATCCAAGAAATCCCGAAATACCCGATTCATCAGGTCCATAAAAACTGCTGGTGCATTCGTCACCCCAAAAGGCATAACCAGAAACTCATAATGCCCATACCGGGTCCTAAATGCAGTCTTCGATATATCTCCCTGATGAACCCGAAGCTGATGATAACCAGACCTTAAATCAATCTTGGAATACACAGAGGTACCTTGCAGTTGATCAAATAAATCATCAATCCGTGGCAACGGATACTTATTCTTTATCGTCGCACGATTCAACTGCCGATAATCTATGCAGAGCTGCATAGAACCATCTTTCTTTTTGACAAAAAGAACTGGTGCTCCCCACGGGGACACACTGGGTCGAATATACCCCTTGTCAAGAAGATCCTGCAACTGCTGTTTCAATTCTTGCATCTCTGATGGAGCTAAACGATAAGGAGCTCTAGAGATTGGTGCCGTGCCTGGCACTAAATCAAGGCCGAAAACCACTTCCCGAACGGGAGGAAAACCAGGAATCTCCTCGGGAAAAACATCCTGAAAATCGCAAACCACTGGAATGTCACTGATACCGACACTATCTGCGGACGAATCAATAGCATAGATAAGGTAGCCTTCCCCGCCCGACTCTAAAGCACGACAGGCTTTCAGAGCAGAAACCACAGGCATCGGGGGTCGCGCTCCCTCTCCATAGAAAAACCAACTGTCGCCCTCAACTGGACGAAACTGCACAAACTTCTGATAACAGTCCACAGTAGCTCTAAACACAGTCAGCACATCTATTCCCAGAATGCAATCAAAATCCTCCATCACAAGAATCATCAAATTAGCAGTTAAAACATTACCCTCAAACTCTAGAGGACAACCCAAAACTAGACGTTTAGCTAGCACCGAATGACCCATCGGCGTGGAAACAGATACCACAACGTCCAAAGAAGTGAAAGGTAACTTATGACGCTTAGCAAATCTCGCAGATATGAATGAATGTGATGCACCAGTATCAATGAGAACGTAAGCAGGTAATCCACATAATAAAAACACACCTGCGATAACTCTCTCGTTCTCCTCAGCCGCCTGATCCTGGTTAAGAGCAAAGACCTGCCCTTGAGTACGCGGTCGGAGGTTAGAACCCTGAGTAGACTGTCCCTGCTGTGGCCTCTGATGAACTGAAGCCTGAGAACCAGATCCTGATCCTCCGCCCGTCTGTGGACAATCTCTCTTCATGTGGCCCATCTCACCGCACTTGTAACAAGCACCCGCAACCTTGCGACAACGCTCCGTCGGATGATACTTCCCGCAATGCTGACACGGGCCCTTCTTCTTCCCAAAATGGTGAATTCCTCCAGATCCAGAGGAAGAAGAAGTAGATCCAGCCTTCTTGAATGCTTGGGCGCGGGGACCCAAAGAACTAGTAGGACGAGCAGACTGCATGGCTCGACCTCTCAGCAAACTGCCCTCAGCCTGGCGACAACGATTCACAAGGTCCTCATACGATGTCGGATCATTGCAGACAACAACCCGATCATAAATCTCCTGATTGAGGCCCTGAAGAAAATGGTTATACTTGGCTTTAGCATTGTCACTGACATGTGGAACATACGGAAGCAACTCAAAGAACTTCTGCTGATACTCATCAACAGACAAACTTCCCTGTTTCAGATTGATCAACTCAATCGCCTTGGTCTGCAGAAGAGCTGGCGGAAAGTAAAGCAGCATGAAAGCGGCTCGGAAATCGGCCCAAAGAACTCGACCCTGTCGCTGAACTATCGGTGCAGAGGTAGACCTCCACCACTTACGCTCACCACCCTCCAGCAAGAAATCAAGGGTATCAATCTGCTGCTCCGCCGAGCACTGAAAAGTCTTGAAGCAGCTCTCCATCCTCTCGAGCCAGTTCTCCGCAACATCCGGAGTCTCACCGCCCGAAAGAGGTTTCGGCCCCATCTGCAAGAACCGATGCATACTAAAACTCCGAGGCTCATCACGACGGTGTTGACGACGTTCTCGATGCTCTCGGCGACGCTCCCGATCGTCGCGGTCTCCCCAGCGTCCAGTGCTGCCATGACTACTAGCATCGTCGTCAAAACCAGACATCGCTAGCTACAAAAGTTAATAGAGATTAAACCCAAAAGAACAGTTCCTAATCCCAAAATCTTGCATGCTCTGATACCATAAATGTAGTGACCCGTTCCAGAATCACCTACTAATCAGAACTTAAGCATGCAAAATTAACATTTAAAACTGAATCAGGTAATACAGCGGAAAAACAGTAATACAACCCAATCGAATCTGTAAGTACAAAAATACTTAAACAACCAGATCGAACTAAATTCAAGAACAAATATCGACAACTACAAGTCATCCTCTGCCAGCTCCCTGTCCACTCCCTCCTGGACCGTCCAACCTGAGACCTGCCCCATCGAATAGGGTGTCCAAAACAGAGATAAACCGAGGACGTGAGCATAAAACGCTCAGCATCGAAAGCATGAGTATACAAGACTATGACATGCATGTATGCAAAATGTACTGGATACCAGGATCTGGGTATAACGAAATACTGCTCAGGTAAATGACGTCAAGGTATGTAGCACTCTGCGCCGTCGCACCAGGAGGTGGCTCCCATACCAAAATAAACCTGTGGATATACCGGTGACCTGACCACCGTCGGCCAACGGGGTCCAACCATCCACAACAAACGAGGGCTAAGCACCCTCTCAACAGGCTATCTCAAAGATAATCAGGCTCAACATGATTATGCAAATGCCGCATAATAAACCATGCATCATATGAGAGATAATAATGCAACATATAAACATGCAACACATAGTAAAGCATACTCAATCCTGCTATCTCGGATAGTACTTTCGTACCTCAAATCAGTAGATCCTAGCAATCAGCCCTAGAATCAAGCCTGCGTCCGTAGTCAGCCCACTGATGCCGCTAGCTCCCAACCTAGAGCACAGCTCCGCTACAAGACTAGTAGCTCCCCGCTAGTGCCTAAACCTCGGGAAAAGACTAGAAACCCATCAGAAACGACTAAAACGCTCTGGAACACTCGGAATTTGGCGAGTAAAAAGTGAAACCTCGCGCCTCTATTTATAGACAACGATCGGAAGATCCGATCCACTTCGGAAGATCCGATCCGGCACACTTCGGACGATCCGAACTCTGATCGGACGATCCGAACCTTGCATGTCTTCCACGTGTCCAGACACCTGTCTTCGGACGATCCGAACCCTGATCGGACGATCCGAACCTTGCATGTCTTCCACGTGTCCAGCCACCTGTCTTCGGACGATCCGAACCCTGATCGGACGATCCGAACCCTCTTCAGACGATCCGAACCCGGTTCGGTCCTTCCGATCCCAACGAAATATAATTAATCCAATAATTAACTCAAATTAGGCATCGGGATACTACAGTTGAGTTGTCAAAACAAATTTAAATCTTTTAAATTGTGGTGACCAAAAATTACTATTAAAATTGGGTAGGAATATTGTTTAAATATTAATTAGTGGTGAATAGAATTTAGAGATTTATCTATTATGAAATGGATAGGGAAAGATATTAAATAAATGGGTTGTCAACTATTTTTAAATTAATTAAAGATGATGGCCAAAAATATGGGATAAAGGGGAGGGAAAATATGTCTTAAATATTGTATTTTAAATCTTTAGTGTTTTATCTAACCATTAATTATTTTAGTGAATTAAAAAATTAATTATGCAATAACATTATCTTGGATGCATGGCTAAAAATATTAAATTTCTTAAATAATTTCTTAACCATTCTTTTACAATAAATTAACTTATTATTTATCTTAAATAAATTTTAGGAATGTTTTCTTAATATTAAAATTTATCTCTTTACTCCAACTTCAGTCCGGCCTCACTTATTTAACTGAAAAGATAGCAACTAAACTACTGCATTAAATAAATAAATTTAAAGAAAAAAATTTAAATACTCATGCAATACAATCATTTTAATTTAAATACTAGAAATTATGCATGGCTTATACGTAGTCTGATTTACGGGCTCTACAACCCTCCCACCCTTAAAAGAAATTTCATCCTCGAAATTAAAACTCACCGAATAACTCGGGATACCGACTCCTCATCTCTGGCTCAGACTCCCACGTAGTTTCCTCCTCTGGATGGTTAAGCCACTTGAATTTCACTCGTTTAACCAGCTTGTTCTGAAGCTTCTTCTCCTGTCTGTCTAAGATCTGCACTGGTCTCTCTTCATAAGACATGTTCGGAGTGAGCTGCAACGGCTCAAAGTTCAAGACATGCGAAGGATTCGCCATATACTTCCTCAGCATAGAGACGTGGAACACATTGTGTATTCCGGCCAGATTCAGCGGAAGAGCAACACGATAAGCTAACGTCCCAACTCTGTCGAGGATCTCAAATGGTCCAATGAATCTCGGACTGAGCTTTCCCTTCTTGCCAAAGCGCATAACACCCTTCATAGGTGCTATCTTCACAAAGACATGGTCGCCGACGGCAAACTCTAGATCTCTCCTCCTCTGATCCGCATAACTCTTTTGTCGACTCTGAGCAGTCCTTATCCTATCACGGATCTTGATTACTACATCGGCAGCCTGTTGAATAATCTCTGGACCCAACTCTGATCTCTCCCATACTTCATTCCAATGAACAGGAGATATACACTTACGGCCATACAGTGCTTCATACGGAGCCATACCTATAGACACCTGAAAGCTGTTGTTATAGGTGAACTCCACTAATGGCAAGTTCGACTCCAACTCCATGAGAAATCAATAACACAAGCACGGAGAAGATCCTAAAAAATCTGAATAACTCGCTCTGGCTGCCCATCTGTCTGAGGGTGGAAAGCTGTGCTAAACAACAACTTCATACCCAACGTCGAATGCAAACTCTTCCAAAATGAGGAAGTGAATCTGGGGTCTCTGTCAGATACGATAGAAACTGAAATACCATGAAGTCGGACTATCTCCCGGATATACAACTCTACATACTGAATCATGGTGAAAGTCGTCTTAATGGGCAAGAAGTTCGCTGATTTGGTAATACGATCAACAATCACCCAGATAGCAATTGATCCTATGACTGACTTCGGCAACCCGGTCACCAAGTCCATGGTAACATTCTTCCACTTCCACTCGGGAATAGGAAAAGGCTTGAGCAAACCTGCTGGTCTCTGATGCTCTGCCTTCACTAAATGACAAGTCAGACACTCGGATACAAAACGTCTGATGTCCTTTTTCATTCCTGGCCAACAGTACAATAACTGTAGATCTTTGTACATCTTCGTACTCCTAGGATGAATAGAGTATGGTGACATGTGGGCCTCTGATAGAATATCTGCTCGGATAGAATCACTGCTAGGAACCCACATCCTGTCTCGATATCTCACTATACCGTCGCTCACTGTATACAAGGCATTGCCTTTGGCCTCATCTCTTTGCTTCCACTTTGCTAACTGCTCATCTGCTGACTGACCACTGCGAATACGGTCTAGAAGAGATGACTGAATAGTTAAGGTAGATAGACGGGGGACTCTACCTCGAGGATAAGTCTCTAGACCAACCTCTGCATCTCAGTCTGAAGAGGTCTCGAAACTTTCAGATGAGCCATCACTACGATTTTCTTGCTCAAAGCATCTGCAACTACATTAGCTTTACCCGGGTGGTAGCTAATGTCACAATCATAGTCTTTCACAAGCTCCAACCAACGCCTCTGACGCATATTCAGCTCTTTCTGCGTGAAGAAGTACTTGAGGCTCTTATGGTCGGTAAAGATCTGGCACTTCTCCCTGTATAAATAATGTCTCCAGATCTTCAAAGCAAATACCACGACTTCCAAATCTAGATCATGGGTAGGGTAGTTCTTCTCATGGGTTTTCAACTAACGAGAAGCATATGCTATCACCTTCCCATGCTGCATCAATACTGCGCATAGACCGAGCTTCGAAGCATCGGTATACAGAACAAACTCACCGGGCCCTGACGGCATGGCCAATACTGGTGCTGAGATAAGAACTTGCTTCAAAATATCGAAGCTCTTCTAACACTCATCGCTCCACACAAATTTAACATTCTTCTTGTTCAATGATGTGAGTGGAACTGCGATAGAGGAGAATCCCTGAATGAACTTCCGGTAGTATCCTGTTAGGCCAAGAAAACTGCGAATCTCTGACGCATTCTGCGGCACAACCCAATCTCTGACTGCTGTGAATTTCACTTGGTCTACCTCAATGCCGCTGCTAGAAACAATGTGGCCTAAGAATGCCATCTTCTCTAACCAGAATTCGCACTTACTGAACTTTGCGAATAACTTATGCTTCTACAAGGTCTGAAACACTGCGGTCAGATGTCTGCTGTGATTCTCTTGATTCTTGAAGTAGACGAGAATGTCATCTTTGAATACTATCACAAACTGATCAAGATACGGCTGAAATACGCGATTCATGAGATCCATGAAGATCGCTGGCGCATTCGTCAAGCCGAACGACATCACAAGGAACTCGAAGTGGCCCTAAAGAGTCCTGAAAGCTGTCTTGGAAACATCAGTATCTTTCCCCTCAACTGGTGATAACCAGAACGCAGATCAATCTTGGAGAATACTGAAGCTCCCTGCAACTAATCAAATAAATCTTCAATCCTCAGAAGTGGGTATTTATTCTTCAGTGTAACCCTGTTCAACTCTCGGTAATCAATACAAATTCTCATAGAGCCATCCTTCTTCTTCACAAACAAGACTGGCGCGCCCCATGGAGAAAAACTCGAGCGAATGAACTCCTTGTCAAGAATTTCCTGAATCTGCTTCTTAAGCTCTGCCATCTCTGTCGGTGCTAGTCGGTACGGTGCTTTTGAGATCGGAACCGTACCTGGCATAAGCTCGATAGAAAACTCCACCTCTCTCTCGGGTGGCATACCAGAGACGTCCTCAGGAAAAACGTCTAAGAAGTCTATAACAATCGGAACATCTGTGGCTGACTGACTAGGTGCCTCGGGGACAGATATAAAAGTTGCTAAAAACGCCCGACACCCTCAATGCATGAGCTTCCTAGCCCTTACATAAGGAATAATGTGCGGTAAAGGAAAGTACCTCTCTGGCTCAAATAAGAACTGTGTCATCCCAGGCGGTCGAACTAGAACAGACCTCTGCTGAAAGTCGATCAAAACTCTGTTCCGCAATATCCAATCCATCCCTAGTATGATGTCAAACTCTGGCATCGGCAACAAAATCAGATCCGCATAAACGAGGTTTCCATGCAGCGCAAGGTCTATGTCTCGAATCACATTGGTAGCTGTCATCTCCTCACTAGAAGGCAATACCACTGAATAGGCCACATCTAGCCCAATGGTCTTGACATTGAGAAAGTTAGAATAGGTCTCCGAAATAAACGAGTGAGTAGCCCCTGAATCTATGAAGGATTTCGTAGCGGAACCGAATATAAAAATTCTCCCTGAAAGATTGGAACATCAAGCTGAACCCAATAATCACAAGAACTAACCTATAGACATGCAAAGGCCAGAGTTCTTCTAAAATAAATTCATGAAAATAATACTGATTCGAGCATGTAATCCTATCATCGATTCTAAGTTCAAAATCTTAATCCCGATTCCCAAAACATTGAAATTTAAATATAGACTTAAAGCTGTAAAATACCTGTCATAAGCATGGTTTCTGGGTTCGTTTCCATAGCATGGAGAGCAAAAACTCTGCCTTGGGTTGGCAAATTCCTCTGAGGGACTGCGGCAGTATGTGATCTGAGCTACCACACTTGTAACACTTCCCTGAGCCATACATACATGCTCCAGCATGACGGCGTGTGCATTTCAGACAGACTGGGTGCTCAGAAGTCTTAGGGACTGCGCGTCCCTGCTGCTGCTGGCCTCTGTTTCTGGGTGGGCCATGGAAGGGTCTCTTATTCTGATGCTGCTGCTGAAGAGGAGGAGGGTGGTGTGGTACTGGAATCGGTCACTTTCCCTGGCGATCCCTCTCAATGTCACGCTGGTCCTGCTCTGCAGCTAGAGCTCTGGATACGGCAACATCATAAGTAGTAGGGTCAGCCACCCTAACATCACGGCGCAAGTTCGGCCGTAGTCCCTCCAGAAAGTGTCTCAACTTTGCTCCATCATCATTCGCAATTAGGGGTACGAAATTGCAACCCCTCTCAAACTTACGGATGAACTTCGTAACAGTCATATCGGGTCATGAACTCCCTGGTCAACGAGGAACGCACTTCGTCAGTAAAATATTTGGAGTAAAATACCTCCGTGAAGCGTGTCCAGCTCAGCGTAGTCAAGTTCAGGGCTACTGATGCTCCTTCCCACCATAAGCGGGCGTCTCCTCCGAATAAATAGGTGGCACATCAAACTCTGTCTGCATCTCCAAGCTCCATGAACTCGAAGATAACCTCGAGAGACTTAATCCAGCCCTCGGCAATCATGGGATCTGTCGTCCCTGAAAACTCCTTCGGCCTCATCTTCATGAAGCGTTCATAAGTAGCCTCGGGCCCAGTCGGCCTGGCTGCCACAGCATTGTTCCCAGCAAACTGTGCGAAGAACTGAGTCATCTCAGCTAGCATCTGGGTATTCATGTCAGGTGGAGGGGGTGGAGGTCCCTGCCTCTCCTGCCTCTGCTCCTCACCGTCCTCTTGGCGAGGCTCATCATTTCTATTGTGCTCGAGAATGCGTCTAGGGGGCATACTGTTCCATACATAACCCATACGTAACCAACATGCATAATTCCATAATTTATTTAAATTTAAATAAATACTGAACAATTAAAATCTGAATGTAAAAATATTTCACGAGAACATGCAGATAAAATAATTCATGCTTTAAATAAAATGCGTAAACGTAAAACTTACAGACCGAAGGCGTGACTTCACGAGCTTCTCGAGGTCAGTAGTAGTACAACCATTTACAAGAACATAGGCTCTGATACCAGCTGTAAAGGCCTAAAAATTCGTGTTTGAAAATTGGCGGAAAAATTTAAAATTTTCTCTTTAACTATTAAAATACCTCTTTAAATAAATAAACTGATAAAAAGATTCAATGTTTAAATATTCGAAATAGCAGCGGAAGTAATTATTGTTTGCAAAATAACAATTTAAAATAATCCAACAAAAGATGAAATGTTTGAGCATAAAAATGGTAAATGCTGAAAATGAGGTCCTCGGGTTCCACTACTGCTGATTCAAGATGGCTCACTGGTCTCCACCCTCGATCCCGACCTCATCAGTACCTACAACAATCAAGTCTAGTGAGTCTAAAGACACAGCATGCATACATCGTAAATAACAAGTAAATATAGTAAAATTTCATGCAACATGAAATTATCATGAGACTGGCATAACGTGTAAATATCATGACATGAGTAATTATAATACGTGCATAACTGAACTGGAAATCATAAGTGGAATGTTTTCTCATTCGAGCCCTGTCATAAAATAACATGTCATAAATTTTCTGTTGAGATTATGTTCTACGCTAGTGGCCCATGAATTGAACTGGTAAGTGACCACCGGGTGAAGTAATAATCGTCTGATCAGACTAATGCCACATTATAGTGGGTGGAACTGAACTGAACTGAACCGGTAAGTGACCATCGGGTGATACAATAATCCCCTGATAGTGAAATGGCCACAAGCAATATCGCATTAATCTCAAAAATGAATATTTTATATTTTTATGCACGTAACATAATTAAATGACATAATTAAATATCATGGGTTTGATCGTTCCCAGGCTCGCTGCGACCTAAATCTAACATGAAAAATATGCAAATGATTTAACTTGACCAAACTTTGTAATTGACTCCAAAAATGAGACAATTACGCCCAATGACTTAGTATTTAATCATGACTCCGTGCCAACCCGAACCTACATCGAACCATCATTTAGTCATGATTAAAATACACATAAAATGATGAAATAATTCTCCTAAAATGGTACAAGTCGAAATTTTGGTGAATGGAGGCCAAAACATGAAACGCTCTTTCGAGAGTCACTTTGGCACATTGCACCGTAAATTCTCTTACAACCTCTAAACTTGACCAAATCACGAACTGCCAAAAACATGACCTTCATATCATGATGAGGTACTGTCCAGTCCAAGGCCATAGGCTAAAAGCCAACCAAGAACTCGAAACACACCTCTGAACTGAAGCACAGTTGCTGTAAAAAAAATATACAGCTGCTGTGTTTGCGTTTCCTAGCGTCGTTTGAGAGGCTAATGGCCATTGGGGCTTGAACCACCGACCAGAACCTCTTACCAACATCCTAAGGAATGGCCTGAACCATGGCTAAGGGCCCTAGGCCAGCCACAATTCAAACCACACAAAAAATCATTCGGCACTCCCACCCTAGAGCACCCTTCTATGCGTGGGAAGATTTTCTTCGCTTGCTGTCACGGCTCATCCCAGTGGCCATTTGATTGACCATGGCACGATATAGACGTCAAGAGGTATAGTATGAACCATGGCTAAGGGCAAAAAAGCCAACCAAGATCCACCCAAACCACCAAAGTCGAAAGTTACACATGCAGAAATAAAAAGAGGTCGAAGGGGGGGCTGTTCTTGTGTTTTTATTTGAAAACCGATTCCATCATGAACCAAGCCTCGAAAGGCCGACTTGGTCACGTATTAGACATAACCATGAGATGTTCTAACCATGGCTATAGCCCCCAGGGCAGCCAAGATTAGATTCATCTCCCTTGATAGCAAGAACAAAATTTTCGAACTCAAAAATGGCTTTGTGGGGAGGAGTTGCTGTATTTCTAAATTTCCAGCGTGTATGGTACATGAACGAATGGACCAATATGATCCTAACATGCCATAGTAAATGTCTAAATGCAGCCTTGGGAGCCTGGACAAGAGCCAACCACCTGAAACCACACAAACATAGAACTCGTGAAGCACAAGAGGGAGGGCCGAAATCTGCATGTTCTTTTCTGAAAACTTTCATGATGTATTTCGGTTTTTCCTTTCAAATTCGTGTACATATGATCTTTAAAATTATTTATACGACTTGATTGAAGAGCAAGGAATGATAGAAACATGCCTGGAAATTTTTGTTTTGAAGAAAACAAAAGTAAACACGACGCGACGCAGAGGAGGAGTCTTCTTTTTTTTTTACTTCTACTCGATTTTTCTCTCCAATTCTTCCTTAGCTACCTCACAATTTTCTCTCAATAATTCACTGAAATTTTTGAGAATAGGAGAGGGAAAAAATGGCTAGGGATGAGGGGAAAGTTGCAAGATAAATGGAAGGGAATGAATATTTCTTTCTTCTAGTTTGAGAGATAAGGAATGATTGTGATAACAAAAGATTTTTGGGGAATATTAGAGGTGAAAGGGGGCCGAAACAAGTCTGGGTTCAAGAATAAAATTGCTTAATTAATTATTTGTTAGTGATTTAAAAGTGGGGATAATATCTACCTAGAAAAAATTAAGGAAAGATAATAAAAAATGAGTTGTAAATCAAAATTAAATATTTTAAAAAGAAGGGTGGCCGATTTTATCATCTAAAATGTGGGTAGGATATGGCTTAATTATTAATTAAATGAGGATTTAAATTGAGAGAATTATCTACCTAGAAATATATATAGAAAAGAATCAAGTTTGAGTTGTCAAAGCAAATTTAAATCTCTTAAATTGTGGTGACCGAAAATTACTATTAAAATTGGGTAGGAATATTGTTTAAATATCAATTAGTGGTGAATAGAATTTAGAGATTTATCTATCATGAAATGGATAGGGAAAGATATTAAATAAATGGTTTGACAACTATTTTTAAATTAATTATAGGTGATGGTCAAAAATTTGGATAAAGGGGAGGAAAAATATGTCTTAAATATTGTATTTTAAAACTTTAGTGTTTTATCTAACCATTAAATATTTTAGTGAATTAAGAAATTAATTATGGAATAACATTATCTTATATGCATGGCTAAAAAAATTAAATTACTTAGATAATTCCTTAAACATTCTTCTACAATAAATTAACTTATTATTTATCTTAAATAAATTTTAAGAATGTTTTCTTAATATTAAAATTTATCTCTTTACTCCAACTTCAGTCCGACCTCACTTATTTAACTGAAAAGATAGCAAATAAACTACTGCATGAAATAAATAAATTTAAAGAAAAGAATTTAAATACTCATGCAATACAATCATTTTAATTTAAATACTAGAAATCATGCATGGCTTATACATAGTCTGATTTACGGGTTCTACAGAAATGATCAACTTTGTTAAGAGACAACCATCATGCTAGCCGACTAACAGATCCTAAGGGAAATACATATATGTTGATAAAAAACATATTGGAAAATTTATGGAAGCACAACAAATTATTATAGAACAAAATGGCAGCATGAATGTTAAAGAACAGCGATCTAAAAGACTAACTGATGTGAATCTGGCCGGGCATGGCGTTCAAAGGACGGCTAAGGAAGTTCAAAGAGGCCCTACAAGGATTGATGAGCAAGGAAGTAGGTCTCGTGATGCATGGGAGTGCGTGGGAAAAGCCAAAGGACATTATTCAAGCATTGTTCAAAAGACCCGAAGCTGCACGGACCCGAGCACGGACCTGCACACGGGGTCCGTGCCCAGTACAGTCGAGAAGGCGAATTCCCGAGTCTGCACGAACCCTGCTCAGGACCTCTACACGGGGTCCGTGCCCTTTGTTTGCTGGAGAATAATTTTGCCCGAGTATACACGGACCCTCACCCGGAGGCATACACGGGGTCCGTGTCCTATTCGTATTGGCGTAGATTTTTACTTAATTTAGTGTTTTAATTATTTTGGCAAGTAGATTTGATATATTTAAATATGCAATTTTCTATAGGTAGGGTTTGTTGCCTATATATAAGCTAGACTACCATGTAAACAATTTAACTTTTGTTCATTATTGATTTGATATCAAATTTGTGAGATTTTTCTCTCAACCAAAAAGCGAAAGCTTTTATACACTTCGGTGTTTTCAAAATCAAACTTATCAAAAGATTTATCTTTTGTGGCGTTTGTCGATTGTTCTTCACTCGGATTGTCAAAGACAAGTTCTTTGAAGGTTCGCTTGAATTTCGATTGTTTACCTTCGTTAATATTTGTTGCTAAATCGTTCGTGATTTAGAGGTGAATATTACACAATTACTTGTCTCAAAGATCGGGAAAACACATCCGTTTCTTTATTTCATCGAATCGAGGGCGTGACTCCGTTTTTGAGCGCGTTTGCTTTTCGTGGTTTGAAGATTCGCATCATTAACACGATAAACCAAATAAAATAGTCGTGCCTCCAAATGACGAATTGAGCAAGTGCTTAACTGAAGGCCCCATAATTGATTAGCTAAAACCACAAAAGTACATTAATCACACTAGCCTAATGGTGAACTCATAGAATAATCTTATATATACCACAAAATTATTAATTTAAAAATTAAAAAATATAAATAGCAATCTATACCACAAAATTATTAATTTAAAAAGTATCCAAATACCTAAATAGAAAATTTAATTATAAAAGCAAATATTCTAAATTTGAATTCCACTCGCGGTAATTTCATTAGTTCCAGGAAAAACTGAAAATTTAATGCCACAACAGTGAGTACTTGAAATAAGAATAATATGCAGTTAACATGATTAATCGACAAAATTTGAAAGCCCTGTTCACACTTCCCAAGAATATTCTTGTCCCCGTTGTAATTTTGAAACATAAGCAAAGTAATGTGCAAGAGGGAACATAACCGATGATATTTTTGAGTGAGTTGGGTATGAAATCTACCGGGTAGAGATTGTAGTTTTTCTGCAAAGATTTTTGACCTGATGGGATAAGCCTTGACGGTCTGGCCTAATGCTATGAACTCGGGTGGTCTGACATGATGGGATGAGTCCGACTGACATGGCTACCCTGACTTGACATGATAGGACGAGCCTGGGTGGCCTGAATTGGCCTTTGAGCACCCTTAACCGGGTAGGATGAGCTCAGATAGACAATCTGCACACACTCAACAAGGAAATATCAGTGGAGCCTCATAAGAGATTTCAGCGTGGCCATTCCGACGCTAAAATCAGTACATGTTCAATATATACATAGAGAATTTAGTAAATGCAGTAGAATACAATATCTCGTATCTGAAATGAATGAGCAAACCTGGGTATTCATAAAGGATAAGATGACCTCGATCATGGTGCCTGGACACTGTTCCTGAGTATACATCTTCCCACACCCCCGTCCTGTGATAGTTGCATATGCCCTGTCCTTTGACAACTACACATTCCCCGTTCTTTTTCAGTAGGCATGGTGACCCAAGTTTTTCTGATTTTTTCATGGGAACTTATTATCATGCTAATGATTTCGAAACATGCTGAACCATACCGATAGGCCAATCTCCTTGAGATCGTCCCAAGTGGGAAAGAACCCAATCTAGAAAATATTTTATTTCATGGTGATTAATTGAGATGAACCTTGGTCGGGTGACCTAATTCATGGTTAGGGAAGATGAATCCTGGTTCAGGTCAGGTGAGATGAACCCTAGTCAGGGAAGATGAACTCTGGTCTGGTGACTTGAACCCTGATCGGAGGAGACAAACCCTGATCGGGTGAGATGAGCCTGGTTGGGTGACATGAACCCTGGTTGAGGGAGTTGAACCCTGGATAACTTCTACTCGGGCTCTACTCAGTTTCCCTGGAGCAACTTGGAATATGGTCCTGATTTGGTTCTCTCTTCTTGCCCGAGACCAAAGATGACACGAGCTTTACAGTGCATCACAACTCCCTTCTTAAATAGTCGGGCTAAAGTCATACTCGTTGTTTTGATTAGTAATGTTTAGACTATGCCGGAAAGATAGTTAATTATTTCTTTCAGATCATCTCCGACAAATAAAAAAGAGAAATTTGAAGAGGATGGAATTCTCCCTACGGACATGGAAGAATTCTCCAATTTGGACAAGGTCGTTGACTCTTTCTTTGATGTTCGGCTATTGATGAAATATTTGTTTTCTAGTTCAATCATTTCTTTTTTGAATTTTCTCTAGTTAGTCAGTGCGGGGACTTGATCACTGACCGAGGACTCAGTAGCCCCAGCACTTAGTAAAATTATCGAAGTGTTGAAAAATAACCGAGACTTTATGCCTCCAGGGCTTAGAATACGGTGTCAATACCTCATGAGTTTCGAGCTTAGATAAAATTTTGGGGCCTCATGTCTCTGGAGCTTAGATAAAATGTCGGGGTGCTCATGTCTCTCGGGCTTAGAATAAGTTTTGGTGCCTCATCATGGGCTTAGAATAAGGTACCCATGTCTCTCAGGCCTATATAAAGTGTCAGGGGCTCATCCTTCCCGGACTTAGAATAAGGTATGGGAGCCTCATGTCTCCGGGGCTTAGATAAATTGTCCAGGCCTCATGTCTCTAGAACTTAGAATATGGTGGTGCGATCTCATGTCTCTTGAGATTAGATAAAGTGTCGGGCGCCCGGGCTTAGATAAAGTTTTAGGGCCTCATACCTCTCGTGCATAAAATAAGGTATCTGGGCCTCATGTCTCCCGAACTTAGATAAAGTATCGGGACCTCATGTCTCCTGACCTTAGAATAAGGTTTCAGGGCCTCATGTTTTCCGGGCTTAGATAAATAACCTCCATTCGTATTGAAAATGATAAAATGAATTTTCATTGATAATCAAATGTTGAATACAAGAATTAGGCATAATATGTTTGAAAATGAAAATCATACAGCGGCGTCATGCATCCCGGGATATTTTGGTCGTTTTCCCGAGCTTCTTGTGAACTATCTTCACTTCTCCCTCCCCCCATGGATGCTTTTGGTGTGAAGGTAACCTCTCTGCCATTGCCTTTTGAACAACCTCCGCTATCCACTGGGCAAATTCTTTCAGAGCAAAAACGATGGTTGGTTGAGGGTCCCTAGGGAGCGAATTACCTCGGGGGGGGACCCCTGAGTCCGTGGGATCCCTATGCGTTGTTTCGATTGAAATCATATCTATTTCTATAGATCAGACTTCCCACAGACGATGTCAATGATGATGTTCGGGTGATTGAGTGAGTTGGGTGGACAATCTACCGAGTAGAGATGTGTACTTTCCCTATGATGATTTTTGACTTCATGGGATGAGCCTGGCCTAATGGGATGAGCTCGGGTGGCCTGACCTAGTGGGATGAGTGCGGGTGGTCTGGCCTGATGAGATGAGTCTGGATGACCTGGCCTGACCTGATGAGATGAACCTGGGTATCCTGGCCTGGCCTGTGAGTCCCTTTGACCGGGTGGTATGAGCTTGGGTCTGACGATCTACACTCTTCAATGTGCTTCAAAAGGATTTTTGATATGGCCACTCGGACGCTCAAGTCAGTACATGTTCATTAAGTAAAGAGAAAATTTATGGAATTCAGTATAATACAATATCTCATTTGTTAGTAGGCATGGTGATTCTTGTTGTTCGGGTGTTGTCATGGGCACTGATTTTCATGCTAATGATTTCAAAGCATGTTGCTCATATTGTTGGACCCATCTCTTTGGAATCCACCCAAATGGGAAGGAACCCGATCTGGAAAGACCTTTGCTAGTGATTAAGTGAGATGAACACTGGTCATGTGACCTGAACCTGGTCGGGGAAGATGAACCCTGGTCGAGGAAGATGAACCCTGATCGGATGACCCGAACCCTATTCGAGCGAGATGACCCTAGTCGGGTGACCTAAATCCTGGTCGAGCGAGATGAACCCTATATAACTTCTACTCGAGCTCTACTCAGTTTCCTGGAAGCAACTTGAAATCTGGCCATGTTTGGTCCTCCCTTCCTGTCCGAGTCCAAGGATGACCCGGGCCTTTCCAAACATTACCAATAACCATGGTTGTTGGAACTTTTCAAGTTCACAATTTTGATTTTGATGATAACAAAACTTGTTAATTTGTGTTACTAATAATATACCTTAGTGTGCAAAAGCTAGGATCACTCACGAGCTGTTTTCATCGCAAGCTAAAGACCTAACTGATTGCTCAAAACTGAATCAGTCTAACTGTTACGTCATTTGAGCAGTCCAGCTGATTGTCCAGTTGATAGGTGGTTCATCATGAGAACCTCAGAAGAGTGTACAGCCAAAGGAGTGTTCAACTAATGAAGAACCCAGCTGATCAATTCAACTGAACGAGAGTGAAATCAGTTGATCTGACGGGTCAACTGATTTTACTAGCCCAACTATAGATCAGTTTAGCTAATCGGTTCGAAGCATCAGTCAGAATCCTTCAGTTGTAGATGAAGACAAACTCTTTCAGTGGATTCCAGCTGTGCATGAAGGTACAAAGCTATTGTCCAGTCAAAGGAGAATAATGGACGTTGCATCAGAGCATTAAAGACAAATCGTTTCAGAAGGTCAGTCGAAAAGTCGAGACACAAAGTCCAAGAAATGAATTCAAGATGCAACAGATACAATAAATGAGTCTCAATGTACGATCTAACTTCACGCATATAAATGGAAGATGAATATCAGTGAAGAATTAAGAGACACAAGGGAGCTACAACGAAAACAAGAGAGAAAAGAAAGGGCATGTACATTGTACGTCAGCTTTCAGAAGCAATCAGCCCAGAAGGACACTTTAACGTGTTATCTGCTTAGATTAGAAGTCATTTTCCCTCAGTGTATGAGAATATCCTTGTTAAGTTCTCACACACAAACTCTCTCAACCACTCAAATACAGTATTGCACAAAGACGCTAAACTTGTGTATATAGTTTTGACATATATACGTTAAGGAAGTGTTGGTTGGACAGGTGCTGCCTTCAGTAGTAGCTAGTAGTTTAGTATAGGCAGTAGTGTAAGTCCTAGCTGAGTGTGTTTGTAAAAAATAGTTGTATAAAACAAAGCCTTCTAGTGGATCCTACCAGGCGGTAGAAGGGGTGACGTAGGAGCTGTTGAAGTCTCCGAACATCCATAAACATATCTTGTGTATTTAACTTATTAACTACTATTTTCAAACTGTTTGGATCAGTTGGAGTATTTGTCAATTCAGTTGTCACGATAACTAAACCGATGAATGCAAAAACAAATCTACACTTTTTCGGTTATTCAGTTTACATAAGTTAAAATGTTTTTTAATAAAAATTTTCTCCACGAAGGATTACTTTGAGTTTCTTCCACTTGGTTTTAACCAAACTAGATTTAATCCATCAGTGTTAATATTCTTAGAACACGAGCTATTGCAGCTCATTGGAGAATATAGTGTTCGAAATTCCTTCGAAGGCACTAGCACACTCGATACTTCAATGGTTTTGCAAAACACTGCAATTCTTACATGTCGAAAAATACAAGAGAATGAATATAAGGAAGAAAAAAAAAGACACGCTGACATGATAAACGTGAAAAACTTATGTAAAGCTACAAGCAACCAATTCCCTGTTTTTCCTAGGTACAAACATTTCATAGACTAGTTAAACTTGTCTAAGATAATTGCTTAGAAGAATATTAAGTTAGCTCTTGGAAAGGCTAATCTTTTAATTATTTTGTTAATGGCAAAAAGAAACGTAGGAACGAAGTTGAACCCTAATAATATCGATTTTTTTTCCTTGTAATTAAGAAAAATAATACCAAACTTAATCAGTCATTGAATCAAGAACTGTAAAAAAGGACTAATCCAACATGTTCTGGCCTAATCTCAGACATCGACTCTGCTCTGACCCATAAAACCAATAATTTACACCTATTCACACTCATTTATATCATCAAATCGAACAATACTGATGGCATATATTTACAAGAGATTGTTTGAAAAAGGTACATGCATAGCTTCAACTTTAAAAAATTGAGATACGCATGTGCGTCTTCTTTTGACTCTCGAGCTCCTGATCAACTCATTGATAGTATAAGAAATGCCTATAAATAATGATGATTGAGGTCCCTAAGTGCACATTTCATAAGAATAAAATATACCATCTACAGAGAGTTGGAGTGCTTAGAAGGCTTCAATCGGAGGAAAACAGAAAACTTACAAATTATTCGATTGCCAGATGTAATGCACGATCCGCTTCCGCATATTGTTATCATGTTCATAGTTTTGTAGAAACATGATTTTGTTGAAAAAAACTCTATCATTTGGTATTAGAGCTGCGACATCTCTGCCTTGAAAGTATTTGTTTTCATGTCTGAAAATCGAATTTCATGAAATTTTTGGAAAAAATTATTTATGATATTTTTGCATAAGAAATGTGAAGTTTTAAAATCAGATAAAATAGTATTAAGAAAATTACCTGAGAATTTATTTCATGTATAATTGGTGAGAATTTTCTTCTCTGTTGCACTTTAAAGTTTCGGTTGAAGTCTTGAAAATTGTAGAAGGTTTCTGAAATTTGCTATAAGCAGAGACATTGCTCAAGGTTGAAGATGAAATTACACATTCCAAAATCATTTACGTAGACACCATGATATTGAGTCATTTATTTCATCACATGACATGTTTTGCATTCAATCCTTCTGGAGATGGCTTACAAAATAACGTGTAGTATTGAATTTAAAAGTGAGGCCGACTTAGTAATTGAAATTAATTTTTTTTATTAAAAAATTAACTAATCTGTTATTAAAGTTATATGTATAATTTGGTATACATATACCATTTTTTAAATAATTTTTATACACAATAAGAATAGTTTTAAATTTTTGTGTACTTGAAATTGTGTATAAAAATATTTATTCTATTTTTCTATGTATAATTTATTTTTTATGTATATACATACAATATAAAGTGAAATAATATTAATACACTTAAATTAAAATCATAAATATTTTTTATGCTTTTAATATGAGATATCAGAACATTAAAATTCAAATTATTTTCATATTAAATTATATAAAGTTGTTTATATTTTAAATGAACGTATCTAGTAAAAATGTGAATATAAAATTATTTAATAAAAAAATTCTGACTTATAAAGACTCACATAAATGTGGATAATTAAGTTAAATAATAATCATAAAGTGATGTAAGAAAACATAATTTGATAGAGTTCTTCATAGATCGGTTTAAACTATCTTGACTTACAACTTATCTCCCTATGGAAAGTTGCTCTCTCTACGAATTAGGTATTTAAAGGGCTTTAGCCCTACCTATCTGTAACGTATCGTACTTTTAACTACTTAAAATTTGCGGAAAAATAAAAATTTTCTTAAATATAAAATAAACTTTCGAATTTGCGTTAAAATGTTTCGTTCTTCTAAAACATTTGCCATAAACCAAGCACACTCAAGTTTGCCAACCACCTAAAAGTATTTGCAATAAAAGATCACCATAGAAATTTTGCTGACGAAAATACTTGCTTTTAGAACATCGTAAACAAACATGAAATCAGAGTCTTGAAATTTTCATAAATTCTGAAAAACATGGCGGTCCTCGGGTTTAGCCTCCCGCTCAGTCCAAGCCAGCTCACTGGTCTTCACCCCTCGTCTCCTCAAATGCATCCTCACCTGCATCGACCAAGTCTAGTGAATCTAAAGACTCAACATGTATAAACTGGAGGTATCAAGTAATACGTAATAAAATCACATGCAACTTTAAAATTGGACGTACATACTGAAATTTGAACTTGCTTATATAAACTTGAACTTACGTACATACATAGACGTGCCATAACATGAAACTTTTCTCAAACGTGCTTGCATACTTTTACATACTTAAACATACATAACGTCATAATTTTGCGTAGAGGCATGTTTCAAAGCAAGTGACTCATACATAAATACGCCTGATCAGACTAAACCAAAGTATTGGACTGACAGGGAAAATCCACTGCCACATACATGAGATCCTCGTTCATGCTTTAACGGGTGGATTGGTCCCTGGTCATGCTTTACCGCTTTCCAATCATGATCTAAACTCGTTCATGCTTTAATGGGGTGGATTGATCCATGGTCATGCTTTATCGCTTTCCAATCTCATACATAAATTTGGTCACAAGACATAGCATACCTCAAAAACTTGAAATATTTTCTTTTGCACGTTGAACATACTTACTTGGCGTTGAGGGATTTGTTGGATCTCGCTTGGGGCCACTGCTGCACATACTATTATGAGTTCAAACACTTATCTTGCATAACTTATATGTAGGTAACTCGTGCTCGCCACCGAAGTAAATAAATAGCTTATAACATTCTAGATCACTCGGGGTTTGATCTCGTTTAATAATCGTACTAAGCCATGATATAGAACCCCAAAACAAATCCTATATTTTCAGATAAATAAATTTTAACCATCGTACTAAATCATGATATAGAACCCCGAAGAAAATCCTAACAAAAAAAATGATTTTTTTTTTAAAAAGGGGTACACACCCCGTGTAGGGGTCAGGGTACATGCTGGAAATTTGTATTTTTTAAGGAAAAAGGTCACGGACTCCGTGTAGGGGTGCGGGAAGGGGTCCGGGTACATGCTGGACTTGCAAATTCACGAAAATTCACTAACTTATTGATTCATTCTTCCAATCCATAGGAACCATGAACCAACACCTCGAGACTCATCCTAAGATGCTATTACATTGATTCAAACTCATAAAACACCCCAAACGTCTCCAAGCATCAATAAACAATTTCAATACAGTAATAACCCGTAATTCGACATCGTTTCGCTTCTTACGACTTCTATTACATTCCAAGCCAATCCCGAGCCAAACAAACCATCAAATAAAACCTAAATACATCTGATAACGTATCTAAATGCATTAGTACAAGCCCAGCGGTGCCCAACGAAGCCTGCAACTCAAAAACTTCAAAACATGATGAAAATAATTTTCATAAGATCGCAGATTTGAGCAGCCACACGAAAAAAACCATAACTCAATCGTTGCTTATCCAAATATCTCCAATTTACTGTCCAATCGAAGGTATCAAAACGTTCTAGGATTAATATGTTGGAATTTTTTTCTAGAAAATCGACCAAAAAGTCACAGTAGTTAAAATGATAGCAAATTCGTGTTTTGAGATCCAAAAACAGTTTCAAAAGTGATCCAACCATATTTGCTCAAACTTCTTCATAACATACACACGTTTTTCATACCGAAAGGATGATACCGAAGTGGGAAGAAAGCGAGGCTTGATCCGGGACGACCGTGGAACGATTTTCTTTGAAGAAAACTCAACAAAAATATGCTGAAATCTGAAGGGGAGGGGCGGCTGCTCTCTAGCAAAGAACCCTAGGTTTTTTGCTCTCAAATTCTGAAAATAAAATGTGTAGCTGTGTGTTGTTTGTTTTGGTGTGCGTAAAAACGTGTAAGTGTGTGTGAGTGTGTGTCACGTGTGTGTGTGTTTTAATTAGGAGAAATTATTGCTAAATTAACTAATTAAAATGCTAATAAAAAGGTTAACTCACACTATTTTAAAAAACTCCTCAATTAAAATAATACACACTAGTTTTATAAAATTCTTCTTTTTAACAAAATAAAATGCATAAAGACAACCTTAAAAGTTTCAAAATTCTAAACTCACTAAATACATAATTTAGGCTTTAAAATGCTGAAACTTATTAAATTAATTAATATGCCGCCAACATTAACTTAAAATAAAATACCACGTTTTAAAATTGTCAAACTCATCGCCGGTCTCTTTTCCTCAATCTCGCATCGAATAATCGTCGAAACATGAAACTCAAGAAAACATGTAACGTTCATCACATAAGCATAATTAATTTAAAATAATGCATTTGAATAAATCATGCAACGCTATACATCATTTTAAACTCAAATAAATAATTGAACAATTAAATAAATATATGGGTTATACGTGTACTGAATTTGGGCTCCACACTCTCTTTCCTAGGAGCACTCTTGAAAAATGTTAATTATGTCACTAAATAATTATTATATAAAGCATTAAGTAAAGACAAAATTTTGTTCAGTAAATCGTATAATTTTAGATAACTGAAGAATAATCATAACATTCTTAATTATGGAAAATTATGCATTAAGTGGATTTGTGTCACATAATAGACATCAATTGTAATTAATTATATAGATATAGTAAAATTTACCCACAGGGATTTTTTTTATATATACATAACTAATTAAGTTAAAATATCAAAATTATATTTCTCTTAACTTACCCACATGAGTTAAGGGAAAATATATTTTGATAGATTTATCATAAAGTTCCAAAATAATCTTTTTGAATTAAAATTTTAGTCCACATGCAAAATTTTATGTCACTAGATTTTTTAAAACATAATTTACATTGGTAAACATGATATTACCTCAAAATTTTAAAAATAATAAGCATATTATATTTTTATGTTGTTATACAACCTGTAAGTTTTCTGATATAAAATATAACATTACCAAACTGAAGGGCGATAATTATAAAATATGGAAAGAAATAATCCTTCTTCAATTAGGATGAATGGATATTGATTGTGCTATAAGGAAAGATGAACCATATGCTATTACTGAAAACAACATTCCATATAATGTTGATCTTTATGAAAAATGGGAGCGATCTAATCGACTTCGCATAATGTTCATAGAGACCAAAATCTCTGCTGGCATGCGTGATTCCGTCGATCAGGATAATAATGTCAAGAATTACTGAAGGCTATTGATGAACAGTTTTAATCTTCAGATAAGGCACTTGTCAGCACCTTAATTATGGAATTATCTTGATTAAGGCTCATCAATGTTAGAGGTGTGCAAGAGCACATCATGAAAAGGCGGGACGTAGCGGCTCGACTCAAGACACTTGAAGTGGAAATGTCTGAAACATTTCTTGTGCACTACATTTTATGCACCATTCCACAACACTTGAAGTGGAAATGTCTGAAACATTTCTTGTGCACTACATTACACTTGAAGTAGAAATGTCTTAAAAAGACAGGACACATGAAGAAGGATTGCAATAAATTTAAGAATTGGCTTGAAAAGAAGGTATTCTTATTTCATTTATCTGTTATGAATCTAATATGATTAATTTAATTTATAACAATTGATGGATTGATTCTAGTTCTACAATCCATGTTACAAATACCATGCAGAGTATGCAAAGTTTAAGGAAAGCTCAAGGAAACAAACGGAACATCTATTCAAGAAACAAGATATCTTTGTATGTGGAGGCTATTGGGACTTGCTATCTTATATTGGATAGTTGTTTTATTTTAAAATTGAAAAAGACATTTTATGTTCCTAGTTTTTCTAGGAATTTAATTTCATTTTCAAATATTGTACCCTTTGGTTATTCTTTTCCATTTTTGGATAAATCAAATATTGTTGGAAATGGTACAATGATTGATGGTCTTCTCTATGTCTTTATAAAATTATAACACCACTATGCGTTTTCAATGAGATATTAAAAGATGTGTTATAAATGAAGATTTCTATATATTGTGATACCGGATATTGGGGCACATCTCCACAGAGAGGAATAAAAGATTAGTGAATGATGCAGTACTTAGTACTTTAGATTTTACTTATTTTGAGACTTGTGTTGACTGCAAAAAGGAAAAGCGGACCAATAAGTCTTAAAAAGATGTCAAGAGGTGTATATAAATATTAGAAATCATACATTCAGATATTTGTTGTCCAGATATGGATATGAAAAGTCCAAAATACTTCATCTCCTTCATTGATGATTGATCAGTATATGTATATATACTTGCTTCATAAAAAAACGAAGCATTTGAAGTTTTTAAGGTTTTCAAGGCTGAAGTGGAGAAGCAATGTGAAAAACTAATTAAGAACGTGAGAACCGATAGAGGTGGAGAATATTACGTAGGTACACTGAGAATGAACAGGTGCGAAGTATACTATGTCTGGTTCTCCAGACCAAAATGGTGTAGCTGAAAGGAGAAACCTAACATTGTTGGACATGGTGAGAAGCATGTTTAGTAGCTCTAAACTTCTTAAATCCTTGTGAACTGAAGATCTTAAGACTGATGTATGTGTATTAAATCGAGTTCCAACTAAGGCTGTCCCAAAGATGAAATTTGAAGTATATAAAGGTTGGAAACCGAATTTGCAACATATACGCACTTGGGATTGTCCTTCAGAAATAAGAGTTTACAACCCACATGAAAAGAACTTGAACCCAAAAACTATAAGTGGATATTTCATCGGGCATGCCAAAAATCCAAAGGGTACAAATGTTATTGTCCATCTCACATTACTTGAATTGTGGAATCAAGAAATGAAAAATTTCTTGAAAATGACTTGATTAGTGCGAGTGAACATTCAAATAACATAGTTCTTGAGAAAGATCACATTAATTCACAACCCACTTATTCAAATATAGATTGGTTGTTATTCACAACCCTCAAGACCAAACGGGTGTTAGGCAACCAGTTAATGAAGTTCCACAAATCGATGATGAAAATACAGTAGATAAAGTTGTTATTGAAGAGCGACAAGAAATTGTTGATCACCAAACAACCTAAGTAGATCTACTATAATAAGAAGATCAGCTATATCTAGTGATTCTGTTGTGTATTTACAAGAATCGGATTTAACATTGGAGCCGAAAATGATACTGAAACGTTTTTACAAGCCTTGAGTTGTAATGAGTCAAATTATAGTTTAATACTATTAAAGAAGCTATGAATTATATGGCATTTAGTGAAATCTGGAATCTTGTTCAGTTTACTGGTGCTGTAAATGTAACGTCTACCATTTTAAAAATGCAGAAGTATTTTTTTTTAAAGCTCGCAAGTACAAAATTACATTTAAAATAATCATATTTATTTTCCAATAAAATTAGCGCAGTTCAAAAATGACCAACGTCATCCAAAATCAACGTAAATGTAAACGTGTAAAAATCTTAATATCCTCAATGTATAAAAACTGTTTTAACTCCTCTCAAAACTTATAACTCAATATGTGGAAAAACATGCGGTCCTCGGGTTATGTCACCGCACCAGGGCTGCCTACTCAGAGTTCAGCACCTCTTGTCTTCTGCTCAAAATTATCACCTGCATCACACACGCATGTGAGTCTAAAGACTCAACACACATGTACCAGTAATATCAAGTACATATACGTAGCACACAAGGTGAAAAATAGCATAATCAACATACATTTCATGTCTGCAGTAAAATCGTATACGTAAACATGTCCGGTCAAAACGTGGTCAAAATCATAGAATGTAACATTATATCAGCATATACATGTTAAATTTCTTAATTTAAATTCCGTTCATTAGCTGTGACTTTCATATCATCATGTCAGTCGATGGATCCATCTACGTGTAACCGTGGTACCCGGTGGTGAGGATCATCAATGACAACATTACCCGCCCACTGATTTCCGGCCTACATGCCATCGTGTTAGTCACAACTAAATCACTTCCTTCAAAAACGTGTCATCATATTCATCACTTAAATAAAAGTATGTGTATACATAAAATTTTCCTTTAAACCAAGCATGCACCGTAATTATCATAATTTCATAAAAATCATAACGTGATGCATAAACATTTAAAATATCATAACTTTGTGCTCAGGGAGCTACCAGGACCAAACTCTCGCCTCGGATGCAAAATGACCATTTTGCCCTTGGAAACCCAAAAATTATCGTTTTACCCTTGGACCTTTAAAATTGACCCAAACCTTACCAAACTCCTTAAAGTGTCCCAAAACATATTTAAAATCATTCCTATATGTAAACTCCAGCCAAAAATCAGAACTTAAAGGATTCATTTTAAGACTTGTACCGGAGTCCCGGTGGTAGCTCGAATCGACTCGAAACTCAACCAAATTTTCCCAATTTTTTACCATATCTTTAAAAAACTTAAAAGTCATAAAACCCAAAAATTCCAGCTCCTAAACTCACAAGACCAACCTCTTACAGCTGCTGGAAAGTTGCTGGAAAAATTGCAACTTCCCTACCCCAAACCCGAAATGACACCACTCGCATCCTAGCGCTTCCCGGCTCGCACAAGATCACACCAGCCACGAACCAACCTACTAGGGACCAAGACCAGACCCTAATAGACCTACCAGACCCACGCCACAAGTCCCATGCAAGCCGCCAATTTCTAAGAACTGAGAATCAACAAGAAGCTCCTACCATAGCTAACCCGTATCACCCTTGCTCGATCTCTCATTCCGTCGTTTCCAGCATGGTTCGAGCCATTCTAGACACCGAATCATGATCTGGTCCAGGGCTGGATAAGGCCCTCGCACAACCAGAGTGGAAAGAAAGTGGATCGAATCTCCTCACACCTCACACCCGATCAGTCCTCACCCTTTTTCATCAAAACTCGAACAAGTTGCGCACACCTGCACCTAAACCTCTACAAGAATGATCTGTATAGCCCCTTACCACCCTAATACAGCAGTCCTTGCACATTAAATCAAAAAACGTGAACATCAAATATCGGATGCAAGAAACCACAAGGAAACCAAAAATCTTTCGTTGAAAAGCTTGGATCGAAACTTTTCATGCAAGCACACAACCATCAGTATATAATAATGTGTATGATTCAGAAAAATGATACAAAACGTGCCTTGATGATGTTTGATGAACAAGAACGAGGCGAGGGAATTTTTTCTCTTGAAGAAGATGAAGTGGCCGATGGAACCTTGAGGTTGCTTGTGAGAAAACCGAGGGGAAAAAGAGATGAGGGGAGGGTGTCGGCTTAAAAGTAGGCCCATTAAGTCCAAAACGTAATCTTGAAAAATATTTCGTGTTGGAACCGATTCGACAAAATTTACGTACCATTAAAAATAAAATCTTGCGGGTAAAAATATCTAAAAAGCCCATTTTGAAAGATACCCATGAAACACCTTATAATAATTAATAAAAATTAATCATGTTACAAAAATAATTTTCCTGAAAATTCTCCCGTCTCTGTTCCTCGTTCAATCGCAAATGCATCTAGAAACCCTAATTCATGAACTTTAAATAAATCATGAATTAAAACACAAACTAGTGAAATAAACATGAATTTAATGCCTTAAAATAATTTAATAAAATACCAAAGAAATTTAATAATTTACATGTATGTGGTTCACGTAGACTTTCAAATTTTTGAAACGTTACAGTAAAAGTCACTGAATGTAAATGGTACTTCAAAACAAAGAAAGATTCATTAGGAAACATTGAAAGATATAAAGCAAGACTTTAGCTAAAGAATTCACTCAACATGAAGGAATCGAATATATGGAAACTTTTTCTAATGTATCTAAGAAAGATTATATCTGTATCATTCTTGCATTAATTGCGCATTTTGACTTAAATTTATAACAAATGGATGTGAAAACGGCTTTTCTCAACGGAGAATTAGAGCAAGAGTTTCATATGAAACAACATGAAGGATTATTCTCTTGTAATGGTGAACACTTGGTATGTAAGCGTAAGAAATCTATATATGGATTGAAACAATCTTCCCGTGAATGATACTTGAAATTTTATGATGTTATCTTTTCATTCAGATTCGTACAGAAAATCATAGATCAATGTATATACCAGAAGGTCAGTGAGAGTAAGATTTGTTTCTTTATTCTATATGTCGATGATATATTACTTGCAACTAATGACAAATGTTTGTTATATGAGATGAAACAGTTTCTCTCTAAAAACTATTATATGAAGGATATGAGTGATGCATCTTATGTCTATGGCATTAAGATACATAGATACCGGATTCGAGGTATTCTAGGTCTGTCTCAAAAAACCTATATCAACAGAGTTTTAGATAAATATATCGGATGAAAGATTTTTCACCAAATATAGCTCCCAATGTGAAAAGAGATAAGTTCAATTGAAGCCAATGCCCAAAGAATGATTTAGAGCGGGAACAAATGAAAAACATTCCTTATGCTTCTGCTGTCGGAAGCTTGATGTATGCTCAAGTCAGCACTAGACCTGACATTTCATTTGTTGTTGAGATGTTGGGAAGATATCAGAGTAATCCAGGTTTAGACCACTGAAAAGCTACAAAGAAAGTGATGAGGTCTCTTCAAGAGACCAAATATTATATGCTTATGTTCAAACGAATTGAGAGTTTGGAAGTAATTGGCTACTCTGATTCAAACTACATTGGCTAAATTGATTCACAAAAATCAACTTCAGGATATATTTTCATGCTAGCTGGTGGAGCTGTATATGGAGAAGTTCAAAGCAGATATTGACTGCTACTTCCATTGTGGAAGCTGAGTTTGTAGCTTGTTTTGAGTCAACATCACATAGTGTATGGTTGAAGAGTTTCATTTGAAGGCTTAGAATTATGGATTCTATTATATCTATGCTATTAAGAATATATTGTGACAATTTAAATGCTGTTTTTATTGCTAAAAATAATAATATTGGTATTCGAAGCAAACACATCGAAATTAAGTGTTTAGCTATAGGAGAACCTATTAAAGATAAGAAATTAATTATCGTGCATATTATAACTGAATTGATGATTGTAGATCCTTTGACTAAATGCATGCCACCATTAAAATTCAAGGATCTTATAGAAAGAATGAGACTTGGTTCCTTTATGTAATTTTGTTGTAAAAACAAATTAACGAAACTATATTGTGATATTTTCTCATATTTGTTGTGTATACATTTATTAATTCGAAAAATATCAATAAAGTTGGACCTCGAATAAACATAAGGTTTATTCATTAAATTATACAGATTTGAGATACATAATACATGGAAGATAATACTCGCTTTTAGAGGACATATCGCCATGATTCATGTGTTTTGTTTTCTCTTATTGTAAATGAGATATGTATGGGCCAAGTTGAAGTATGTAGGAAAAAATTACTCATGTCAAAAGAAGAAAAAACGTATAGGAAATAGTGACGGTCATGACATACAATTTTGAAAAATGGTACATGCACCGCCTCAACTTTAGAAATTGAGACATGCATGCGCCTCTTCTTTTAAATCTCGAGCCCATAGATCAACTCATTGATGGTGATTGAGGTCCTTAAACACACATCTAATAAGAACAAAATACATAATCTACAGAGAGTTGGAGTGCTTAGAAAGCTTCAATCGGAGGAAAAAAAAACCTTACAAATTATTCAATGGTCAGAGGTAATACTCGATCCGATTCAGCATATTGTTTACCGATTCAGCATATTGTCTCCTCATATGATTTGTAACTAATAAGTACAGAACAAATCCAAAGAGCATAGGGAATTTATTGACTCAAGTGAAGTAAACAATCATTATTTTAATATAATTTAACTTTTCATGGTCTTGTTATACTTTATCTGTTTACCCATGCAAAGAGCATAGATAAAGTCTTTGATTATGCTTTAATACAAATGAATCGTAATTCGATGTTGAAACTCATTTGTAAACTACTGCATATTCTAAATTCGTTCCTAGTCGATTCAGCCGCCTAAAACAAGGATAAAGGCCGCTTGAGCTCGAGACTAGCATCTGTGATGTTTTGTACTGCGTTTCTTGGTATGGGCATAGAGATGTCCAAACATGCAGATGGGTAGTCATATGATGATTATACCGAACAACCCTCCCTCGGACTTTCCCAGTGGTTATCATTCATCGAGAGGATAAGTCCGGGGTTATGATTGTACACCATTAGTCCTTACGACCCGGGACAACACTGAGGCTCTATATGCTAGGGCTGTGCTTTGACTCGTTTACCGGCTCCAGGAGAGTCATCAGGTGGCGAGGTTGGGTACAGTTGCGACACATATAGGAGCTAGTGCGTTGTAGTCGGGGATTCACCGCTCACCTACGGGTGTGGATATCCTATGTGATCTGATGAAATAATAGTGCATGGAATCTCTGGCCAGAGTACGAGATGTACGTTAGAGAAGGAGTTCTCGAATAGTACACGCGATGCCACTATTATAGTTAACACATAGTTATCGAATTAATATGCAACCCTCGATGAACCAATGGTTGTAGATTCGATCGGGATATATGAGATGAAGGGACCGTACTGTACGTTAATCATAATCGACTGGTTCTTGCAGGAACTATCAGTGATACCTAGGGGATCATGGGGCGATGCTACTAGACGCTCTTACCATGATCCGATGGGTGCAATCAGAAATGAGTTCTGACATTCTTGATCAAGGTGTTGATGAAAAGAATGGGGCTAACTAGGGTAAGCCCGAATAAAGGATTATGTCCTGAATCACAAAGAGTTGTGAACCCACGGCTAGCTGTATCCTTGAACCATTGAGGGTCACACAAGCACTGGATCGTTTGTTCCCGTTGAGAGAATAAATTCAAGAAGTTGAATTTATATTATATAGTAAATTCAAGGAGTTGAATTTATGATAATTAAATTTTGAGAAAATAAATTCAAGGAGTTGAATTTATAAAATTTGAGAATTTAATTTATTAAACTCAAATGTTGAGTTTATTAAATATTAAATTTTGGTGGTGATAAATTCAAGGAGTTGAATTTATAATTTAAATATTAAATTCAAATGTTGAATTTATAATTGATTTAATTTATTAAACTCAAAAGTTGGGTTTATTAAATATTAAATTTCGAAGATGATAAAATTCAAGGAGTTGAATTTATAATTTTAATAATAAATTCAAATTTTGAATTTATTATGAATTTAATTTATTAAACTCAAAAGTTGAGTTTATTAAATATTAAATTAAATATGATGGGAGATATGTTTAATGGGCTTGTAGGAGTACAAGTCCAACATATTAAATTATTAAAGTTCTTAATGTACTTTAATATAATTAATTAAACTAGTTTGACTAGTCCATTTAATTAACAAAGCCCATTGGATTTAATTAAGAAACCTAAATCCATAATTATGGAATTTAGGTCAAAGGCTCTTGTTTTTAATATATAAATAAAAAAGTGGTAGCCTCCTAGTCTCCCAATTTTTGTGACTCACGAGAATTGCTTAAAATTCCTCCAAAATTTTGGAAAGAGAGTTGTGTCATCTCTCGATTTTAATCTCCAACGTTGAAACTTCTTCCAAATATTCTAGTGCTATTTGGAAGAGGAACAAATCTTCTAGTCGTGGACCTAATTAGAAGAATCGAAGAAAGTTCGTAGGGATTCATCAAGAGCTAATCCGTTCACACCGGATTAGTTGGAGCCACGTGATTAATTCACAAAGGTATAATTTTTCTGACATCCTATGAATGTTTGATTATGAAAACCATACGAGCGTCCAAACAAACATATTTTGATTGTCAAAATAAATAAAAAAATTTTAAACTTCCGCTGTGTTTGGACGTGTAGAAAACGAGATCCAACAGTGGTATCAGAGCCAGGTTTCATAAATCGTATGGTTTTAAATCATATTGAATAATTTATTTCTAATCACACAAGAAAATTTTTCAGAAAATTGATGCACCATTAAAAAGTTTATTTTTCCAGAAATAAAAAAAAAAAAATTATGGGGGCTGCCCGGAGCTGTTCCGTGCAGTGCACTGTGCGCGCCTGCACGCGTAGCGGGCGCTCGCGTTGCGCGGAGCGTCCACGCAGCGCGCGGCTGCGCGCGCTCCAGCTGTGCGGAACGTCAGCACAGCGCGCGCGGACTACGCCGTGCGCGGCGTGCCACCTCGCCGCGCGCAATACGCGCCTGCGCCTGCGCGCCCAGGGCCCTTGCGGCTGCCTGAAACGTTCGGCCAGCGGGGCGGGCAGCGCGGGCGGCTACCCGGGAGTGTCTCGGAACCGTTCTGGATGATGGGCTTGAATTTTTTGGGCCTAGGGTGCAATTTTCTGATTTTTCAAATTTTTGGGTAAAATTGCTATTTTTGAAAATTGGTTCAATTTTTATTTTGAAAAACTGATTTTTAGAAAACTAATAATTTTCTTGTAAAATAAATAATTGGAATATGATTTTAATTATTTATGGTAAAAATGAGTTTTTTTACCAGAAATCAATTATTATTTATTTAATTTGAAATTAAATAAAGGGGTTTATTTAATTTGTTAAATTCTTTAATAATTGTGGTGGTTTGTGATAAATTATTAGATATATGATTTATCAATTAATTAAATTGTTTAATTAATTGATGTTAATATTTGATATTAAATGCATGGAGGATGATCGAGAGCCTTGACCAATGTGTTAGGTGTATGTTAGGATATTTTACTATTTTTATATTTTTTATAATATTTGATATTATTAAAGTGGGCCTGGTTTATGGCCCGTTCCCAACCCTATGAGATGTATCCCTTATGTGCCATGGTTATTCAAATGTAATTATTAGAAATAGTGGGAGATCAAGACTGGAAGATGGTGGGCCCGATGATCAAGATGAAGACATGTAAAATATTGGAAGCTTTTGTAATAGTTGAATTTGTATCCCTGCATTCACCTAGGTTTGGACCTGGATCCATGTATGGCTCACATGGATCTAATAGTGTTGGCGATCGATCATCCTTATTTATTGTTGAATGTCATATTAAGATATATGTGATATATAGTAGTATGCATGTATGTATATTATTATATAATATAGTTGCATGAATCCGGCAAACATACAAGCTCATGGCACGCGATTTTTAAATTAAAATGATGAGACAATTTTAAAATTAAAATCCCTCATTTTGAATATGATTCGAAATTTATATCAAACCGAAAAAGTAAAAATTAAAAGAGTTTAATTCTTCCTTGCCTTCCATCAACCGTGGTTGCATGTTGATCGCTACCCGCGGACAGTGTCTGGCTCATATTATTGGGGAGGCCTGGACGTCGGAAAGCTGTGACTTCCACCGGACATATGATGTGAATTGAGTGGAACTCCCATGACTTCGGTCCATATTATTGGGGGAACTCATGGCGACCGTCTACTACAATTCAACATTGATGGGTTGGTTTGACACGCGAAAATAAACGACGTCATATTATTGGGTCCTTATTAAACGTGAGGCAAAACACGCGGAGGTTGCATAGGGATGCAATTGGATTCTACCTTTTAGAAATTATAATTGGCTGATATTATTCGGGATTATAATTGGCTAAATGGACTCTACGTGCCTACTAAGGAAATACGATTTCCCTTTTTCATCAGAGGGTGGTGGAAATGTCAAAATAGTAGGAGGGTAATTTATAAAATGAAATTCATATTTTATATCTTAAAATTATTTTAAAATAATCAGCAACCATTATTCTGTTTCCATATCAATATATTTTTGATTTTGTCACGTAATCCATTTTTGTTATTAACAAGCTAACCGAATCTAATTTTCAAGACTGGTTGGGAAAATTGTTCTGAATTCAGAGAAAATGGCATACACACTAATGTCAGTCCTGTTGAGCTGACAAAACATGCAAGATGGTAGGACCATAGTATGCAAGCTAAAGTGTAACATGCTCGCTTTTACGTCAAATGAACTGTAGGGACAGTTAGAGGAAAATTTGAATGCTGCTGACATTCGAATGCTCGTGCAAGAGTTGCATGGTGCATGAAACTATGCACACTACTTTCAATGAGCTCATGACTACACGCACGCAAGACAGGGCTTTGGCCCATGAGCATGGTGTACGTATGACTGGGCTTGCTAAGAATGTGGTGTGTCTGGAATATGTGATTCCTAACGAGTTCCTAGATAACATCAATTTGTTATATTTCTCTTCCTCATTTGACGGGGTTATGGTGAATTGAATAAGATAGATGATAGCCTTGAAGAGCTATTCAATACGCTTATAATTTATGAGATCACCATAAAACATGGAATTGTTGTTTTTCTTATGGCCCTCTCGTCAGACGAAAATGGTCCACAAGGTAAGGGAAAGAAATGTTCTGCCCCTCACAAGAAAAACAATGCCAATAAGAAGCAAACTCTGAAAGACACTTAAAAGGCCTACAAAACCCGATAAGTTAGAACATATTTATTTCACTGCAAGAAGTCCGGACATAAGAAATTATATGTGCCAGAATTGTTCTGGAAATGATAAGTGAATGTCCGAGTAAACATGATTTCAACAACAAACAAAAGAAAGTTAGATGATCCAAATCCCACACAAATATGGCACGCTAGACTAGGTCATATTTCCCAAAGAAGGATGCACAAGCTAGTGGGAGAAGGCATGTTGACTTGTCAGACATAAATTCTCTACATGCTTGTTAGTCCTATCTAAAAGAAAATTGACCAAGACTCCATTCAATGGATGGAATGTGCACATGGTCTACTGGATTTGATCCACACAAACGTTTGTGGCCCGCTAAGTGTTAGCACAAAATATGGGCAATCCTACTTCATTATCTTTACTGATGACCATTCGAGGTATGGGTGTGTTTATTTGATAAAACACAAATCTGAAGCATTTGAATGGTTCAAAGAATTCAGATATGAAGTAGAAAACCAGCTAGAAAGAAGTATTAAAGCATTTCGATCTGATCGAAGTGGAGAATACTTGAGTGCTGAATTTTTGGGTTATCTAAAAGAGAATGTGATTCTCTTACAGTGGACTCCACCAGCAACACCACAATTGAATGGTGTTTCTGAACATTGTAAGTGAACCTTGTTGGACGTGGTTTGATCAATGACGGGATTCACTAAATTGTCAACATCGTTTTGGGGCTTTGCGCTTGAAACTGCGGCAATGTTGTTGAATAATGTTTATACTAAGGCAGTGTATAAAAACCCATATGAGATATGGATGGGAAAAATTCCCAAATATTCTTACGAGATAATATGGAGATGTCTTGCTTACGTGAAGCAGACAGTGGGAGACAAATTGGATAGTAGATCCACTTTGTGCTATTTTGTAGGATATCCAAAGAATTCTGTTGGGTATTATTTCTATCGTCCCAATGAAGCAAAAGTGTTTGTTTCAAGAAATGCCACCTTTTTGGAAAAGGAATTTCTATTAGATAGAAAAAGACAAGATGATAGAACTTGAAGAAATTCAAGATACTCCCTCAACTATAGTAGTTGAACGTAATCTCCAACAACCAGTAGTTGAAGTACAAGCTTCTAAGAGGTCTGATAGGGTTATTAGACCACATGCTAGATATACGCTTCTTCATGAACAAGACCATGATGAGTCTTGTATTGGATATGATCCAATGAACTTTAAGGAAGCAATATCTGATACTGACTCAACCAAATGGCTTGAAGCCATGTAGTCAAAAATGGACTCTATGTATTCAAACCAAGTCTGGACATTGGTGGATCCACCTGAGGGAATCGTTCCTATAGGGGTGCAAATGGATCTACAAAAGAAAGCTTGGGGCGAATGGGAAGGTAGTGACCTTCAAAGCAAGGCTGGTTGCAAGAGATTATACTCAAAGGCAAGGAGTTGACTATGAGGAAACTTTTTCACCAGTTGCTGTGTTTATATCCATTAGATTACTACTAGCCATAGCGTCATGGTATGACTATGAGATATGGCAAATGGATGTAAAGACTGCATTCCTCAATCGAGACATCAAAGAAGAAATTTATATGTCTCAACCTGAGGGATACACATCAGTAAGAAGTGAGCATAAGGTATGCAAACTTCAGAGATCAATATATGGTCTCAAGCATGCATCAAGGAGTTGGAACCTCAGATTTGATAACACTATCAAAGAGTTTTGATGAAAATCCTCGTACGAATGATTAGCAAACACGATTATCGAAATCGCACCCTCAATTCAATAACAAACAAGGATCTATTATGTTGTCCCGATCTTTTGAAACAAGTAAAGATTTGTGATATTCACCTCTAAGTGATTAACACTTAGCAACAAATATCAACGATGATAACAATCGAATTTCGTACGAACCTTCAAAGAACTTGTTTTGACAATCCGTGCGAAGAACAATCGACAAACGCCACAAAGATGCAATCTTTGATAAGTTTGATTTTTAGTAAACACAAAGCACAAAGCCTTGCAAGATTGAGAGAACTCAATGCAATTTCATATATATTCAATTAATATTTCGTTCATAATGTTTACAATGATTAAATAGACAAAACAAAACAAGAAAGGTGTGTGAAAAGGCTTAAATAAGATAACTAGCAAATTTGACACGGAAGTGCGCCTCAGGACCGCGGGTGCGGTACAGTCTCGGGAAAAAAAAAATTTAAAATTTTTTTTTTTTTTTTTTTTTTAGCAAGACCGTGGGTGCGGCCCTGTTTTTAGCGTGGGTGCGCTAGACCTTCGGAAATTTCACTTGAATTATATTCCAAAGACCTCCAATATTATTCCCATGAATCCCAACCTCCTCTAATTTAGACATCCAACTTGTAGGACTTCCTTGATAGCTCATCATGAGTCCTTGAAGTGCATCTTTAAACTTCTTGCTTCTTCCCCTTGTTATAGATCCTTCAGGCATTCTTTGTTGAACTCCACCACTTGCTTGAATATGCTTGATTCATCATCTTTTATCACAATCAAGCTTGAAAGTCCGAAGCAACAACGCATCTTAAATCTTCCCCCAAACATTTGCACACGGTGCCTAACCAGATTCATATCATACTCCCCTTCTTCAAAAAGATTTGTCCTCAAATCATGTTTACCTACACAAAAGCGAAGCAAGTTAGTAATAACAAGAAGTATATTATCAACATGCTTACCTTTAAGCTCAATATTGTAGACATTTTCAGGTGCTCGCTTCATCATGACTGGAATTCCCAACTTCACGGTCGCCTTCCCTATGTATTCAGACATTGCTCCATACGATAAATAATACATGACACAAAATGACATTAACAAAATCTCATTAAGCATCACGAAAATTAAATTCCTCCCCTTCTTAGACCTAGTTAACACACAAGTGAAATCCATACACGTGTACGACCATAGTCCACTAGGAATAAGATATAATTGATGCAACACATAAGAATCAAACTTAGATGCCCTTTCCCCATATCCAATGCACCCTTTACTACACCACTTAACATACTTCTTCATATGCAACCAACACATATAATCATGCATTTTATCAAAGATAAAGACACCACTATATGCATCACCAGTACGTAACTCATGCAATGAATTTAGAATAAACAATTTATCCTCCTTAAAATTGTATTCATTATGATCATAAATTTTTTTACGTAAAATGCATGTTTCATAATTCCACTCCATATACCTTCTCATATGCAACCATAGTAAAAATTCATGCATCATATCTATGGCTCTAGTTACTTCATGGCTACAAATTAAACATATGTCATGTGCCTCAATATCAATCAACAACTCATGCAATGGATATAGGATGAAAAATTTATTTTCTTTAAACAGGTATTTATCATGAACAAAGTAATCATGTTCATCCTAGCACATCTCAAGACCAACAAACAAGCATAAATCATGCAAATAAAACACACTAAATATACGATCCATGTAATCTTCACAACCATCACAAATCAAATATAAATCATGAAAATAGGACACGTCACATGTACTATCAATGCAATATATTATCTCATCACAAAAATCTATGTCTAATGTATATAAACCCTTGTAGTAAACAAACCCCATCAACTTTGTAAATCGTAAGACATCAAAATTCATAGTAGGTACATGCAATTCAGTCATGGTCTCAAATTCATAACAATCAAGGGATAAGGATAAATTTACATCCGACCCCTTGACCACCAAACTTGCAACCCGTTCTACAAATTCTTGAAAACAATACAACACAAAATTAAAGTAAGGAAGCAAATCATACCTCCCAATTGTTGCGTTGGCAACTAACCTTACCTCACCTTGATTACTTCTAACATCATGTTGATCAACACGTGGCCTTCCTCCACCATCAGTTCTTGTTTGCCTACTCATCATGACATCTCCATAACCCTGCAAAGACAAAGTAGCAATGCTCGGGATTGAACCGGCTATATCCTCACAATGACAATAAACCACTTTGTACAAAGGTACTTTAAAGGGTTTATCCAAAAATACATAATTCTCAACCTCACTCTTTTTACTCTTTTGGGCCTTTAATTCATTTTTGTTTTCTTTTTCTTTGGCCTCTTTTTCTTTTATCTCTTTTTTATTTTCTATGGCCATCTCACTCTTTTCATCTCTCTTTCTTTCGGCCATTTTAATTTCTTTTTCACTCAATTCAAGAATAATTTTCAATTGATCCTCAAGAACACTTGGATTCAATTGAAACAATGAAACATTTGCTTCCTCAACAAATTTATGTACAATAACTTCTCCTTGCCTACTTTCCTCCTCCATAGTAGACAAATTAAGCATTTCTTCTCCACTTAATGATTCATTCTCCGTTGTATATCGTTCAACAATATTCAACTCACCAACTAGTGGAATAATATCATCAACAACTATCTCAACCACAACCTCAAATTCAGGTTCTTCTACAACATCATCCTCCATTTGGGATTCAAACGCACTCACAACATCACCCTCCTTTTGAGAATTACGCTCAACTGGCGATTTTATTATGGTCACCTCGTCACGTGGACATTGACTGATATCATGCCCGACCTCAAAACACCAACAACATATAACATCACAAGTACTAGAAATTGAGTTTTTAAATGTACCTTGATATTCATATTTGCTAGATTCACATCTCCGGCCACCTCCTCTATCCTCCTCACATCGCCTATCATCATCATGATGTAAATGCCATGTTCTACTTCTTTCAACTCCACTACCTCGACTACGCTCATCAACATGCCTATCATACATCGCCTCTTCTTCACAACCCATATATTTTTTCGTAGAGGCTTAAACTCCTTCTCCCACATTTTATCCAACCCTCTCAACATTGTTTGAAATTGACGATCGTCAACCATTATACCTGCAAGAAACGGTTAGTATAAAACAATACAAGATAAGTTTCCTCACCACGAATCCTCACTGATCACTCCAATGGAAATTCACTCGACTCACCTTTTTTTTTTCTCACTACAAAATACTCACCTGTCACTCCAAAGAAATAACGCTCTCACTCAAGTGTTTTCACTCGAATTTGTTAGTTCTATCTAAGATGTGCTCAAGCTTTGTACTTGTATATCAAACCAATCAGACTCAACTCGTGGACACTCACAACTGTCTCACTTGGACTGCACAAAACAAAGAACGATAAAATAACACAGATTTGAAAACAGAACAAAGGATAACAAAGATCTGATAACAGAAACGAAGGAATAACATAGATCTGATAACAGAACGAAATTTGTGTTTTTCTTTTCTTATATAGAAAGATTTGACAATAGAAACGAAAGGATAACACAGATCTGAGAACAGAACGAAATTTGAGACAAATATGAAAATAGCAACGAAAGGATAACACAAAACTGAAACAGAACAAATTTTTGCTTTTGTTTTTGATAGATATGACAATAGAAACACAAGGATAACACAGATCTGATAACAGAACGGATATTTATATTTTTATTTGATTTTTAGACAGATCTGAAAATGAAGAACAAGATACTTACTTGATTTCAATGAGCCAAAGCTCTGATACCAAATGATGAGAATCCTCGTACGAATGAATAGCAAACACGATTATCGAAATCGCACCCTCAATTCAATAACAAACAAGGATCTATTATGTTGTCCCGATCTTTTGAAACAAGTAAAGATTTGTGATATTCACCTCTAAGTGATTAACACTTATCAACAAATATCAACGATGATAACAATCGAATTTCGTACGAACCTTCAAAGAACTTGTTTTGACAATCCGTGCGAAGAACAATCGACAAACGCCACAAAGATGCAATCTTTGATAAGTTTGATTTTTAGTAAACACAAAGCACAAAGCCTTGCAAGATTGAGAGAACTCAATGCAATTTCATATATCTTCAATTAATATTTCGTTCATAATGTTTACAATGATTAAATAGACAAAACAAAACAAGAAAGGTGTGTGAAAAGGCTTAAATAAGATAACTAGCAAATTTGACACGGAAGTGCGCCTCAGGACCGCGGGTGCGGTGCAGACTGGACCGCGGGTGCGGTACAGTCTCGGGAAAATTAGCAAGACCGCGGGTGCGGCCCTGTTTTTAGCGTGGGTGCGCTAGACCTTCGGAAATTTCACTTGAATTATATTCCAAAGACCTCCAATATTATTCCCATGAATCCCAACCTCCTCTAATTTAGACATCCAACTTATAGGACTTCCTTGATAGCTCATCATGAGTCCTTGAAGTGCATCTTTAAACTTCTTGCTTCTTCCCCTTGTTATAGATCCTTCAGGCATTCTTTGTTGAACTCCACCACTTGCTTGAATATGCTTGATTCATCATCTTTTATCACAATCAAGCTTGAAAGTCCGAAGCAACAACGCATCTTAAATCTTCCCCCAAACATTTGCACACGGTGCCTAACCAGATTCATATCAAGTTTGGTTTTGCTAAGAATCTTGAGGAACCGTGTGTGTACAAGAAAGTTAGTGGGAGTGCAGTGACATTCCTATTGCTTTATATTGATGATATCCTGCTCATTGGAAATGATGTAGGATTACTGCAATCAATTAAAGTATGGTTAGCCAGTAAATTCTCCATGAAAGACATGGGTGAAGCATCCTACGTATTGGGAATACAAATCTATAGAGATAGATTAAAGAGGATGCTCGGACTCACCTAAGCCACCTATATCGATACCATTATAAAACGATTCTCTATGGAAGAGTCTAAGAGATGATACTTGCCAATATGTCATGGTATTACTCTATCTAAAGCTATGTGTCCCAAAACTGATGAAGAGATAGAGATGATGACACGTATTACATATGCGTCAGCCATTGGTAGTATCATGTATGGTATGATATAGACACGTCCTGATATTGCTTACGCTCTGAGTGTTTAAAGCAAATATCAGGCGAACCCTGGTCTAATGCATTGGAAGGCCGTGAAAGATATTCTTAAGTACTTGAGAAGGACTAAGAACTTGTTCATGGTCTATGGGGGTGGAGAATTAAAATTAGAAGGCTACACGGATTCTAGCTTTCAATGTGACGTAGATGATTCAAAATCGGCCTCTGGTTTTGTATATATGCTATATGGTGCGGCTGTCTCTTGGAAAGGTTCCAAGCAAGACACCGTTGCGGATTCCACCACTGAAGCTGAATATATTATTGCATCTGATGCAGACAAAGAGGCAGTTTGGATGAGGAATTTTGTCCAAGAGTTGGGCACTATTCCTAATGGAGTTGATCCAGTCCCGTTGTACTGTGACAACACTGGTGCCATTGCGCAAACAAAGGAACCAAGGTCTCATCAGCGATCCAAACATGTACTGAGGAAGTTCCACATCATAAGGGAGATTGTGAGAAGAGGAGACATATCAGTCGAAAGAGTCCCCTCTGCAGATAATGTTGCTGATCCACTTACAAAGCCCTTGCCAGGACCATTGTTTGAAAAGCATCGCGAAGCAATGGGATTAAGGGTATTTGGCTCTAGGGCAAATGAGAGATTGTTAGAGTAGATGCCCTGCAAGCCAACGGTTGGCTAGGGAATTTATTGACTCAAGTGAAATAAACAATCTTTATTTTAATATAATTTAACTTTTCATGGTCTTGTTATACTTTATCTGTATACCCATGCAAAGAGCATAGATAAAGTTCTTGATTATGCTTTAATACAAATGAATGGTAATTCGATGTTGAAACTCATTTGTAAACACTTCATATTCTAAATTCGTTCCTAGTCGATTCAGCCGCCTAAAACAAGGATAAAGGCCGCTTGAGCTCGAGAGTAGCATCTGTGATATTGTGTACTGCGTTTCTTGGTAAGGGCATAGAGATGTCCAAACATGCAGATGGGTAGTCATATGATGATTATACCGAACAAACCTCCCTCGGAATTTCCAAGTGGTTATCATTCATCGAGAGGATAAGTCCGTGGTTATGATTGTACACCATTAGTCCTTACGACCCGGGACAACACTGAGGCTCTATATGCTAGGGCTGTGCTTTGACTCGTTTACCGGCTCCAGGAGAGTCATCAGGTGGCGAGGTTTGGTACAGTTGCGACACATATAGGAGCAAGTGCATTGTAGTCGGGGATTCACCGCTCACCTACGGGTGTGGATATCCTATGTGATCTGATGAAATAATAGTGCATGGAATCTCTGGCCAGAGTACGAGATGTACGTTAGAGAAGGAGTTCTCGAATAGTACACGCGATGCCACTATTATAGTTATCACATAGTTATCGAATTAATATGCAACCCTCGATGAACCAATGGTTGTAGATTCGATCGGGATATATGAGATGAAGGGACCGTATTGTACGTTAATCATAATCGACTGGTTCTTGCAGGCACTATCAGTGATACCTATGGGATCATGGGGCGATGCTACTAGACGCTCTTACCATGATCCGATGGGTGCAATCAGAAATGAGTTCTGACATTCTTGATCAAGGTGTTGATGAAAAGAATGGGGCTAACTAGGGTAAGTCCGAATAAAGGATTATGTCCTGAATCTCAAAGAGTTGTGAACCCACGGCTAGCTGTATCCTTGAACCATTGAGGGTCACACAAGCACTGGATCGTTTGTTCCCGTTGAGAGAATAAATTCAAGAAGTTGAATTTATATTATATAGTAAATTTAAGGAGTTGAATTTATGATAATTAAATTTTGAGAAAATAAATTCAAGGAGTTGAATTTATAAAATTTGAGAATTTAATTTATTAAACTCAAATGTTGAGTTTATTAAATATTAAATTTTGGAGGTGATAAATTCAAGGAGTTGAATTTATAATTTAAATATTAAATTCAAATGTTGAATTTATAATTGATTTAATTTATTAAACTCAAAAGTTGGGTTTATTAAATATTAAATTTCGGAGATGATAAAATTCAAGAAGTTGAATTTATAATTTTAATAATAAATTCAAATGTTGAATTTATTATGAATTTAATTTATTAAACTCAAAAGTTGAGTTTATTAAATATTAAATTAAATATGATGAGAGATATGTTTAATGGGCTTGTAGGAGTACAAGTCCAACATATTAAATTATTAAATTTCTGAATGGACTTTAATATAATTAATTAAACTAGTTTGACTAGTCCATTTAATTAACAAAGCCCATTAGATTTAATTAAGAAACCTAAATCCATAATTATGGAATTTAGGTCAAAGGCTCTTGTTTTTAATATATAAATAAAAAGGTGGTAGCCTCCTAGTCTCCCAATTTTTGTGACTCACGATAATTGCTTAAAATTCCTCCAAAATTTTGGCCAACTTTTCAAGAAAAAGAGAGTTGTGTCGTCTCTCGATTTTAATCTCCAACGTTGAAACTTCTTCCAAATATTCTAGTGCTATTTTGAAGAGGAACAAATCTTCTAGTCGTGGACCTAATTAGAAGAATCGAAAAAAGTTCGTAGGGATTCATCAAGAGCTAATCCGTTCATACCGGATTAGTTGGAGCCACGTGATTAATTCACAAAGTTATAATTTTTCTGACATCCTATGAATGTTTGATTATGAAAACCATACGAGCGTCCAAACAAACATATTTTGATTGTCAAAATAAATAAACAAATTTTAAAACTTCCGCTGCGTTTGGGCGTGTAGAAAACCGAGATCCAACAAGGGCAATCCTATTCGGGCTTGAATTTGAATCTGCAACTCTTTGGGCCTTGTGACAATGCCGGTAAGATTAGTTTGTTGGGCTACTGCCCTCCAATCCACAGTCTGAAATTTTGGTGATGGCCCGATTAACAACAGCTTCAGCAAAGCTCAATAAGAGAGAAATTCCTACTATACAAAACAATCAATATCGGATATATTCGAAAAATTTTCAATATAAATTATATTGATTTTCATAGGATACAATCAGTTTTTTGGCAGATATGAGAATAAATGAACTTCAAGATATCTTTGCTCTTAATAGTATGTCACAAGATTTAATTTGTATCACAATGCTCTCAAAACTAGAGAGAACATTTAGTCCTTGTTAAGGAACTTCTTTTGTTGAGCAAGTCTAACAGTCGCAATATTTGTACATAGTACGTACACTAATTCTAGTTAATCAATGTTCCACATGGAATTATTCTCTCTATATTTAAATATCATTAAATTATTCGAGTTTATCATATTTTAATAGAAGTTGATATCATATGTTGATTATCTAAAGACTAAAATTTCACCAAAGAAAATACGACAATGTAGACGCTAATTCTATAATTTTTTGATAGATCGGTTCGGGGCACCTGTGATGAAGTATCTACTATTTTAAAATGTAGAAATATTTTTTTTAAAAGCTCACATTTTTGAAAATAAACCTTTAAATAAATTTCCATGCATGCAACTCCTTGAGAAGAAAATACCATTTAAAAATAACGCCCGTAAACATTTGACATATAAAATGTTGCAGTAAAAATAATGCCAACATGTCCCACAATTATGCATAATTAAAATAAAACAGGTAAAATTCTGAAGATCAAGAGCATAACGTAATACGTATAAAATCGTTCATGTCTACTCAAAGCTCAAAAAAACGTAAAGTGCGAAAAAGTGTGGTCCTCGGGTCGTGCTGGCACATCCGGCTATGCCTACTCAGAGTTCAGCGCCTCCAGTCTCCTCGTCTAAATGCTCACCAGCATCAAACAGGACTAGTGAGTCTAAAGACTCAACACACCTGCACCTTTAATAGCAAATACATATACGTAGCACCCATCAATGAAACATACCATAAACAACAAACATTTCATAAACTTAAAAAATAAACGTGTCGTATAAAATCATAACGTGTCAAAACATGTTTCATCATATCATCATATACATATACATTTTCTTTTTAATTGAATTCAGTTCATGAGTTATGACTTTCGTATCAGCTCTATCGTAACAGCTCCATTGGATGGGATCCATCTGTAAACTGCGGTATTCGACGGCGGGGACATCAGCGACAGCATTACCCGTCCACTGAGCCTTGGCCTCAACTCATAATATCTCATATAATCATGTTAGTCACAACCAAAGCCAATCCATCAAAACGTGTCTTCATATTCATCACTTAATAAAAACATGCATATACGTAAATTTTTCTTGAAACCAAGCATACACCGTAGTTTTCATAATTACATAAAAATCATAAACATGATACATAAAATTTTAAAAACATGATAAATTTGTGCTCAGGGTGATGTCCGAACTAAAATCTCACCTCGGGTGCAAAATGACCATTTTGCCCCTGGAATCCCAAAATGATCGTTTTACCCCTGAACCTCTAAATTTCTACCCGAAGCTCACCAAACTCCTTAAAACATCCCAAAATATATTAATAATCATTCTTAGATGTAAACTCGAACTCGTTCACAACTCAATCGATTCGTTTTAAAACTTGAACCAGAGTCCCCGTTTTAATCCGAACCGAAACTTAACCGAATATCTCTAGACTTACTACCACACTTAATACGCACACTAACAGCCCTTAAAAAATTCAAAAAAAAGTCCCTAAAAACCCTCGACCAGGCCTCATAGGCTGCTGGAAGAATTATGCATATTGCCATAATCGAACCCGTGCGCCCTCTTGAGTTAATCGATCCTAGCTCTATTCATCTCGCACCAGACTCACACCAAGGCTTCCTAGGACCACCTTCAGACTAAAAACACCCTATCGAACCAACCTTAGACTCACCCTCAGCCCAAGAGTGCGCACCACTCAAATTTCCCCCAAGCGTGCATGGTCGTACACCACTTGGAGTACCTTTGGCCCCAACCCGAGCCATTTCCTTTCTAGCCAGGATCAGTTGGTTAAGGACCTCCCCCATCATCGGTTGAACCTCCTAGATCTCACCTCAGCCCGGTGTAGCCCTCCCACAGCCGAGCTTCTTCTATAAATCCCAACCATGAATCAAACCCTAACCGCCTAAGATAGAAGGCTTCGACCCTTACCCAAAAAACCGAGCACACCTAGTCTCCCATCTTCACGTAAACTTACAAACCCAGCGCTCTCAACCTTTAACAACCAGAATTCGACAGCCCCATGCAAGGAAAATCATAGAAACGTGAGATGAACATAAAAGAATGCATGAACATGAACAAACCGAAAAATCTCCATGATCTAAGTTGGATTGAGAAATCCTCACACAAAATAAACACATATCAACAGTATATGACGTGAGTGATGCAAAAATAATGGTACATGGTGTGCCTTTGCGATTTTATGCAAGAAAACTTGAAGGAATGCACGTCGAGGACTCACGGCAGAAGTGGGGATGATCTTTTCTTGAAGGAAAATGGGCCCTTAATTATTTTAAAGAGTTTAAAAAGAGCCTTGAGCCCACCAAGCTTAAAAGTAGTCCCATCAAGCCCAATTCTTAAACCAATACACTTAAAAAACCATATATTAATATATAAAAATTAAACATGTAACTAAAATAATTTTCTTGATAATTCATCGGTCTCCGTTTCGCGTTCAAGCACGAAATGCAGATTACAATCCTAGTGCATGAACTTTTAAAATATCATTAAATAAATCCTATCACGCAATAATTATGCATAAAAATAACTAAACAGATAATTTAAATAAAACTTTATATTGCTTGCATTCAGGTTACATAAATTTAATTTCCTAGACCTTACATGCAAGGGTGCTTCAAACACAATATTCTCAATGAGCTGCAATAGCTCGTGTTCTAAGAATGTAAACACCAATGAATTAGATCGAGTTTGGTTATAAATCAGGTGGAAAATTTAAGGATCGAGTGTGCTAGTGTCTTTGAAGGCATTTCGAACACTATATTCTCTAATGAGCTGCAATAGCTCGTGTTCTAATAATGTTAATACCGATGAATTAAAACGAGTTTGGTTTAAAACCAAATGGAAGAAACTCGAAGTAATCCTTCGTGAAGAAGACTCTTATATTAAAAAATATTTTAACTCATGTAAACTGAATAACTGAGAAAGGGTAGATTAGTTTTTGCATTCATCAGTTCAGTTATTGTGACAACTGAACTGACGGATACTCTAACTGATCCAAACAATTTGAAAAAAACAGTTAATCTAGAGACTTCAACTATTCCTACGTCACCCCTTCTACCTCCACGGTTAGGATCCACTAGAAAACTTTGATTTATACAAATACTTGTACAAACCCACTCAGCTAGGACTTACACTATTGCCTAAACTGAACTCCTTGCTACGATTGAAGGCAACACCTTCCAGCGAATAATTCTTTAACATCTATGTGTCAAAGACTGCATACACAAGTTTAATGTCTTTGTGCAAGACTGTATTTGAGCTGTGGTGAGATTGTTTGTGTGTGAGAACTGAACAAAGATGTTCTCACACACTGAGGGACATAAGTTTCTAAACTAAGCTGATATGTCTTTGGTATCTCTCTGGGCTGATTGCTTCTTGAAAGCAGATGAGCAATTAAGCGTTCCTTTTTTTTTACTATATTCTCTATGGTATTTGCATTGTGGCTCTCTCTCTGTCTTCACTTATCTTCATCTTCCATTTATAGGCGCGAAGTTAGATCGTAGAGTGAGACTCATTTATTGTATCTGTTGCATTTTGAATTCGTTTCTTGGACTATGTGTCTCGACTTTTCGACTGCCCTTCTGAAACATTTGTCTTTAATGTTCTGATGCAACGTCCATTATTGTCCTTTGACTGGTAAAAAACTTTGTACCTTTGTGTATAGCTTGAATCCACTAGAAAGAGCTTGTCTTGATCTACAACTGAAAGATTCTGACTGATGCTTCGAACTAGTTAGCTAAACTGATCTTCAGTTGGACTGGTGAAATCAGTTGACTCGTCAGTTGAACTGATTTCAATCTCATTCAGTTGTACTAATCAGCTGGGTCTCTTCATCAGTTGAACACTCCTGCGGCTGGCCAGGCTTCTGAGGTTCTCCTGTTGAATCACCTATCAACTGGACAATCAGCTGGACTGCTCAACTGACGTAACAGTTAGACTGATTTAGTTTGTGCGATCAGTTAAGTCTTCAGTTTGCGATGTAAACAGCTCGTGACTGATCCTAGCTTCTGCACACTCAGGTATATTTTTAGTAACACAAAATAACAAGTTTTGTTAACATTAAAAACAAGATTGCAAACTTGAAAAGTTCCAAAAATCTCCCTCTTTTTGAGGATCACAAAACTTGAGCAGTTAAGCACAATATAATCAGTTCAAGGGATAGTGTATTCAAACATTGTTAAAAGCTCCTTGTAAAGAACTGAATTAAATAAGTCTTGAAAACCATTCAGAGATAGAGGATAAAAGAAAAACTCCCCCTTCAAAAGTGAATTGAAAAAAAAAAACTCTTTTCAGTTGACGAAAAGAAAAATTCTTCTCAACAACTGAATTTTAAAACTAATAAAATTAAAAAAAAACGATTTTTTCAGTTTGAGGATAAATGAAAAACTCCTCGTCAGAGACTGAATAAAACCCGTATTTGGAAAATACTTATCTAATCATTATTCAGAGGCTATAATCATTCAAACATCGTAGAAAAGAAATCTGGAAATATCCATTCAGTCACAACGCAACACAGCCGATAAACATGATGTTTATTTAAATAAATTTCCTTGTATTTACATTTGAGTACATAAAGGAAAACTTGCTACAACAATAAAATATTTTAAACAACATCAGATATCAGTCGGTTTATGTGACAGAACTGGATATACCATCAGCTGGTTGTCTTGACTGCTTGAAGTGCTGCATCGGTTGTGAGTTCAATTTGCTAGAGAAACAAGTTAAACTGCTTTGAACTTGACCTCTGTGCTTACTCAATTGGTCGAGCAGACTCTGACTAGGCTCACGTGGAATTCACCTAGTGATTAAATCGAACAAAATCCCAACATGGATGAGTTACGTCTGAAGAAAAACTGACTTAGTAGGGTTGCAACTGAAATCTTGTTCAGCGAGCAATTTAGCAGTGCAACTTTGCAGATGATTCTCAGTCCGCTGCAAGCTGATTAAAACCCCAAAGCTAATAGTTTAGAGAAATGGCTACAACATTAGTTGTAGAACCAATCCTCTCAAATCTTTGCTAAAGAGCGATATATAAATATTTTCAAATAGTTTTAAAAAATGTATGAAATACTTTTAAATAGCTTTTAACAGTATTTTAAATTAACAAATTTTAAAACACAGTTTTATTCAAATATTCTTCTTAGAACAACTAGTTCTGATACCAATTGAAGAATCAAGTGTGCTAGTGCCTTTGAAGGCATTTCGATCACTATATTCTCCAATGAGCTGCAATAGCTCGTGTTCTAAGAATGTTAATACCGATGCATTAAATCGAGTTTGGCTTAAAACCAAGCGGAAGAAACTCGAAGTAATCCTTTGTGAAGAAAACTGTTATATTATAAAAAATTTTAAATCATGTAAACTGAATAACTGAGAAATGGTAGATTAGTTTTTGCACTCATCATTCAGTTATGGTGACAACTGAACTGACGGATACTCTAACTGATCCAAAAAATTTGAAAACAGCAGTTAATCAGTTAAATACACAAGATGTGTTTATGGATATTCAGAGACTTCAGCTGCTCTTACGTCACCCCTTCTACCTCCACAGGTAGGATCCACTAGAAGACTTTGATTTGCACAACTACTTGTACAAACCCACTCAGCTAGGACTTACACTACTGCCTAAATTGAACTTCTAGCTACGACTGAAAGCAGCACCTTCCAGCCAACTCTTCTTTAATGTCTATGTGTCAAAAACTACATACACAAGTTTAACGTCTTTGTGCAAGATTGTATTTGAGTGGTGGTGAGAGTGTTTGTGTGTCAGAACTAAACAAGGATGTTCTCACACACTGAAGGAGATAAGCTTCTAAACTAAGGCGATATGTCTTTGGTATCCTTCTGGGCTGATTGCTTCTTGAAAACTAATGTGCAAATAAGCGTGCTCTTTCTTTTACTACACTCTCTCTGGTATTTGCATTGTGGCTCCCTCTCTGTCTTCACTGATGTTCATCTTCCATTTATAGGCGCGAAGTTAGATTGTACAATGAGACTCATTTATTGTATCTGTTGCATTTTGAATTCGTTTCTTGGACTATGTGTCTCGAATTTTCGACTGCTCTTCTGAAACGATTGTCTTTAATGTTCTGATGCAACGTCCATTATTTTTTGACTGGACAATTACTTTGTACCTTTGTGTATAGATGAAATTAACTAGAACGAGCTTGTCTTGATCTACAATTGAAAGATTCTGACTGATGCTTCGAACCAGTCGGCGGAACTGATCTTTAGTTGGGCTGGTGAAATCAGTTGACTCTTCTATTGAACTGATTTCACTCTCGTTCAGTTGTATTGATCAGCTGGGTTTCTTCATCGGTTGAACACTCCTTCGGCTGACCAGGATTCTAAGATTCTCCTGCTGAATCACCTATCAACTGGACAATCAGCTGGACTGCTCAATTGACGTAACAGTTAGACTGATTCAGTTTGTGCGATCAGTTGAGTCTTCAGTTTGCGATGTAAACAGCTCGTGACTGATCATAGATTTTGCACACTAAGTTAGATTATTAGTAACACAAAATAAAAAGTTTTGTTAACATCAAAAACAATATTGCGAACTTGAAAAGTTCCAAAAAAAATACTCGAAATAATTCTTCGTTAAGAAATCTAATCAGTTTAAAACTTTTAACTTGTGTAAACTGATTAACTCATATAAGAGGGATCAGTACTTGTACATATCAATTGAGTTATGGTGAGAACTGAACTGATCAAATCAGTTTGAAAGAGAAATTTAAGCAGTTAAATATAAAATACATGTTTATGGGTGTTCGGAGACTTCAATTGCTCCTACGTCACCCCTTCTACCACCTCGAGTATGTTCCACTAGAATACTTTGATTTATACAACACCATGTATAAACCCACTCAGCTTAGGACTTACTCTACTGCCTAATTGAAGTCCTAGCCTAGACTAAAAGTAGCACCTTCTAGCCAACACTTGTTTAACATCTATGTGTTAAAGACTACAGACAGAAGTTTTACGTCTTTGTGCAAGACTCACTCAGCTATTCAATAAACTCAACTCTCTGTAAATGTGAGTGATGGTGTGTGGTAGTGTGTGAGAACTGAACTATGAATATAACACGAAGGTTTTCTCACACACTGAGAATTTTTCTTTTATACTAAGCAGTTGGCATGCCCTGTTTCTCTTTTGAACTTCACACCCTTCTAATTATTATCTTCACTGATGTAACACCCAAAAACAACCTACGTAAACCACATGCATGCAAACTTACTAAATTGCTCACATAAATTGCATAATTGATTCTAAATGTTTATACGATACATATTAAATGATGATATGATATGATTACTTGATTAAATGATTATGTGGAATGATTTTATAAAAAACGCATATTTTACTCGAATATTCATTAATTGGCTGGGGAAAGGAGACCGGAGACGACGAAGATAAAAATGAATATTTTTCAATAAATATTTTCAAGACTTCTTAATATGACTAAAAATGATTTAAATACTTTTAAGTGATGGAGTTCAAATTTTTTTTTACGAAACGAACACGATTTTATCCGGGAATTCGGTTTTGGGCAAACAAGAGACCTTTAAAATATCGAAGGGATTATTTTGAAAAGTAATTTTTATAAAATTTTATTTTTAAATTAAATAGATATTATTGGGTCCAAATTAATTATTTTAAGATGGCCCAATTACTCCTAATCATGCAAGCTCAAAACCCAAGCCCACTAGCATGTTGATTAAAATTATAAATAGGTATCTAGGGCTCAATTTACCCACGAAATTCACCCTTTTTAGCCGAAAACACACAATCACACACACTGAAAAATCAAAAATCTCAAGGAGAAGGAAACTAGGGTTCGTCGCCACCCGTCGTCCGTCTTCGCACCCACGCCAAAGGTTTAATAATCAAACGTTAAGGCATGTTTCCTAAACTTCTTCATCCAGTATTCAATTCATATTATGCATGCTTTGATTTTTATGCATTAAATATTTACTTCCGATTGATTTTACGAATTTACGCTTACTTTTAAAAGTTTGTATGATTTTTATGAATTTTCTTGAACGGTATGATTTCTAAGGGTTACGCTGCCAACATATGATGTTTTAGGATTAAAAAAAAGTGATTTAAGCATGACATGAGGGCTGGAATCGTGCATGAACAAGGGTAGATGAACCTAGGGCTTTTTAGCCAAAACCATGGGTGTATGGCCCTTTGTGTGGGGGCGGTCCTCACGTGGTTGGGCTAGGGTCGGCTAGGGAATGTCCAAGGGCTCATGTGGGAAGTATTTGAGGGTAGGGAGGAGTCCTAGCAGGGCTAGAACTCGAGTGCATCAGCCAAGGAAGAGTCCTCTTGAACAAGGACTCTTCCCCAAGCACGGCTTAGAGAAGCTACGGGTTAGGAGGCGAACGGCTCAGTATGAGGATGGGCTTGGCGGTATGGTCAGTACCCTAAGATGGTCCAGATAGGGGTAGGAAGGGACAAGGCTCGTGGTGGCTCTAGCAAGAGCCACGCGAGGAGGGAGAGAGGATCGCACATGCGCTGTTTTTGAGCAGCGCCTTGCTGCGTGGTTCAGGACCTCGGGCTGGAGTGGCTCGGGTCGGGGACTAATCTAGGGTCAGTAGGGGTTTGGTGTTGTCGATGGTTAAGGGCTGGTAGAGTCCTAGGTGGCTAGGAGTCCCAATAGAACTAGGATGCTACACACGCACACACGCTCGCACAAGGGTCACTGGCAGGAGCTTATTCGAGGGTCCAAAGGGCTGGTTCATGGGCTTGGGGCTCGTCAGTAGGGTTCATAGACGGGTTGGCTCGGGTTTGGCGCGAGGTGGCTCGGGCGTGGCTCGAGTAAATTGGTCGATGGCTCGGTGCTATCGTTTAAGGGTTAAAAGCCCAAATTTTATGAGAGAATGTCGAACCATGGGCCACGGGGGTGGATCATAATTCAAATGAGTAGTTTAGGCTTAAATAAGGATATGTTTAAATTTGGGGTCGAAATAATCATGTTTGAATTTAATCGGGATTAAAACGCTTAATGAACAAGTTGCTAGGGATTAAATCGAAAAACCCGAATTTAAGAACAATAAAATTATGAAAAATTATAATTAAGCTTAATTAATTATTTAAAATTAACCTCATGTCAATAAAGGTGAGAAAAAGTCAAAAATCGAGATTTTACGTCAAGGGGCAAAATGGTCATTTTACATTTAGTAATACGAAAATGGTTGGGAGTGTCCCGAAGGGGTCGTAACGCATGATAGAAGATATTAATGATGATTTTGATGGAAATATGATATTTTATGGTTGATGGTAAAACTGTGTAAATTTTACTGCAATATACTATATTAAGAAAGTTATGATTTTACGATTTTAAATGGAAAATGGGAAAGGAAAATATTTTTGAAGAATGTGAATTGAATGTGGCCAAAGGATAAAGGTTAATGATATGATATATGATTTGTGGAAATATCGGGAGGGCCAAGGCCCCAGAGGGACCCCGTTTACAGGACAAGGCCCAAAGCGACCCCGACGATCGTATTTCCATGGCGTTGCCTAGTGTCCGTCCCCATGCACATTGTGGAGGTAAGACTGATCAGTCGAAATAAAGGATAAAAGGCTAGTCACTTTCAAAGATCAAACCTCAACCCAAATGATAAAAAGGAAAAGGCTTTATGATTAAATGATTTACGATCAAATAATTTTATGATGCACGATTTATGCTTCAAGGTTTATTTTATGTAAAAATATGATTTTTATGCACGTGCTTGTATATATATATATATATTACTTGTTATCCATGTTTAGAACGTGTTGAGTCATTAGACTCACTAGGTTTAAATGCTACAGGTGATAATGATGTTGAGGGAGGTGTTGACGCTTGAGTGCATCGAGTGCAAGAGTACATACCCGAGGGAATTTTATTTTCCGCACTAGTTTAATAAAATAAGATATAAAGATTGATTTTTTGGTATATGGTTTTTATTGAGATTTTTATGCTTTACTTTCAAAAGATGTTTATTTCATACATAAGGCGAGGATTGGAATTTTGACAGTTTACGATTTATGGATTTTATGTATTATTTGGTTAATCTATTTTAAAAAGAAATGGGAAAATTTCGAGAATGTAAATAAATAAAAAAATTAGTAGGATTTTAAGGTATAGGTTTAGGGGTCGTTTCAACTGATCTTAATCTTCTATTTATAGGCGCAAAGCTTGATCGTACAGTGGGACTCAATTATTGTAGTCATTGCATTTTGAATCCGTTCCTCGATATTTGTCTTGTACTTTCCGACAGCCATTCTGGAACTTTTTGGCTTTATGACCTGTTGCAACGTCTTTTATTGTCCTTTTACTGGACAAAAAGCTTTTTCTCATTGCGCATAGCTGGATTCCATGGAATAAGCTTGCCTTGTTCTACAAACTGATTTACTTCTAACTAATGGTTTGAACTGATCTTGAACTGGTTCGGTGAAATCAGTTGGCTCGTCAGCTGCACTGATTTTGCTGCTTCAGTTGAACCGGTCAGCTAGACTCTTCATCAGTTGATCTCTTCATCAGCTGGCCGGGCTTCTAAAGGTCTTCTGCTGAACTGCCTATCAACTGGACAATCAGTTGAACCGATCTTTTGATATTTCAGTTGAACTGGTTCAGTTTGGGCGAAAAGTTGATGCTTTAAGTTTGCGTCTCGATAGCTTCAGTTTGCGTCTCAATGAATGGTCAGTTCAAATCCTGATCAGTTCCAGTTTCTGCGAACTTAAGTAAATTCATTAGAAATAAAATAACAAGTTTTATTGACTTCAAAATCAAGATTACAAACATGAAATGTTCCAACATTTTCTTAATCCAAAACTCCCTAATTTTCTTACAAAGATGAACATAATTTCACTTTTATAGCATATGATTGGTAAGTGACTATGCTTGTGTTTTTGGGGTTAAACAATTTCAAAATTTATTGATGTGTTGAAAATAAGAGATTGTGTGTTGAAAATAAGAGTTGTAAATATTGTAAATTAGTGTGTGATGATGTATTTAATGATGTATTTATTTTTGGATTATTTCCAAAAAAATTCTATAAATAGGTCTCTCAATTTGGGAAGAAAAGCACAATTGAGTGGAAGAAATTTAATAAAAGTGTGTAATTTAATGTATTTTGTGAGTTTGTGATTTTTACTTTTTTACCGTAATTTTTTACTTTTAAAACGTTATCAGCACGATACTCGAAAGATCTTCATATTTTTCCAAGCTCCAAAACACAAGAAAAATGTAACATTATTCAAAAATAAGAATAATTATATTACTATTTATTTATTTTTATTGTGTATATATAATGTTATTTTATAAAAGGAGTCTATGACACATTATTATAATAACGTTATATGATTATATTATTACATTGTTTTATATATTTTTATTGTTACTGTTTATTTATTATATATATATATATATATATATATTTGAATAATATTATGTTATTATATAACAAGAGTTTATGACACCTCATTATAATAAAGTGATGTGATTATTTTACCATTTATATATTTTTATTGTGTTATATAATAATTATATATATTTGTATAATGTCATAGTATTATATAAAAAGGAGTCTCTGACACCTCATTATTGTAATGCCCAAGAATTTGATTAATGTAATATGAAATGATTAACGTAATCTGAGCTGATTTATTGATAAGGAACGGATATGAGTATAGTTGGACCACTCCGAGACCAAATTGGGTAACACATATGAGTTATGTGATTTTCGGGCAGAACATGTCGCGCCCGAGCGGTAGAAGATGACCGCCCGAGCGCCAATGTTCAATAAGGTAATGTTCGGGCAGAGGAGGTGGCGCCCGGGCGGTAGTTTTTGACCGCCCGAGCGCCAAGGAACATGGAGTGAGGACAGAACCTCCCGCGCCCGGGTGGTACGTTTTAACCGCCCGAGCGCCGAGCTCGCGCCCGAGCAGTAAATTGCCACCGCCCGAGCGCGAGACGTGTTGCACGCGGGGTGTGCCATTTGCCTTGCTGCATGTCCGAGATGTATATGTATATGTATATATATATATATATATATATATATATATATATATATATATATATATATATATATATACATGCGTGAATTGCTGGAGAATTCAGACGAAAGAATCGAGAAAGGGTTCTGTCATTTTATTGAAAATCCTTACGCCTTTTGTGAGAAATCTGTCCGTCAGATTTTGAATCCGACTTCAGTACTGAGTTCCTATCGACGTAGACTACGATTTGACGTAAGTTTTGCTACGTTTGAATATGATTTAAAAATATGGTATTGTCAGAATCTGATATGATTCATATATGATGTTCTTGGCATGTTAGACATCGTATAATCTGAACTGGATCGAGAAACGGATACCATATGGAATTATTATGAATATCGGAGTTGATATGATATCAGAATTGAGTTGTTCTTGATTATGAGATGTTGGATTTATATCTGAGTGATATGATACTACTGGGTATATTGAGACAATGACGTTATGTTGTTGAAACAAAATTTGATTGAATTCTGATTTTATCCAGTACTGATTGAGTGGTGTATTGATACCGTACCCTCGATGTTATGATTGTCAGATTGAGTATTGACAGGCTTTGAGTTCGAGACTTCAACAGAGCCAGAATAACAGAAGGACAGGTATAAATTAATGTTGAGTTGGGATTGCACAACTCGAGTGAGGTTTGACTCGAGTCTCCCTAAATCACATACTTTCAATTATGGCATTGACATTTGCAATTGATGAGACTTATGATTGTTGTCTATTGATTTGTAGCCACTGCATGTAATGACTGCTGATTTGCTAGTCATCGATTGATTTGCTTAGATACTGAATGCATGTATTGATTACTGAGTCGTTGAGTCATAGGCTGATTCGCCTAGTCACCGGCTGATTCGTCGGGTTATTGACTGATTCGTCTTATTATAGGCTGATTCGCCTAGTCACCGGCTGATTCGTCTGGTGATTGACTGATTCGTCTAAACATAAGCTGATTCGCTTAATTACAGGTTGAGTTGTCTGGTTGTTGGCTGATTCACCTAATTACCGGCTGATTCGTCGGGTTATTGACTGAGTCGTCAATTCTGCGGCTGATTCGCCCAGATACTGATATATGAATTATATCGATGCCGTTTAGGGATTGATTCATTCCTATCGACTGAGATTCGATATAATTACCTATATCCAGACATCGGGATCCCTAGGATAGAGTTGAGTCGAGTCTAAGACGACGCGTCAGTTGAGTCGAGTTTGAGACGACGCGTCGGTTGAGTTGAGTCTGATATGACATGTTGATTTACATTGTTTATACCATTCATGATTATTGAATGTTTGATATGGATTTATGTTTCGGATTTGAGACATGTTATGAATAATCCTTATATGCTTTCGTATATGCTTTTATATGACTGCATGTTTACATTGTTTATACTGAGATATTTATATCTCACCGGAGTTATCCGGCTGTTGTCTTGTTTTGTATGTGTGCATGACAACAGGTGGGGCTGGATCAGGGTCAAGAAGAGGATAAGAGAAGATTAGATAGCGTGGAGATCCGGGCTTTGAAGCAACATAGGATTCAGCACTGATATGTAGTTGAACCTAGTTGAATTCTTGTAGATAACACAAGAGTGTATGTATATGTTTAATATGTAATTTGAGTAAATTACATTACGTTTCCGCTTTGTATTTTAAAAAAAAAATATTTTAGACCCTGTTTTATAATTGATTAATTAGTCCCAATGACGATTATGATTATGATTAGCGTCCGGGTCCCCAAAATTATTATGATGTAATATACATGATTAACATTAAAGACATCATATTATTATCATAAAATTTGCATATACATATATTTATTTTTTTAAGATTTCGTAACGATCATAAAAGGTTAGTTTTTAACCAATAAATATGATTTTACAAACGCAATCAATCACTCCAAACTTACTCTTCCTCCCTAGATATTTTCTTCGTCAAATTTTCGAAGAAAAAAAAAGAAGAATATGGTTTATTCAAGGTTATTTTGTATAGTTATTTTGATTATTACACTTACTAGTCTTATATTTATTAGAGAATATTCACCTCATGTTTTTTCTTTGTTTTTAAGAATTCTTGTACTTTTAATTTATCCGTTACTTTTTATTGTCATATTAATAGCTTTAGAACTTATCTAATAAAATGCATTGCTATTTTTCTAGTACCACCATTTCAAATTTGGAAAAGCTCGAACTTGTTGCACGGGAAAAAAATTATATGCCATGAACTCTCGATGTAGAAATGCATCTAGAGTCATTGGGTCTAAGTGAGACCATTAAAGAAAATGGTATCTCATCATCACAAAAAAAAAGCAAAAGATATAACATTTTTGCGTCGACATCCCGATAAAAGATATCTCATTGAAAAAGATCACATGGCTTTATGGAAAGAATTAAAAGAAAGATTTGAACATATAAGGGAAGTTATAATTCCGACCGCCCATGATGAATGGAATACGTTAAGATTCCAATATTTTAAGAAAGTTAGTTATTACAATTCAGCGATGTATCGAATAATCTCGCAATTAAAATTTTGTGAACATGAGGTTACGGAACCGGAAATGCTTGAAAAAACATTTTCCACTATTCACGCATCAAACATAACTCTACAATAACAATATAGAGTACTTGGATTTGCGATATATTATGAACTTATCGCATATCTTTTTGTGGCAGAAAAGGACAATGAGATGCTAATGATAAATCATCATTCCCGACCCACTGGATCAACATCATTTCTAGAAGTAAATGTTGTAAGTAAAAATGAATTTAAACTTGGAAACCAAAATCAAAGTCAAAGACAAAGTTTTGGTCGAGGTCGTGGTCACAGTCGTGATCGCGGCCGTGATTTTGAAAACAATTGAGATAGTTACTTCTATAACTTATCTCAAAAAGGCGTCACAAACCACCCACTGAAAGACATCATAAGAACATGAGTGTTAATGAAAATCACTCAAAATAATTTGAAATTTTTTGTTTTAGATGCGGCACTCCAGGACATTGATCTCGTATTTGTCGAGCCCCCGAGCAACATTGTAAGCTCTATAAAGAATCGAGAAAAGGGAAAAAAGAGACCAATTTCACTGAACGCGGTGACCGTTTGAGTGATTCAACTCATTTTGATGCTGCAGATTTTCTAAATGATTTCTCTGAAAATGATCAATATATTGGTGGAATAAAAATGTAAAATATTTTATTTTTCATATGCTTATATGCTAATGTTTATTGTATAATTATGGTATGCATTATATTTTTCAATAAATTACATATATATTGTCAGTAATTTATTTCATTCCATATTTTTTTTAAGTTCAAATATGAAAAATGTTATGAACAAAGTAAACATGGAACTAATCTCATGGAAGTTTGCATACCATGATAATGGTATAATGCACACTATTCTCCGAGATAAAAGATATTTCTTGGAACTAAAATTTAAAAAAAATGTGGGGGACCCGGACGCTAATTCATTTCTTAATCATCTTCGGGGGTGATTAGATCAATTAAATAAACAGGATCTAATTTTTTTTTTCCAAATAGTACGCAACATACGAAATAAATCTTATTTCATTTACAAGATCAATATCCAGATCTAAGTACAAGTCTTGTACAAAAGTAAATCATAACAACTACTATTCATTCACTATATATCAGGTGATGAAACAGATATACTTCTAAGTCCGGATCTCCACGCTAACTGTCCTCTATCATCCTCTTCTTGACCCTGATCCTGTCCCACCTGTCGTCATGCACACATACAAATAAGACAACAACCGTATAACTCCGGTGAGAATATAATCCCAGTATAAACAATGTAAACATGCAATCATATAAAAACATATATAAAAGCATATAACAGTCATCAATAACATGTATCAAATCCGAAAACATGAATTGATATAAAACTGTAAATAAACTCGTGACTCGTCATCTCAGACTCGACTCATCTCTAATCTAGGGATCCCGGTTTCCTAGATATTGTCTCATATATCGAATCTCAGTGATAGGAGCCGGTCTGCTCCTAAGCAAACATCGATATAAGCCAAACATCCAGTGTCTTGGCATATCCTGCCGATGACTAGGTATCTCCGCCCATAAGTCAATACACGCTTTGCTAAAAATCAATAGACTAAGCATATCAATTTCAATCAATTGCAAACATCAATGCAATAAAGTAAAGTATGTGTTTTATGGGAAATTTGAGTCCAATCTGACTCGGGTCGATTTCCCGGTTAACATCGATTTATACCTTTCTTTCTGTCAATCTGGCTCTGTCAAAGTCTCTGATTCAAATCTATCAATACTCAATGTCCAGTTGAAGCCTGCGTGGATAAGAATACAGTACTGAACTCAGATTCAAAATCTGACGGTTGGATTGTACAAAATCACAATAATATTCTTCGAAGAAAACTTGCAATTCTCCTATGGCTCCTTCTCGTTTTCCTTCCTTCTGAATTTTGAAAAGATGAAACAAACAATATATATCATGCATGTAGGGGCAAGTGGCTTATCTCTTGTGCTAACACGTTTCGTGCATATGCGCGACCTCAACCGGCGCATATGCGCGAGACCTACTAGTCTCAGTGCTTAGCTCCTCTACAGCTCGCGCATATGCGCGCCCTCCTTCCGCGCATATGCGCGAGGTTCTCTGGAATTGCACTTGGCTTCCTGTATGACTCGCGCATATGCGCGCACACACATCGCGCAGATGCGCGAGGTCTTCTGCCCATTTCGCGCATGTGCGCGAGAGGTACTGCCCTCGCACATTAAATCTCACAAGCAACCTCAAATCGAATCTCGGAGAGATCCTTCATATTCACATCAGTTCATCAATCAATAATCGTCGATTAACAGATTAAAAAATCCCGGGCATTACATTTCTCCCCCCCTAAGATACGATTTCGTCCCCGAAATCACAGGTAATCAAATCACATCAACAAGAAGGTATAACAGAAGTTAAACAGAAAACTCACATCAGTGAAATAACTTTGAGAATCTCTGTCTCATATCTGACTCAGTCTCCCAGGTAGTTTCTTTAATGCCATGACGACTCCACTGAATCTTCACAAGCGGAATTGTCTTTGTTCTGAGCTGCTTTTCTTTACGATCAAATAATATGTGAAGCATCAGGACGATATTTCCTCAATAACGATACATGAAATACATCATGTATTCCAGATAGAGAAGGCGGTAATGCGAGTCGATATGCACGATCTCCTATCTTCTCGAGAATCTCGTACCACCCAATATAACATGGAAACAGCTTCCCTTTCTTGCCAAATCTAACAACGCCTCTTAAAGGTTAAATCTTCAAGAATTCTCTGTCTCCGGCCTCAAATACCAAAGGTCTTCGTCAAACATTGGCATATTTGGCCTGTCTATCTTGAGCTGCATTCATTCTTTTCTGAATCAGTTTCACTTTTTCTGTCATATCTCTTATCATATCAGGTCCAACCTCAGGTACCTCAGAGATATCATTCCAATACAAAGGGGATCTGCACTTCTTACCGTACAACGCCTCAAAATGAGCCATCAATATACTCGTCTGATAGCTGTTGTTGTACGAAAACTCGCAAAGAGGCAATGAATCCTGCCAACTAGTGCTAAAATCAAGCACTATCGCTCTAAGCATATCCTCCAGTGTCTGGATGGTCCGCTCTGACTGTCCGTCGATCTCTGGATGATATGCGGTACTCAGATGTAACTTCGTACCTAGAGCATGCTGTAAACTTTGTCAGAAGTGCGAAGTAAACCGAGGATCATGGTCTGAAACAATCAACTTCGACACTCCGTACAATCTGACCACTTCCCTGACATAAATCTCTGCCATTTGGTCATGTCTGTACGTCATCTTTTACGGAATAAAACATGCTGATTTGGTCAATTTGTCAATCACAACCCAAATCGCATCGCAACCTCGAGAGGATCTCGGTAGCTTCGTCACAAAATCCATGGAAATGTGATCTCATTTCCATTCAGAAATAGATAAACTTTGTAACAGTCCTCCAGGTTTCTTTCACCTGTTGGAAATTCAAAGATCTGGATACACATTCAGCAATATCATCTTTCATCTGTTTCCACCAGAACTGTCTTTTCAAATCATTGTACATTTTTCTGCCACCAGGATGAATACTGAATCGACTGCCATGCACTTCTGACAGTATCTGTCGTTTCAAATCTGAAACATCTGGCACAACAATATGATTATTCACATATAAAACACTATTACGAACCTGATATTCTGATCGATGCCCTGCTCTGACCATCGATATCGAGTTCTGCACATTCTGATCAACTTTCTGAGCTGCTTTAATTCTCAAAATCAGCTCTGGTTCGACTTGAACAGCATAAGGTATCAACGGTCTACGATCTGTCTCAAATACAATTCCAGACAAACAGCAATCTTCTATCAAATATGAAACACCTATAGTCGATAAGGACAAAGAACATACCTTTCGACTCAGTGCATCAGCTGCTGCATTTGATTTTCCAGGATAGTACTTGATTTCACAATCAAAGTCTTTAAATAAATCAAGCCATCTTCGTTGCCTCATATTCAGCTCTGACTGTGAAAACAAATATTTCAGACTCTTGTGATCAGAATAGATCTCAAACTTCTCACCGTAAAGATAGTGTCGCCATATCTTCAATAAAAAGACGACAGCTGCCAATTCAAGATCATGAATTGGGTAGCGAGTCTCATGTGGCTTCAACTGTCTCGAGGCATAAGCAATCACATGTCCCCGCTGCATCAAAACACAGCCCATTCCTCTGTGAGAAGCATCACAATATACAACGAAATCACCAGTACCTAAGGGGATAGTATCGGTGCACTGGTCAATCTCTTCTTCAACTCTAGAAAACTGGACTCACAGTCTTCTGACCAAATAAATGGTGCATTCTTCTGAGTCAGCTGCGTAATAGGTTTAGCACTCGAGAAATCTTTTACAAATCGACGGTAATATCCTGCCAAACCTATAAAACTGCGAATCTCTGGCACTGATGTCGGTCTCGGTCAAGAAATCACGGCCTCAACCTTGCTGGGATCAACTGATATACCATCTCGGGATATAATATGACCCAGAAATATAACATGTCTCATCCAAAACTCACATTTCCAAAGTTTAGCATAAAATTTCTCAGTCCTCAAAATTCGCAACACAGTTCTCAAGTGTTCAGCATGCTCAATCATATTCTTCGAATAAATCAAAATAGCATCGATAAAAATAATCACAAAGTCATCGAGATCTTTCTGAAAGACACGGTTCATCAGACCCATAAACATAGATGGAGCATTTGTTAAACCAAACGACATGACAATAAACTCATAATGTCCATACCTGGTTCTGAACGCTGTCTTCGAGATATCAGAATCTCTGACTCTCAGCTGATGAGATCCAGATCTTAGATCGATCTTGGAATATACAGAAGAACCCTGCAACTGATCAAATAGATCATCAATACGAGGCAAAGGGAATTTATTCTTTACCGTCTCCTTGTTCAGTTGCCGGTAATCAATGAAAAGTCTCATCGAACCGTCCTTTTTTTCTCACAAACAGTACTGATGCACTCCAAGGAGAAACACTCGGTCTGATGTACCCCTTGGCCAGTAAATCTTCCAACTGATCTTTCAACTCTTTCAATTCTATCGGTGCCATTCTGTATGGAACTCTTTCAATTCTATCGGTGCCATTCTGTATGGAACTCTTTCAATTCTATCGGTGCCATTCTACCTGGTACCAATTCAATGCTGAAGTATATCTCTCGAATTAGAGGCAATCCCAGAATCTCATCTGGGAAGACGTCGGCAAACTCGCATACCACTGGCAAATCAGCCAATGATGGACTCGATTTCAGTAAGTCCACTGAATATACAAGGAACCCCTCTGCTCCTTTCTACAATAATCGAGTCATAGACATAGCAGTTATCAAAGAAATTCTAGATCTAGAACCCTTACCGTAAAATTTCCAGTCTTCAGCCATGTTAGGTCTAAATCTCACAATCTTATGGAAACAATCAACGGTAGCTCTGTACTTGGTCAACATATCAATACCGATAATACAGTCAAAATCAGGCAATGCAAGTACAATACAGTCTAACTCAATCTCATGCCCGTCATATTGTAGCATATCACAGAATTCACTGATATCAATCATGTCCCCAATGGAGAAGAGACAAACACTACAGATGATAATGACTCAACAGAAAATGCATGACTCAATGAAAATATCTCAAAAATAAATGTATTAGAAACACCCGTCAGGGTAACCACATAAAGAACAGACTGTAACAACATCATCTGGTGCTTCCTGGGCCTGCTCCTCTGTCAAAAGCAAATACTCTGGCCTGCTGTCTAGGAGGCTGGCTAACTGTGTGGCTTCCTCCTAGCCTCTGTTGTGACGGAGTAGTAGTCGATGGGGGCTGGAAAGAATGAACAGCTGATGATCGTCTATCAGTCTGAGCCACTGATCCAGCTGATTCTGCTCCCTGGGATCCCTGGGAACCTCTTTGTGGATATACTCTAGCAAAATGTCCCAGCTGTCTATAGATACGGTAAGTACCAATCAATCTTTGGCACTGCTCGATCGGATGTCTCCGTCCGCAAGTTCTACAGTAAGCACCGGTATAACTCTGGCTCTGTCTGGAACCACTGGAGCTAGAAGAACTGCTGCCGGACTTCTTAAACTGTTTTCCTCTGGTTTTCAGATAATATTTCTTTCCATCGCTGCTGCTGCCACTCTCAAATCTGGGAGGGGGTTGTTGTGGTCTCGGTGCTGGAGGAACATACGAAGCTCCTTTCTGTCTTATCAGACCCGCTTCTGCTCCTTTTGCTCGGTTCAGGGCATCAGCAAAATTATTCGGTCGCCCTGTATTCACCAGTGTAAAAATCTTGGGATTCAATCCATTGATTAACTGATCAGCCATAGTTTCATCATTATCGGCAACATGTGGAGAAAATCGTAGAAAAGTAGAGAACTTGGCCACATACTCTTCAATGTTCAACTGGCCCTGTCTCAAATATTCAAACTCTGCACTCTTGTCCTTTCTGTACGACACTGGAAAGAATCTTTGATAAAATTCAGTCTTAAAAACATTCCAAGTGATATTCGTACCTCGATGCTCCAACGCTCTCCTTGTCGTAATCCACCAGTTCTTTGCAACGTCATGCAACTGGTGCCCAATCAATCTGACTCGGTGCTCATCTGTGTAATCCAAAGAATCAAACAACATCTCAATATCATCTAGCCAACACTCACAGTCAACTGATGTCTCAGTACCCTTCAGAGTCGGCGATTTGAACGACTGAAACCTCTTCAGTAACGTTTCCATCGAAGTTGCTGTCACATCCATCGGATTAGCAGAAGTACTACCCTGTTCCGGGATTCTTCGAGGAGGCATATCTGAATATCAAAAGGATTAGTAACCCAATACAACAAACCTGTTTCAATTCAGTCCCCCCTCCGATCATCTTACTGCTGATCAAGAATCGGTTCTGATTCATTCTCAATAATACAAGTTACCAATCAAATCAGATAAACATGTATTTCAAAGCGGTAAAATATGCTAGCATTCAAAAGCAAGGAAGAAAAATCCATCAACCCCGCTCACTAGCTTCTATCTCAGTCTAATGAACCTACTGCTCTGATACCACCTGCTGTGGGGGACCCGGACGCTAATTCATTTCTTAATCATCTTTGGGGAATGATTAGATCAATTAAATAAACAGGGTCTAATTTTTTTTTTTTCAAATATTACGCAACATATGAAATAAATCTTATTTAATTTACAAGATCAATATCCAGATCTAAGTACAAGTCCTGTACAAAAGTAAATCATAACAACTACTATTCATTCACTATATATCAGGTGATGAAACAGATCTACTTCTAAGTTCGGATCTCCACGCTAACTCTCCTCTCTCATCCTCTTCTTGATCCTGATCTTGTCTCACCTGCCGTCATGCACACATACAAACAAGACAACAACTGTTTAACTCCGGTGAGAATATAATCACAGTATAAACAATGTAAACATGCAATTATATAAAAACATATATAAAAGCATATAACATTCATCAATAACATGTATCAAATACGAAAACATGAATTGATATAAAACTGTAAATAAACTCGTGACTCGTCATCTCAGACTCGACTCATCTATAATCTAAGGATCACGGTTTCCTAAACATTGTCTCATATATCGAATCTCAGCGATAGGAGCCGGTATGCTCCTAAGCAAACATCGATATAAACCAAACATCCAGTGTCTTGGCATATCCGCTGCCAATGACTAGGCATATCCTGCCAATGACTAGGCATCTCCGCCCATAACTCAATACACGCTTTGCTATAAATGAATAGACTAAGCATAACAATTTCAATCAATTGCAAACATCAATGCAATAAAGTAAAGTATGTGGTTTTATGGAAAATTCGAGTCCAATCTGACTCGGTCGATTTCCCCGTTAACATCGATTTATACCTTTCTTTCTGTCAATCTGGCTCTGTCGAAGTCTCTGATTCAAGCTGTCAATACTCAATGTCCAGTTGAAGCCTGCGTCGATAAGAACACAGTACTGAACTAAGATTCAAAATCTGACGATTGGATTGTACAAAATCACAATAATATTCTTCGAAGAAAACTTGCAATTCTCCTATGGCTCCTTCTCGTTTTCCTTGCTTCTGAATGTTGAAAAGATGAAACAAACAATATATATATCATGCATGTACGAGGCAAGTGGCTTATCTCTTGTGCTAACACGTCTCACGCATATGCGCGACCTTAACCGGCGCATATGCGCGAGACCTACTGGTCTGAGCGCTTAGCTCCTCGGCAGCTCGCGCATATGCGCGCCCTCCTTCCGCGCATATGCGCGAGGTTCTCTGGAATTGCACTTGGCTTCCCATATGACTCGCGAATATGTGCGCACTCACATCGCGCATATGCACGAGGTCTTCTGCCCATTTCCCGCATGTGCGCGCATCATGTCGTGCATGTGCGCAAGAGGTAATGCCCTCGCACATTAAATCTCACAAGCAACCTCAAATCGAATCTCGGAGCGATCCTTCATAATCATATCAATTCATCAATCAATAATCGTTGATTTACAGATAAACAAATCCCTGACATTACAAAAATAATGGTGAATACAATATCAGGTCCTGTAGACTTGATTAAAAGTTTTGGTAAAGCACATTTTTTGTTACCTAATGGTATAAAATTTATGATAAATGATGCTTTGTATTCACTACAATCGAAAAGAAATTTGTTGAGTTTTAATGACATATATTCCCATGGGTATGATACTCAAACAATAAATGAAGGAAATGAGAAATATATGTGTCTTACCACATATAAATCAGGAAAAAAATATGTAGTTGAAAAACTATCAATTCTCCATACTGGATTGCATTATACACATATAAGTCCAATTGAATCAAACATAGTAGTTGATAATTCTTCAATACTGATTAATTGGCATGATCGATTAGGACATCCTAGTTCAACAATTATTCGAAGAATTATAGAAAATACACATGGTCATCCGCTGAAAGATCAGAAGATCTTTCTAAATGATAAGTTTCAACGCAAAGCATGTTCTCTTGGAAACTTATTATAAGACCATCACCAGCTAAAATTCAAACTGAATCACACATGCTTCTTGAACGTATTTATGGTGAATTTGTGGTCGATGCATCCACCATGTGGACCATTAGATATTTTATGGTATTGATCGATGCCTCCAACAGATGTTCACATTTATGTTTATTAACAACTCGGAATGTGGCATTAGCAAGATTACTTGCTCAAATAATAAATTTGTGGAATCAATTTCCTGATCATATAATCAAGAAAATTAGACTTGATAATGCTGGTAAGTTTAATTCTCAGACTTTCAATTATTTGTATGTCAATGGGAATCACTGTTGAGCATCATGTTGCTCATCTACATACACAAAATGAATTAGCTGAATAATTGATTAAACGTCTACAACTGATTGTTAGACCAATGATTATGAAAACTAAAATCCATGTTTCTATACGGGGAAATTCAATTTTACATGTTATTGTATTAATTCTCATAAGACCAAGTGCATATCATAAATACTCTCATTGCAGCTTGCCTTTGGTAAAGAACAAGACATCTCTCATCTGAGAATTTTTGGATGTATGGTATACATGCATATTGCACTGCCTCAACGAACAAAAATGAGACCTCAAAGAAATATCGGAATTTTTGTTGTTTATGATAGCTCATCAATAATTCGATATCTTGAACCTCGGACAGGCAATGTGTTTACAGCACATTTTGTTGATTGTCATTTTAATGAGGAAATCTTCCCAATTTTAGGGGTAGAAAAGAAACATATCGAAAATGAAATTACATGCTATACACCATCATTGTTACATCTGATCCAAGAACTAAACAATGTGAAAAAATGTACAACAAATTATGCACTTTAAAAGAATAGTAAATCAAATGCCAGATGCATGTATAGACACAAAAAGGTCACTAAATCATATATACATATTGTAAATACCCCTACTTGAAATTGAAATTCCTAATAAACAAATTGAAGACACTCATGATGTCATTAAACGCTTGAAGCGTGGAAGGCCAACGGTTCCAATGATAAAAATTCTCGAAAAAGAAAAAGCATAGAGAAATACGATGATCACAAAATAGAGAATGATATTCCGGAAGCAATACATGATGACAAAAATGTTCTGTTAGAACCACAAACTGATGAGAATCGTGAAATGTTTATCAATTAGATTAATACTGTAAAAATATGAAACCGAAAATATATAAAAGAAATTGATGAGATATTTCTTACAATGTGGCGTTTGACATCATAAATGACAATGAAGATCATGAACCAAAATATTTTGGTGAATGTAAAAATCGACATGACTAGATAAAATGGAAATACGTCATCCAGGTTGAATTGGATTCGCTAAATAAATGTAACGTTTTTGGACCTATAGTCCTTACACCTGAAGGTGTAAAACCTTTTGGTCACAAATGGATTTTTACTCGAAAGAGAAATGAGGAAAATGAAATAGTAAGATATAAAGCTCGACTTGTTGTACAAGGTTTTTCTCAAAGGCCTGTAATTCATTATGATGAAACGTACACTACTACAAAAAAGGCAAAAGACAACGGTTTTTCACCGTTATCGTAGGCTACATAAAACCGTTGTTAAAGCCCATGTGGTTAAATGGTATGCTCAAAGACAACGGTGAAAAACCGTTGTCGTAGACGTCAAAGACGACGGTGAAAAACCGTTGTTAAAGGCCATGTGGTTAAAAGGTGCGCTTGAAAACAACGGTGAAAAACCGTTGTCGTAGACATCTAAAGACGGCGATGAAAAACCGTTGTCGTAGCATTGAAAAATTGTTGATAAACTCTAATCGACGGTTTTTATGTTATTTCCGTCGCTGTTAGCGAAGGATTTTATATCATAATCGGTGGCTAATATGCGACGGTTTTAAACATCATTTCCGTCGCTACGTAGCCACTATTGTATGTTTAATTCCGTCGCTCCTTAGCGACGATTCATCACATGGTTACCGTCGCTAATACTTCACGTAAAATTAAAAAAAATTGGTTTTATAATTTAATAAATCATGAAAGAGAGAAAAATTAACTTAAAATTTTACTAAACTAATAATAATATTTATAATCTGAACATTTAAAATTGAAGAGAAACTATCATAAAAGCGAAAGTATTAGAGAAACTTATTGTGTGAAGGGAAATGAATGAGGAAGCGGATATTTATAGACAATTTGACGACGGTTTTCTATAAACTATCGCTATATGCAACCGTTTTGATTTAAACCATCGAAATTAGCGACGGTTGAACTTAATCCGTCGCTATGTTGCACCGTGGCTAATTTAAAAGTACGACGGTTTTATTTTAACCTTCGCTAATTTAAAAATGCGACGATTGTATAAAACTGTCGCTATATTTAGTAACGGTATTACAAAAGATGTGGGGACTCGGACGCTAATCAAATTTTTAATCATCATTGGGACTAATTAATCAATTATAAAACAGGGTCTCAAATTTTTTTTTAAAATGCGGAACGTAGTGACATAAAAACATATATACATCTCAGTATATAAAATTACAAGTCTTGTACCACATACATTTACTCAACTAAGGTTTACACAACTAATGTCAAGTGTCCAACCCTATCTCTAATCCAAGTCCGGAGCCTCCACTCTAATCACGATCTCTCTTCATCTCCTGGACCCTGATCCCGCCCCACCTGTTGTCATGTACACATACAGACAAGACAACAGCCGGATAATTCCGGTGAGAATATAATCTCAGTATAAATCAACGAAACATGCAATCATATAAACGAATATAAAGCATGTCACAGGTAACAACAATATGTATCAAAATCTGAAACATAATCAATCACAGACTATCGACAATGCTCGTAACTCTACAATTCAGACTAGACTCAATCCTAGTCTAGGGATCCCGATTTCCAGATGTGGTGTTCCTATATCGAATTCCGTAATAGAAGAACAGTGATTCTATTTACTCGATATAACCAAATATGGTGTTCCTATATCGAATTTCGTAATAGAAGAAATTCCAATTCTATTTACTCGATATAACCAAACATCCGGTGTCCTGTGTAGTGACCCGTTCCAGAATCACCTACTAATCAGAACTTAAGCATGCAAAATTAACATTTAAAACTGAATCAGGTAATACAGCGGAAAAACAGTAATACAACCCAATCGAATCTGTAAGTACAAAAATACTTAAACAACCAGATCGAACTAAATTCAAGAACAAATATCGACAACTACAAGTCATCCTCTGCCAGCTCCCTGTCCACTCCCTCCTGGACCGTCCAACCTGAGACCTGCCCCATCGAATAGGGTGTCCAAAACAGAGATAAACCGAGGACGTGAGCATAAAACGCTCAGCACCGAAAGCATGAGTATACAAGACTATGACATGCATGTATGCAAAATGTACTGGATACCAGGATCTGGGTATAACGAAATACTGCTCAGGTAAATGACGTCAAGTTATGTAGCACTCTGCGCCGTCGCACCAGGAGGTGGCTCCCATATCAAAATAAACCTGTGGATATACCCGTGACCTGACCACCGTCGGCCAACGGGGTCCAACCATCCACAACAAACGAGGGCTGAGCACCCTCTCAACAGGCTATCTCAAAGATAATCAGGCTCAACATGATTATGCAAATGCCGCATAATAAACCATGCATCATATGACAGATAATAATGCAACATATAAACATGCAACACATAGTAAAGCATACTCAATCCTGCTATCTCGGATAGTACTTTCGTACCTCAAATCAGTAGATCCTAGCAATCAGCCCTAGAATCAAGCCTGCGTCCGTAGTCAGCCCACTGATGCCGCTAGCTCCCAACCTAGAGCACAGCTCCGCTACAAGACTAGTAGCTCCCCGCTAGTGCCTAAACCTCGGGAAAAGACTAGAAACCCATCAGAAACGACTAAAACGCTCTGGAACACTCGGAATTGGCGAGTAAAAAGTGAAACCTCGCGCCTCTATTTATAGACAACGATCGGAAGATCCGATCCACTTCGGAAGATCCGATCCGGCACACTTCGGACGATCCGAACTCTGATCGGACGATCCGAACCTTGCATGTCTTCCACGTGTCCAGCCACCTGTCTTCGGACGATCCGAACCCTGATCGGACGATCCGAACCCTCTTCAGACGATCCGAACCCGGTTCGGTCCTTCCGATCCCAACGAAATATAATTAATCCAATAATTAACTCAAATTAGGCATCGGGATACTACATTCTCCCCCCCTAAAAAGGATTTTCGTCCGCAAAGCTAATCTGTAGGCCAAATCTCCCACACATTCTAAGATCTCAAAAGGACCAATGAATCTCGGAGATAGCTTACCCTTGAGTCCAAATCTCAGAATCCTCCGAAAAGGTGATACATTGAGAAACACTTTCTCGCCTGCATCAAAATGAAGAGGTCTGCGCTTGGTGTTCGCATAACTCGCTTGTCGATCCTGAGCAGTCTTAATCCGCTGTTTGATCACAAAAACTTTGTCCATGGCCTGCTGAATCAATTCTGGACCCTCGACCTGTCGTTCTCCGACTTCCTCCCAGAACAGAGGAGTACGACAACGTCGACCATACAATGCTTCAAACGGAGGCATACCAATACTCCTATGAAAACTGTTGTTGTATGCAAACTCTATCAGTGGCAGATGATCCTGCCAAGCTGGCCCGAAATCCATCACACAAGATCTCAACATATCCTCAAGAGTACGAATAGTCCTCTCTGACTGACCGTCAGTCTCTGGGTGATATGCAGTACTCAAACTCAAGGTAGTGCCCAAAGCTTGCTGAAAGCTGCCCCAAAATCTAGATGTAAATCGAGGATCTCTGTCACTAACGATACTCACGGGCACACCATGAAACCGTACAATCTCCTGAATGTACAACCGTGCCATCCGATCGAAAGTGAAATCTCTGTTATACGGAAGAAAATGGGCAGACTTAGTAAGTCGATCCACTACCACCCAGATAGCATCTCTATTCCCCACAGACATAGGCAAGTGAGTCACGAAGTCCATCATGATATGCTCCCACTTCCACTCCGGAATAGGAAGATTCTGCAACAAACCTCCAGGTCGTCGATACTCAGCCTTCACCTGCTGACAGACTAGGCACTTGGAGACATACTGATAAACATTACGTTTCATACCTTTCCACCAAAATCGAGTCCTCAAATCCTTATACATCTTGTTGCTCCCCGGATGAACACTCAACTTGCTACGATGAGCCTGGGACAAAATCTCCTCCCTCAAAGTGTCATCTTCCGGTACAACAACACGACCAGATAAGCACAAAAGACCCTCGGACTGATAGTGGAATCCAGAAGTATTATCTCTATCAGCCAACCGAGCTAATTTCTGAATCTTAGAATCAGACATCTGAGCATCTCTAATCCGAGAATACAAAACTGGCTCAGACAAAATAGTAGCTACACGGATACTCTCCGTTCCCTTCCGATGTTTACAATTGAATCCCATCGAACAGAAATCCTGAATAATCTCAGATACAGCACAAGTCTGAAGAGCAGACAATCTCACCTTGCGACTAAGAGCATCGGCCGTGAGATTCGCAGATCCTGGATGATACTTGATCTCACAATCATAATCCTTGAGTAGATCCATCCAACGACGCTGACGCATGTTCAACTCAGCCTGAGTGAACAGATACTTCAAACTCTTATGATCAGTGAAAATCTCAAATCGCTCACCATACAGATAATGGCGCTAGATTTTCAAAGCAAAAACGATCGCTGCTAATTCCAGATCATGAACAGGATAGTTTTCCTCATGAGGCTTCAACTGTCTCGATGCATAAGCAATCACATGCTCATTCTGCATCAGAACACACCCTAGTCCCTGCAAGGAGGCATTGGTGTAAACACTGAAACCACCAGATCCAGACGGTAAAGCCAAAACAGGCGCAGATGTCAAACGTCTGCGAAGTTCCAAGAAACTCTCTTCGCACTCTGATGTCCACTCAAATGAAACATCTTTCCGAGTGAGCTGAGTGAGTGGCTTAGCAATCTGAGAGAAGTTGACAATGAAACGGCGATAATACCCAGCCAATCCCAGAAAACTGCGGATCTCGGCTACTGTCGTCGGACGCGACCAGTTCAATACCGCTTCCACCTTGCTTGGGTCAACTGAAACTCCCTCGCTAGAAATGACATGACCAAGGAATACAACCCTGTCAATCCAAAACTCACATTTACTCAACTTCGCATAAAGATGATTCTCGCGAAGTGTCTGTAAAATAATCCTTAAGTGTTGTACGTGTTCTTGCTGATCATGCGAATAGATTAAGATATCATCTATAAACACCACAACAAACTTATCCAAGAAATCCCGAAATACCCGATTCATCAGGTCCATAAAAACTGCTGGTGCATTCGTCACCCCAAAAGGCATAACCAGAAACTCATAATGCCCATACCGGGTCCTAAATGCAGTCTTCGATATATCTCCCTGATGAACCCGAAGCTGATGATAACCAGACCTTAAATCAATCTTGGAATACACAGAGGTACCTTGCAGTTGATCAAATAAATCATCAATCCGTGGCAACGGATACTTATTCTTTATCGTCGCACGATTCAACTGCCGATAATCTATGCAGAGCCGCATAGAACCATCCTTCTTTTTGACAAAAAGAACTGGTGCTCCCCACGGGGACACACTGGGTCGAATATACCCCTTGTCAAGAAGATCCTGCAACTGCTGTTTCAATTCTTGCATCTCTGATGGAGCTAAACGATAAGGAGCTCTAGAGATTGGTGCCGTGCCTGGCACTAAATCAATGCCGAAATCCACTTCCCGAACGGGAGGAAAATCAGGAATCTCCTCGGGAAAAACATCCTGAAAATCGCAAACCACTGGAATGTCACTGATACCGACACTATCTGCGGACGAATCAATAGCATAGATAAGGTAGCCTTCCCCGCCCGACTCTAAAGCACGACAGGCTTTCAGAGCAGAAACCACAGGCATCGGGGGTCGCGCTCCCTCTCCATAGAAAAACCAACTGTCGCCCTCAACTGGAAGAAACTGCACAAACTTCTGATAACAGTCCACAGTAGCTCTAAACACAGTCAGCACATCTATTCCCAGAATGCAATCAAAATCCTCCATCACAAGAATCATCAAATTAGCAGTTAAAACATTACCCTCAAACTCTAGAGGACAACCCAAAACTAGACGTTTAGCTAGCACCGAATGACCCATCGGCGTGGAAACAGATACCACAACGTCCAAAGAAGTGAAAGGTAACTTATGACGCTTAGCAAATCTCGCAGATATGAATGAATGTGATGCACCAGTATCAATGAGAACGTAAGCAGGTAATCCACATAATAAAAACACACCTGCGATAACTCTCTCGTTCTCCTCAGCCGCCTGATCCTGGTTAAGAGCAAAGACCTGCCCTTGAGTACGCGGTCGGAGGTTAGAACCCTGAGTAGACTGTCCCTGCTGTGGCCTCTGATGAACTGAAGCCTGAGAACCAGATCATGATCCTCCGCCCGTCTGTGGACAATCTCTCTTCATGTGGCCCATCTCACCGCACTTGTAACAAGCACCCACAACCTTGCGACAACGCTCCGTCGGATGATCCTTCCCGCAATGCTGACACGGGCCCTTCTTCTTCCCAAAATGGTGAATTCCTCCAGATCCAGAGGAAGAAGAAGTAGATCCAGCCTTCTTGAATGCTTGGGCGCGGGGACCCAAAGAACTAGTAGGACGAGCAGACTGCATGGCTCGACCTCTCAGCAAACTGCCCTCAGCCTGACGACAACGATTCACAAGGCCCTCATACGATGTCGGATCATCGCAGACAACAACCCGATCATAAATCTCCTGATTGAGGCCCTGAAGAAAATGGTTATACTTGGCACTAGCATTGTCACTGACATGTGGAACATACGGAAGCAACTCAAAGAACTTCTGCTGATACTCATCAACAGACAAACTTCCCTGTTTCAGATTGATCAACTCAATCGCCTTGGTCTGCAGAAGAGCTGGCGGAAAGTAAAGCAGCATGAAAGCGGCTCGGAAATCGGCCCAAAGAACTCGACCCTGTCGCTGAACTATCGGTGCAGAGGTAGACCTCCACCACTTACGCGCACCACCCTCCAGCAAGAAATCAAGGGTATCAATCTGCTGCTCCGCCGAGCACTGAAAAGTCTTGAAGCAGCTCTCCATCCTCTCGAGCCAGTTCTCCGCAACATCCGGAGTCTCACCGCCCGAAAGAGGTTTCGGCCCCATCTGCAAGAACCGATGCATACTAAAACTCCGAGGCTCATCACGACGGTGTTGACGACGTTCTCGATGCTCTCGGCGACGCTCCCGATCGTCGCGGTCTCCCCATCGTCCAATGCTGCCATGACTACTAGCATCGTCGTCAAAACCAGACATCGCTAGCTACAAAAGTTAATAGAGATTAAACCCAAAAGAACAGTTCCTAATCCCAAAATCTTGCATGCTCTGATACCATAAATGTAGTGACCCGTTCCAGAATCACCTACTAATCAGAACTTAAGCATGCAAAATTAACATTTAAAACTGAATCAGGTAATACAGCGGAAAAACAGTAATACAACCCAATCGAATCTGTAAGTACAAAAATACTTAAACAACCAGATCGAACTAAATTCAAGAACAAATATCGACAACTACAAGTCATCCTCTGCCAGCTCCCTGTCCACTCCCTCCTGGACCGTCCAACCTGAGACCTGCCCCATCGAATAGGGTGTCCAAAACAGAGATAAACCGAGGACGTGAGCATAAAACGCTCAGCACCGAAAGCATGAGTATACAAGACTATGACATGCATGTATGCAAAATGTACTGGATACCAGGATCTGGGTATAACGAAATACTGCTCAGGTAAATGATGTCAAGGTATGTAGCACTCTGCGCCGTCGCACCAGGAGGTGGCTCCCATACCAAAATAAACCTGTGGATATACCGGTGACCTGACCACCGTCGGCCAACGGGGTCCAACCATCCACAACAAACGAGGGCTGAGCACCCTCTCAACAGGCTATCTCAAAGATAATCAGGCTCAACATGATTATGCAAATGCCGCATAATAAACCATGCATCATATGACAGATAATAATGCAACATATAAACATGCAACACATAGTAAAGCATACTCAATCCTGCTATCTCGGATAGTACTTTCATACCTCAAATCAGTAGATCCTAGCAATCAGCCCTAGAATCAAGCCTGCGTCCGTAGTCAGCCCACTGATGCCGCTAGCTCCCAACCTAGAGCACAGCTCCGCTACAAGACTATTAGCTCCCCGCTAGTGCCTAAACCTCGAGAAAAGACTAGAAACCCATCAGAAACGACTAAAACGCTTTGGAACACTCGGAATTGGCGAGTAAAAAGTGAAACCTCGCGCCTCTATTTATAGACAACGATCGGAAGATCCGATCCACTTCGGAAGATCCGATCCGGCACACTTCGGACGATCCGAACTCTGATCGGACGATCCGAACCTTGCATGTCTTCCACGTGTCTAGCCACCTGTCTTCGGACGATCCGAACCCTGATCGGACGATCCGAACCCTCTTCAGACGATCCGAACCCGGTTCGGTCCTTCCGATCCCAACGAAATATAATTAATCCAATAATTAACTCAAATTAGGCGTCGGGATACTACATCCTGACCTAACCTTCATGGACTATAGCTCTATCGCTAATATCCTATCTTGAGACATCGTGCAATGTGCCCGTGGCGATCCCGCCACTATCAAGCACTTCCGTCTACAAGATTTCTATACTATCTTGTGACATCGTGCAATGTGCCCGTGGCGATCCCGCCACTATCAGGCACTTCTTTCAAAAGGTTACTCGTCTGATACCTGCTATCTATAATTCAAGAAAACAAGTACATCAGTCCAATCAATGCAAATATCAATGCAATAAAGTAAAGTATGTGATTTAGGGAAACTCAAGTCTAAACCGACTCAAGTCGATCTCCCAATACCACATTGACTTATACCTTTCTTTCGTCGGTTCCTGGTTCAGTGGAAGTCCTGAGTTCACGGTCTGTCTAGCAATGACAATATTAATAATCTCATGTCAATATACCTTTAAAATCAATAACAATCTGATCAATCTGGATTTAATTCAAAATCAACGGCATAACGGTACAATTTCAATATTCCCTTCAATACCACATCACCAGATAACAGTTACAATCCACAACCAATATCCAATACAATCCGTAATCCAATCGTAATTCAAATATGTCCGATATCAACCGATTAAACTCTGAAAATTCATAATAATTCCATAATCAGTCTATTTCTCAATCTGACTTCGATTCTACGATGTCCAACATATCAAGAACATCATATATGAAACCTATTCAATTCTGACAATATCATAATTTCAAAACATGTCAAAACATAGCAAACTTACGTAAAATTGTAGCCTACGTCGATAGGATTGCAGTACTGAAGTCAGATTACAATTCGGACGGACAGATTGAAATTTAAAGGCGTAAGGATTTTTAGCTCTTTCACAGAAACCTTTCTCTACGATTCTTACCTTTTGTTTATGATTAATTGTAAAGATAATCGTGTGTGTGTATATATATATATATATATATATATATATATATATATATATATATATATATATATCTCCAATGCATGCAACATATACGTGGCTACTTTTCAATTCTTTCGGGCGGCGCTCGGGCGGTTGCATGTTACCGCCCGGGCGCGGCATATACTACCCGAACATTTCCTTGTTGCACCTCGGCGCTCGGGCGGTCACAAACTACCGCCCGGGCGCCACATCTTCTGTCCAAGACGTGTTTCTATTGAACTTTGGCGCTCAAGCGGTCATTTCTTACCGCTCGGGCTCCACTAGTTCTGTCCAAAAATTTGCACCCTTCATATATAATCTTATTTCGTGTCCCGATTAATCCTTTCATAATCATATCAATTATAAATCAATAATTATAAATTACCAGGATTAAATTCTCGGGTATTACAAAAGATGTCGCTAAATTTAGCGACAGCTCTGTGTTAAAACCGTCGTCAATTTAAACTAGCGACGGTTCCTTAATATTCCTCCTGTTTTAATTTAACCGAGTAAAACACTAAAAACAACAACGTTTTTCACAAGCCGTTGTCGTATTATCTAAAAAAAAACCAGCTGAAAAACAACGGTTTTTGTAAACCTTTGTCTTTGACCCTTGACAGAAACACATATCAACAACGGTTTTTAAAAAACCGTTGTTGTAGCCCACATAAACAACGGTTTTGTTGTAGCCTAAAAAAAATGCTGAAAGACAACGGTTGTTAAACCGTTGTTGTAGAAAAAATAAAACGCTCTTAGACAACGGTTTTTAAAAACTGTTGTCGTAGACACATCAAAGACAATGGTTTTTAAAAAACTGTTGTCTTTAAGTGGGTTTTTTTAGGCTACGACAACGATTTTAACAAAAGTTGAATGTGTCAAAAGTAAAAACACAACGGTTTTAATAAAAACTGTTGTCTTTGGTGTGTTGTTGAATTTGTATTTTCTTGTAGTGGTCTTCTAATATTAGGGATTAAATTACGTTTTGGTATTTGATTAGTTTTGGGGTATCTGAAAATTTAGAAATGTTTTTCATGGATGTTGTCACAATTACTTATACAGACCACTCGATAGTAATATATATAATCGACTAAGTGGACATTTAATGAAAAAATGATATGTAAATAATTCAATATGTCCTTGCGTTTTCATTAAGAAAACAACATCCAGATGAGTATATTGTTGTATATGTTGATGATTTAAACATCATTAGAACGAATAAGGAAATTCAAGAAGTTGTGTTGTACTTAAAGGAAGAATTTGAAATGAAGGACCTTGGAAAAACAAAGTATTTTCTGGATTTGCAAATTGAACAAAAAGAATGTGGAATATTTTGTTCACCAGTCAAATTATACAGAAAATTTCCTTAAATGTTTTAATATGGATAAATCAAATTTTTTAAGTACTCCAATGGTTGTTAGATCATTAAACTTGGAAAATGATTCATTATGTCCGTGTGAAGATGATGAAGTTATTTGGTCCAGAAGTACCATATCTAAGTATTATTGGTGCTCTTTTGTATCTTGTAAATTGTACAAGTCCTGATATATCTTTTGTTGTAAATTTATTGACAAGATTTAGCTCATATCCAACAAAGAGGCACTGTAACGAAATTAGATATATATTCTGTTATCTACGAAAAATGACAAACTTGGGACTTTTGTATTCAAAAGATACCAATCAAAGTATAATTGGTTATGCTGATGCTGGGCATTTATCTGATCTACACAAAGTACATTCCCAAACCGGATATGTATTTACTCCTGTAGGCACTGCAATTTATTGACATTCACAGAAACAAACACTTGTAACAACTTTATCAAATCACGCCTAGATTTTATCAAATCACGTCTAGATTATTGTATTACATGAAACAAGCCGTGAATGTGTGTGGCTAAAATCAATGACCGAACATATCCAAATTTCCTGCGATTATAATTCGACAAGAAGTCTGTGACATTATATGAAGATAATGTTGCATGTGTTACTCAAATGAAAGAAGGATACATAAAAAGCGAAATAACTAAACATATTCTACCTAAATTCTTCGCATCCACCCAAGACCTTGAGAAGAATTAAGATATTGATATTCGTCACATTCAGTCAACTCATCAGATCTATTCACAAAAGCACTTCCCGACGACAATATTCAGAAAGTATATATATAATATTGGGATGAGCAATCTACGAAATTTATGAAGAATCGTTCGTGTTAACATGAGGGAGAATTTACGTGACTGCACTCTTCTTTCATTATTATGGTTTTTATCTCAATGAGTTTTTCATATTAAGGTTTTTAACGAGATACTATAAAAACACGTAATGAAGATAGTCACTGTAACATGATCATCATCACAAGGGGGAGTATTGAAAATTAAAGATTGAGTGTTGAAAATAAGAGTTGTAAATATTGAAAATTAGTGTGTGATGATGTATTTACTTTTGGATTATTTCCAAAGAAATTTTATAAATAGGTCTCTCAATTTGTGAAAAAAAACATAATTGAGTGGAAAAAGTTTATAAAACTGTGTAATTTAATATATTTTGTGAGTTTGAAATTTTTATTTTTTACAAAAATTTTTACTTTTAATATGATATTTAATTAGTACAATAATTATATATAGTTAAAACACTATTTCTGGCTCTATACCATATCCATTAGCCATTGGAAATAATGAATTAAGGTTTAAAAGGAATAATATATTTATTTGTGGATATAATGATTTAATAATCAAGATTATGAATTGAAGTGGTTATGTCGACAACGCAAAGTTTTATGTTACCTATAATTTCTTAGGTAAATGGGATCTTCTCTTTTTTCTCCCCTCTGATAAAATTCTCAAAAATAATATTAAAAAAAAACTATTAATTGTAGTATTTTTGAGAAAATAAAATAAAACTCAAATCTATGTTAATTGACAAATAGCATTTTTGTAATGCCCGAAATTTAATCATTATAATCAGACGTGATTAATTGGCATGATTAAGGTTATAAGAACTCAAATGAACCGTTATGCCGAGATCGAGCGTCGTTGCATGATTAACCAAGGAAGTGGACAGAACCCTCGGCGCTCGAGCGGTAGAAAAGCACCGCCCGAGCGCCAATGCATCGCATATTTTGGTTCGGGCACCAAGTGTGGCGCCCGGGCGGTAGTTTTCGACCGCCCGAGCGCCAATGGGGAATTTCGGAGACAGAACTCCTCGCGCTCGGGCGGCAGATGTTTACCGCCCGAGCGCCGAGCTCGCGCCTGGGCGGAATTTTATTACCGCCCGAGCGCCAAACGGCATTTGGAAGGAGTGCCACGTTTTAGATGGCATGCAGCGTATGAGTGTATATATATATATATATATATATATATATATATATATATGCTAAGGGATAAGCAACTCATTTCTCAGAATTCAGAAAGAGGGTCGAGAAAGGTTGCCAGAAATCCTTACGCCTTTTGCGAGAAATCCGTCCGTCTGATTTTAAATCCGACTTCAGTATTGTGTTCCTATCAACACAGGCTACAACTGGACGTAAGTGTTATTACGTTTAGACACGATTTGAATTTATGATGTTGTCAGAATTGAATAGGATTCATATATGATGTTCTTGTCATGTTAGACGTCATAGAATCGAAGTCAGAATAAGAAACTTAGTGTTTATGTAATTGCTATGATTTTCAGAGTCGATTGGACTGAGGTTTCGTATCAGAATTGTATTATCATTCAGAGTTTGAATTGTATCGATATTGATTATAAATTCTTATATTATATCTGTGATGTTGAGGTTGACGGGGGTAACAAGACTGTATTGTTGTACCGTTAAAACATCAGTTGATTCAGATTGATCAGATTCAGTGATGATTTAGATTTCATCGTGATATTCGTTGATATAAATCAGATTGTATTTTGTTCAGATATTGATCAGATTATGTACTGAGTTGGGTATTGATCAGAACAGATTGTGTATTGAGTTATTCACTGACACAGTGTATTCGATATTGTCATTTCAGATTTGATATGGACAGAGTTGAATACCAGACTTCGTCTTCGTCAGACAGGGACGACAAAGGTATAATTCATGTGATATTCGGGAAGCATAACTCAAATTAGATTAATTTGAGTTTCCCAATAAAATCACATACTAGATTATTGTTTATATTGTTACCTGATTATGCTTTGATTATAGAATTGTATTCAAGCATGTAAGATAATTGTGATATTCAGTTATGAATATGATTATGCTTTGTTTACAGATTGTTATTCATTGCATTTAAGATAGGAAAGTCTTGACAGCCATTGTCAGACTTCTAGATGTTCGGTGTATCTCAGCTTAGGAGTAGCCATTACTCCTATTGCCAGCCGTTGATACAGCTCGGACCGAAGTCTAGGAATAAGACGTACAGTCGCCCCGAGTGGTTGGGTAGGTGACAGCCAGTGACGTCTTATTCACCCCGGGATCCCTAGAGTTATAGTTGAGTCGAGTCTAGACATGATTTGACTAGAACTGCATGTGTTTAGAGATGTGGTTTCATAGACTATGAAACCCATGTTTATTGCTTTCAGTCATGACAGCATGTTTCATGATTTAGATTATTGTACGCATGCTTATCGGATTTGAGTTGCATGTTCAGTTAGATTAGATTTCATAGATGATGAACTCTATTACTATTGTTATTGCTTTTATTCATGACAGCATGTTTCATGAAGTATTATGTGTATATGCATATTTACCATGTCTTATACTGGGATTTATTCTCACCGGAGTTATCCGGCTGTTGTCTTGTTTTGTATGTGTGCATGACAACAGGTGGGGCTAGATCGGGGTCAAGATGAGAAAGAGGCTGGACTAGATAGCGTGGTGATTCCGGACTTACTGTAGATTTGGTTTTATTACTAGAACTTAGTAGTTGAACCTAAGATTAGTTAAAAGACTGTTGTATCTTTATACTGAATTGTAGTTTTATACAGATATGTATATTATTAGATGCCATTACCTTCCGCACTTGTATTTTAAAAAGAAAAATTTTTAGACCTTGTTTTATCTTAATTGATAATTAAATCCCAAAGATGATTAAGAAGAAGATCAGCGTCCGGGTCCCCACAACAGGTGGTATCAGAGCCATAGATCCTTTAGATTGAGATAATCAGAGTTGATAGATTCTTCAGACTAAGATAGCAGAGAATGAGCGGGGTAGATTGAATTTTTTTGTCCTTGCATGTGATTGCTAGCAAGAGATTTATTTCAATGTTGACTACATTGTGTGTGCTAGCATGATTTACTGCTTTCCCTATTACATGTTGGTTGTTATCTGAGTTGATTGCAGCATGTAATTGTTAAGCCTGGATCAGAACCGAGTCTGAATCAGAGGTATATGATCAGAGAAGGGCTGAGACAGATTGTATAGATTGTGTACTAATCTGTTTGATATTCAGATATACCGCCTCGGAGAAATTCAGAAAAGGGCAGTACTTCGTCTGAACAGAGAGATGTATCAGAAATTCAGTTAGAAGAAAATATGAAAGAATTTGAGTTATTACAGCCGCCGGTTCTGAATGGTACCGAGACATCTGAAGATTGTCAGAACTGGTTTGATGATATAGAAATCTTGTTCGATTTACTTGACTGTACAGATGCACAGAGGGTTAAAATGGTGCCTTATCAGTTACGAGAAGCCGCCAGGAGTTGGTGGATTACCAGTGGAAGAATGTGGGCACAGAGAGGTACAGTGATGTCGTGGGAAATATTCAGAACTGAATTCTATCGAAGATTTTTCTCAGCTTCGTACCGAGAGGACAAGAAATTAGAGTTTGAGAATTTGAGCCAAGGGCAGCTGAATATTGACCAATATATTGCTAAATTCTCTACTCTACTGCATTTTGCTCCTCAGATAGATGGAAATGATGAAGCTGTAGTGAATCAGTTCATCAGAGGGCTGAATTCGGAGGTAGTTGCATTTATGAATTTGCAACGTCCTTACCATTTTGCTGATATCTTGAGTGGAGCAAAGAGAGCTGAGGCGAGTCTGATTAGACAATTGACAAGATTGTGTGTGAAGCCACTTCAGGCACAGCAATCCCCTCTTCGATATGATCACGACAGTACGAGTGGGAAGCAAGATTTGCTGAAAGCTCGGAAGAAGCCATTCAAGAAGTTAGGAGGTGGTTCCTCTAGTTCCAGTGGTTCTAGCCCGAGCTATACTGGGGTGTATTGTAGTACTTGTGGAGGGAGACATTCAACAGATCAATGCCAGGGAGTGACTGGTATTTGCCATAGCTGCAGACAACCGGGACATTTTGCTAGAGTCTGTCCCCAGAAGGGTCCTCGAAGATTTTAGAAAACAGAGTCATTGGTGATAATGACAGAAGAACATACCCAGAACATCATAGGTACTATTTCTTTATGATTATATTGCATATGTATTGGTATGTACCAAGGCATTTTTTATGAGTATCTGTGATTGAGTAGCATGGAGATATGCTGTATCTATTGGGTTTGTTGTACTGTAGTATTACTTTCCTTGATGGTTGAGGAAAATGATGATATCTAAGATTTTTATGATATATATATACTACAGTAAGATAAGAATGAGGTGAGTAGATTGTGCTGTACTTGTGTATGATGATCTGATTTAATTGCATTACTGAAATTGTAAGGATGAACAAGTACAGAGATATTGTCGAAATTATTCCAGAAATGGTAAGATTCAGACCAGATCTGGCTGATAAACGGAGATTTTTCCGGTAAGGATTCTAGATTCAGAATTTCTATGATATTTGATATGTTAACAGCATCTGATTGATTAAATGGAATATTTGAAGATTTTATTGAATATTCAGAGAACCGTGAGTATTGTATACAGAAATTAGTCAGGTATGAATCACAATTGAAACAGATTGTATTCAGAATATGTGATATCTGCAGTTTGTATACCGATTTAATTGCACAGTTGAGACAGAAATCAGCGACTGTAAACGACACATGTAACAGATATATCAGAATTAGCAGAAAGGTCAGAAAGTCAGAATTGCTGAGTTTTACAGATTTTCTTATTCTCTTATTCCCTTATTATGTTATATCTGCTTGCGTATTATTATTGTTCTAAATCAGTATTCGAGACATCTTATATTGTTTTGGGGAGCATATTTGAATTGCAGATGAGATATAACAGTTGATCAGAATGACATGAAGATATTGACCAGAAATCGTTGATTTATGAGTTCCCTGAACTCACTAGATTGTTATGAACCGTTGAGATTATATACAGTTCAATTGTATCCGAGTTAAATTCGCAAGTTACGGCAGTTCAGAAATGAAAGCAGAATATGTCAGAATGTTTCAGAATTGTAAAACAGAATTGACATTGAGAATCAGAGCCGAATACCAGGTAGGTATTTCTTCTTTAATTTATATTATTAACTGATTTAGTTGTGCCGAATCAGATATCACGAGTAGTGTCAGACATGCACAGTGATAGATTCAGTTTTCATTCGGATAGCAGACAGTTTTGATATAAACAGATTAAATCAGTTGTAACAGAATTTGTATGGAAATGTTGGCAGAAATTGTACTGATATGTCTGACTTAATAACAGAATAGGCAGAAAGATAGGAATCAGAAGATTATTACAGAATTTGTATAATTCTGAATAGAAATGGGAGTGCATTTCTATGGCTTTAGTAATGACATTACTGCCATTTTTCTTCAGATAGTAAGATAATATGATATGATTATGATTGACAGATTTCTCAATCTATATCTATCGGTTTGTACCAGATTACGTACAAACAGGACTAAATGACATAGATCGATGTCAAAGAAATGTTCAGATAGAGCAGAACATTTAAGTAGATTATATCATATTGTGATTTTGATTGAGTTTGTATTTGTGATAGAAGATATCATGAACTCTTTCACAGATTATTCACAGATTGACAGGTAGTCAGAGTGTATGATTCAGATACTGACAGATATTGGTAGAGTTTTAGTGCTGGATGTTAGCACTAGTTGTTATGATTTATTGTCACTATATGACTTATTGCATGACAATAGTTATCAAGACAGTTCAGAATGGACAGATTAAAGAAACCAACATCGGATGATGATGCTTGGTATTTGAAACTGAAGATTTCATATGTCCTTGATTGGGATAAACAGATTTGATAACAACTACTGGTATTGTTTTGCTATGGACGGTGATTAATTTATACGGATGATGTATAACCAATATGGCCAGATTGATTCTGTCAGAGTTAGTTTAAGAAGTATCATGATAGTATACTTCATGAAGTCTTATTTCAGACTTGAAATCAGAGGTTGATACAAGAAAGAGATTTCAGAACGTGTTCATTGAGATGAGCTTTGGTTTAAACTCTACTATACATTTCTTCTATTATATCTGAATTGATTGCTTGCGAGTTCGAGGACGAACTCAGATCTAAGAGGGGGAGAAATGTAATGCCCAAAATTTAATCATTATAATCAGACGTGATTAATTGGCATGATTAAGGTTATAAGAACTCAAATGAACCGTTATGCCGAGATCGAGCGTCGTTGCATGATTAACCAAGGAAGTGGACAGAACCCTCAGCGCTCGAGCGGTAGAAAAGCACCGCCCGAGCGCCAATGCATCGCATATTTTGGTTTGGGCAGCAAGTGTGGCGCCCGGGCGGTAGTTTTCGACCGCCCGAGCGCCAATGGGGAATTTCGGAGACAGAACTCCTCGCGCCCGGGCGGCAGATGTTTACCGCCCGAGCGCCGAGCTCGCGCCCGGGCGGAATTTTATTACCGCCCGAGCGCCAAACGGCATTTGGAAGGAGTGCCACGTTTTAGATGGCATGCAGCGTATGAGTGTATATATATATATATATGCTAAGGGATAAGCAACTCATTTCTCAGAATTCAGAAAGAGGGTCGAGAAAGGTTGCCAGAAATCCTTACGCCTTTTGCGAGAAATCCGTCCGTCTGATTTTAAATCCGACTTCAGTACTGTGTTCCTATCAACACAGGCTACAACTGGACGTAAGTGTTATTACGTTTAGACACGATTTGAATTTATGATGTTGTCAGAATTGAATAGGATTCATATATGATGTTCTTGTCATGTTAGACATCATAGAATCGAAGTCAGAATAAGAAACAGAGTGTTTATGTAATTGCTATGATTTTCAGAGTCGATTGGACTGAGGTTTCGTATCAGAATTGTATTATCATTCAGAGTTTGAATTGTATCGATATTGATTATAAATTCTTATATTATATCTGTGATGTTGAGGTTGACGGGGGTAACAAGACTGTATTGTTGTACCGTTAAAACATCAGTTGATTCAGATTGATCAGATTCAGTGATGATTTAGATTTCATCGTGATATTCGTTGATATAAATCAGATTGTATTTTGTTCAGATATTGATCAGATTATGTACTGAGTTGGGTATTGATCAGAACAGATTGTGTATTGAGTTATTCACTGACACAGTGTATTCGATATTGTCATTTCAGATTTGATATGGACAGAGTTGAATACCAGACTTCGTCTTCGTCAGACAGGGACGACAAAGGTATAATTCATGTGATATTCGGGAAGCATAACTCAAATTAGATTAATTTGAGTTTCCCAATAAAATCACATACTAGATTATTGTTTATATTGTTACCTGATTATGCTTTGATTATAGAATTGTATTCAAGCATGTAAGATAATTGTGATATTCAGTTATGAATATGATTATGCTTTGTTTACAGATTGTTATTCATTGCATTTAAGATAGGAAAGTCTTGACAGCCATTGTCAGATTTCTAGACGTTCGGTGTATCTCAGCTTAGGAGTAGCCATTACTCCTATTGCCAGCCGTTGATACAGCTCGGACCGAAGTCTAGGAATAAGACGTACAGTCGCCCCGAGTGGTTGGGTAGGTGACAGCCAGTGACGTCTTATTCACCCCGGGATCCCTAGAGTTATAGTTGAGTCGAGTCTAGACATGATTTGACTAGAACTGCATGTGTTTAGAGATGTGGTTTCATAGACTATGAAACCCATGTTTATTGCTTTCAGTCATGACAACATGTTTCATGATTTAGATTATTGTACGCATGCTTATCGGATTTGAGTTGCATGTTCAGTTAGATTAGATTTCATAGATGATGAACTCTATTACTATTGTTATTGCTTTTATTCATGACAGCATGTTTCATGAAGTATTATGTGTATATGCATATTGACCATGTCTTATACTGGGATTTATTCTCACCGGAGTTATCCGGCTGTTGTCTTGTTTTGTATGTGTGCATGACAACAGGTGGGGCTAGATCAGGGTCAAGATGAGAAAGAGGCTGGACTAGATAGCGTGGTGATTCCGGACTTACTGTAGATTTGGTTTTATTACTAGAACTTAGTAGTTGAACCTTAGATTAGTTAAAAGACTGTTGTATCTTTATACTGAATTGTAGTTTTATACAGATATGTATATTATTAGATGTCATTACCTTCCGCACTTGTATTTTAAAAAGAAAAATTTTTAGACCCTGTTTTATCTTAATTGATAATTAAATCCCAAAGATGATTAAGAAGAAGATCAGCGTCCGGGTCCCCACAATTTTGAATAAAAATTGTACTACTTCAATATTGGGACAGTTACAGGTATTTTTATACGATGTTTGGATCGAGACTTCAGTGGCCTTCTTCTACGGTTATAATTCAGGAGTATATTTTTTGTTATACGATTATTCGTGAAATAGATCAATTTTATTTATATTTATAACAAAAAATAGTTTTTTAATAAAAATAATATATTTTTTTTATGAATGACTCAAATAAAATATTAATTTCACAAATTGACCCGTAAAATCATCTTATAAGAGTTTTTGTATTCATGTAAATATATTATATTATATTGTCACTTCCAAAAATGGTATTCATGTAAATATATTATTATATTATATTGTCACTTGCAAAAATGGTTTAGCTTGCATACCCCTATATTATTATATTATATTGTAACTTGCAAAAATGGTTTAGCTTGGATACCCTCACTTATCAATTATATCTATTATTTATGTCAAAATGAAATAGGCCGCGGTTGTTCATTTCAAAATTTGAAGAGTACATTCATGAATTTTGGTTACTTCATCACAATGAAATTATTATCTCTATTATGATATTAATCAAAATATAGTGTTTTAACTATTGTACGATTTAAAATATTAGAGTTATATTCATAATATCATTCATAATTTTTGATTAAATAACAAAAATTTGATCTACACGTGGTTTCGGTTTTTATGGATGTCAGTAGACTCTTATGTTGCATTTAGATTGATAAATTTGGATTTTAGATGTATTCAAATTAATTTTTAGTTTTAAAGAGTATGACAACAAACTTCCAATCCATCTCTTGACAGCCATTGTCAGATTTCTAGACGTTCGGTGTATCTCAGCTTAGGAGTAGCCATTACTCCTATTGCCAGCCGTTGATACAGCTCGGACCGAAGTCTAGGAATAAGACGTACAGTCGCCCCGAGTGGTTGGGTAGGTGACAGCCAGTGACGTCTTATTCACCCCGGGATCCCTAGAGTTATAGTTGAGTCGAGTCTAGACATGATTTGACTAGAACTGCATGTGTTTAGAGATGTGGTTTCATAGACTATGAAACCCATGTTTATTGCTTTCAGTCATGACAACATGTTTCATGATTTAGATTATTGTACGCATGCTTATCGGATTTGAGTTGCATGTTCAGTTAGATTAGATTTCATAGATGATGAACTCTATTACTATTGTTATTGCTTTTATTCATGACAGCATGTTTCATGAAGTATTATGTGTATATGCATATTTACCATGTCTTATACTGGGATTTATTCTCACCGGAGTTATCCGGCTGTTGTCTTGTTTTGTATGTGTGCATGACAACAGGTGGGGCTAGATCAGGGTCAAGATGAGAAAGAGGCTGGACTAGATAGCGTGGTGATTCCGGACTTACTGTAGATTTGGTTTTATTACTAGAACTTAGTAGTTGAACCTTAGATTAGTTAAAAGACTGTTGTATCTTTATACTGAATTGTAGTTTTATACAGATATGTATATTATTAGATGTCATTACCTTCCGCACTTGTATTTTAAAAAGAAAAATTTTTAGACCCTGTTTTATCTTAATTGATAATTAAATCCCAAAGATGATTAAGAAGAAGATCAGCGTCCGGGTCCCCACAATTTTGAATAAAAATTGTACTACTTCAATATTGGGACAGTTACAGGTATTTTTATACGATGTTTGGATCGAGACTTCAGTGGCCTTCTTCTACGGTTATAATTCAGGAGTATATTTTTTGTTATACGATTATTCGTGAAATAGATCAATTTTATTTATATTTATAACAAAAAATAGTTTTTTAATAAAAATAATATATTTTTTTTATGAATGACTCAAATAAAATATTAATTTCACAAATTGACCCGTAAAATCATCTTATAAGAGTTTTTGTATTCATGTAAATATATTATATTATATTGTCACTTCCAAAAATGGTATTCATGTAAATATATTATTATATTATATTGTCACTTGCAAAAATGGTTTAGCTTGCATACCCCTATATTATTATATTATATTGTAACTTGCAAAAATGGTTTAGCTTGGATACCCTCACTTATCAATTATATCTATTATTTATGTCAAAATGAAATAGGCCGCGGTTGTTCATTTCAAAATTTGAAGAGTACATTCATGAATTTTGGTTACTTCATCACAATGAAATTATTATCTCTATTATGATATTAATCAAAATATAGTGTTTTAACTATTGTACGATTTAAAATATTAGAGTTATATTCATAATATCATTCATAATTTTTGATTAAATAACAAAAATTTGATCTACACGTGGTTTCGGTTTTTATGGATGTCAGTAGACTCTTATGTTGCATTTAGATTGATAAATTTGGATTTTAGATGTATTCAAATTAATTTTTAGTTTTAAAGAGTATGACAACAAACTTCCAATCCATCTCTTGCATGTGTATATAGTGTTTTCATATTAATTAAAACAGGTTTCAAGTTCACCAAATAATAGAATATTTGATTCATTATACTTTGTGTATGTAAATAAGTAATATATAAATTTAAGATTTGATATATTGTTAATAATAAAACTATGATTGAAATCAATTAATTCAAATTCATCCATCCAAATGCAACATTAATTTATTTATTTGTCCCTTATATTTGTATAATGTTATTGTTAGCCAAAATATATATGAAAACAGAAAGGTCTACTAAAAACCAGAGAGCTAGTATCGTAAACAAAACAGTAATACAATGCTTAAAATAAAGCAAACCGAGGCTTGTATGAAATACAGTGTCCTTAAAACAGATTCGTCCCCTCCGGGATGTGCTTCGAGGATGAACTCGGACGTCTGTTTCTCAGGATACAACGGAACAACCAGCAGTACTTTAGCACGAGGTACGACTACGGCGAACTGAAATGTACCTGAACTTTATCACGAGAGTAGATGAACAACATAGGAGCAGCAGCCGGTGGAAGCAGCAGCAGCCGAGAGACAAGAAAACAGGCAAAGCTTCGAAAATATCAGAATGTAGGAGAGTGTGTTGTGTCTGTCTGAAGGACTTGAGGCTGCCCTTATATATAGGCACTCTGGTTCCATATGGACAGTCACGATTGGCCCATCTGAAAGGCCAAATGGTTGGCCATCTGAAAGGCCAAAGGTCTGAAAGGGATCGACTTTAGGTGCCCGAATACGCAACAGAAGTTTAAAAATTGTTTTTCAAGAAGAAAAATCGAGCACATCAATACTAGTGTGTAAAAAATACAAAAACACAAAAATGACATTCATAGTGTGTTTAGAAATGTATCTATCAATCCTAATGATTGATTTTGGCTCCATCTAAGTTGTAAACAACTTAGCTCTTGAAGGTACACAATCTACAAGCATCATCTTTCTTTTGGACTCCTTTTCTTCAAATTAAGTCCACCACTAACAAGGTAGATCCACTCTAATTTTGTACTACAAAAATTAGAGCATATTTCTTTGAGAAGTGTGTGCTTTCATCAACTAATGAAGAAGCAAAAATGGAGAGGATTCATGCCAAAAATTCGTCCATCATGGTCCAAGGGAGAGAGGGAGACTTTTCTTTGTTTTGGAAAAAGGTTGAAGCCAAAAAGTTGCATGCCAAGCCTTGAACATTGAAAAAAGTTGTCTCCCAAGTCTTCACCTCCCTGGCATGCCTTTTGACTTGGGCTTGTAACAATTCAAGCCCCATGGACTTTTATTTAAATGTCTCAAACACATTTGAGTCCATTAAACATTACTTGATATTACTCAAGTCCACTAGTTTAATAATTATTTCTAATTGGGCTCTACAAAGCCCAATGTTCTTTAATTAATCCAACACTTGAATTAATTTAATTATTTGGACTCTACTAGGTCCACTAGTGTTTAATTAATTCAACACTTGAATTAATTTAATTTAGTCCATAATAATGTATATGAAAATCACAATTTTCAAATACATTATTCGTTTGGCCAACTTTTAATTTAGGAACACTTCTTCAAATTAAAATTTATATTCTCCTTATAGAAATCATACTTCTATTTTTATTTACGCTCAGAAACTCCTTTATAATCCGTTCAACACATTGAACTATTTTACTTCTCAACGGGATCTAAAAAGTTAGCACTTGTGTAACCCTCAATGGTTCATTGATACAACTAGCCGTGGGTTCACATCTCCATGTGATTCGGACAAAACATCGCCTTATACGAGCATACCCCAATTGCTCCATTCTTACTTATCAACCCCTTGATAACAAGAACGTCAGAACTCAAGTCTGATAGTACCCAACCAATCATGTTAAACGCCTAGCAGCATCGCTTACATGATTCCCTAGGTATCAAATGATAGTGCCTGCAAGAACTATTCAATTATGGTTAGCGTACAGTACGGTCCCTTCAACTCATATATCCCGACCGATTCGACAACTATTGGTATATCGAGAGTTATCAATGAATCGACACTATATGTCATGTTGTAGTTGCATCGATGGTGTAATCTATGAAACCCCTTTAATAATTACCACCATACTCTGATCAGAGATTTCATACTACATACACATAGGATATCCATACCCGAAGGTAAGCGGTGAATCCCCGACTACAATGCATCGACTCCTATATGTTTCGACAAAGTACCCAACCTTGCCACCTGATGACCCCATATGAGTCGGTAAACAAGTCAAAGTACAATGCTATTACATAGAGTCTCAATGTTGTCCCGGGTCATAAGAACTAATGGTGTACAACCATAAACTATGACGTTTCCACTCGATAAGTGAGAACCACTTGGAAAGCCCTTTATGGAGGGTTGTTCAGTGCACTCTACCAGGAGCACCTATCTGCATGCTCGGACATCGCATTGTCCCCTACCAATGAAACATGGTACTCACATCGCAGATACTAGTCTCGAACGCGAGCGGCCTATATCCTTCTTAGCGACAGCTGAATCGACTAGGAACTGTTTAGAATATACAGTATTCCAAATATGCGTTTCATGATACTCATCATATGAGCATCTCATATTCTTTCTACTATTTGTATATTCAAGGGCTTTATCTATGCAACTAGCATGGGTATACAGATAAAGATATGACAAAATAATAATTCAAATATTATTAAAATAAAGACTGTTTATACATAGAGTTTCATTGTGAACACTCGGCCAACATTTGGCTCGACGTGCACCTACTCTAACAATCTTCCACTTGCACTAAAGCCAACTACCCATATGCTTCAAACCCATCGATTCGCGATGCTTCTCGAATAATGGTCCAGATAAAGGCTTAGCTAGTGGATCAGCAACATTATCTGCGGAGCTGACTTTGTCGATCGACACTTCTCCTCTTTCCACAATCTCTCGGAGGATGTGGTACTTTCTCAATACGTGTTTGGATTTCTGATGAGACCTTGGCTCCTTTGCTTGAGCTATAGCTCCCGTGTTGTCACACAACACCGAGACATGAGCAACTCCATTTGGAATGACATCCAACTCTTGGACAATATTCCTAATCCAAACAGCCTCCTTTGCTGCATCTGTTGCAGCAATGTATTCGGCCTCTATGCTGGAATCCATAGTACTGTCTTGCTTGGAACCCTTCCAAGAGACAGCAACACCATTGAGCATGAATACAAACCCAGAGGTTGACTTCGAGTCATCGATATCGCTTTGGAATCTAGAGTCGGTATAGCCTTCCAATTTCAGTTCCCCATCCCCATAGACCAAGAACAATTTATTGGTCCTTCTCAAATACTTGAGGATGTCTTCACAGCTTTCCAATGTGGAAGACCGGGGTTCGATTGATATCTACTCATTACACTTAGTGCGAAAGCCACGTCAGGACGTGTAGATATCATCCCATACATGATGCTACCGATCCCAGATGCATAAGGAATACTTGTCATCGCCGCTATCTCTGCATCAGTCTTGGGAGACCTAGACTTGGAGAGGGACACGCCATGACACATTGTTAGATGTCCTCTATTGGACACATCCATCAAGAACCGCTTCACGATGGTATCAATGTATGTGGACTGGGTGAGACCAAGCAATCTTTTTGATCTATCTCTATAGATCTGTATTCTCAATACAAAAGATGCTTCACCCAAGTCCTGCATCGAGAACTTACTCGCTAACCATATCTTAGTTGATTGCAACATCCCTACATCATTCCCAATGAGTATAATGTCATCAACATACAGCACCAGGAATGTCACAACACTCCCACTGACCTTCTCATACACACAGGGTTCCTCAAGATTCTAAGCAAAACCAAACTCTTTGATTGTACTATCGAATCTAAGGTTCCAACTCCTAGATGCCTTCTTTAGACCATAAATAGATCTCTGAAGTTTGCATACCATATGCTCACTTTCGATATATGTAAACCATTCGGGTTGAGACATGTAAATCTCTTCCTTAATATCCTCATTAAGAAAGGCTGTCTTGACATTCATCTGCCATATCTCATAGTCATACCATGCAGCTATGGCTAGCAAAATCCTTATAGACTTGAACATTGCAACTGGAGAAAAGTTTCCTCAAAGTCAACTCCTTGTCTTTGAGTATATCTTTTTGCCACCAATCGCGCCTTAAAGGTCAATACCTTCCCATCCGCCCCAAGTTTCCTCTTGTAAATCCATTTACAACCTATGGGAACGATTCCCTCAGGTGGATACACGAGATTCCACACTTGGTTCGAATGCATGAATTCATCTCAGACTCCATCGCTTCAAGCCACTTGGATGAATCGGCATCAGATAACGCTTCCTTGAAGATCCTTAGATCACATCCATGGTTGGGCTCATCATGGCCCTCTTCAAGAAGCAGACCATACCTCATAGGTGGTCTCGAGACTCTCTCGGATCTTCTAGGAGCTTGAATCTCCTCTCTTGGCTCTTCTGGTGTGGGTTCTATAATTGTGGATGTCTCTCGAACCTCTTCGAGTTCTATCATCTCATCTTTTCTATCCAATAGAAATTCCTTTTCCAAAAAGGTTGCATTTCTAGAAACAAACACCTTTGTTTCTTGGGAATGATAGAAGCAATATCCAATAGAATTCTTTGGATATCTCACAAAGTAACATAAAATGGATCGACTATCCAATTTATCTCCCACTACCTGCTTCACATAAGTAGGGCACCCCCATATTCTAAGATAAGAATATTTGGGTGGCTTACCCATCCATATCTCATATGGTGTCTTATCAACTGCCTTTGAATGGACATTGTTCAACAAAATTGCCGTTGTCTCAGATGTAAGTCACAACAGGTATCCAATACCTAAGAAGTAGAGTTAATTGAAATGTTTACTTCAATATAAGAAAATACCGTTTCCAGAAATCTTCTGGGCAAGATATTCCCTGCAATTACGCCTCCAATGTCCAGGCTTCTTGCAGTGATGACATTTGTCAACAGTCTTGTCAGCCGTTACTGGTATGGCTGCCACTTCGGGACTCGGAGATTGCCTCTTCAAGGGCACGTTCTTCTTGGGACGTTGGATAGAACGCTTCTTTCCCTTCCCATGTAGACCAATCTTCGTACCAGATGAAGAGCCCACATAAAGAACCGACTTCTCATCTTTCATAGAAGCCTGCATATGACACTTGGCTTTCAAGTCATGGTCACACCATTCCTTGTAAGTCTGCAATTCTTCAGGAGTGCAGTCAGTCGGAGCCTCAACAGGGGGCGACTCAGTCAGTGTATATGCTATCCTTTCCGAATTCAAGACAATTTTTAGGTTTCTCAGCCAATTGAGGTAGTTAGGTCCGGTTAATACGTGTTTGTCAAGTATTACATATAGCGAATTGCGAATCGAAGACATTGTCAATTTGTACTGAAAAGTAAGAACAGATAAACGTCGATGACTATTTTAAAATATTTAGTAAGATATGAAGTTTGGACTTTTACTTCATAAATATTTTCTCCCACTGTTTTGACATATTTCACTACCCTCTAGTGAAAACGGGAAACTCCTTTCCTCAGTAGGTACGCAAGGTCCAATTAGCGAATTATGATCCCGAATAATATCAGTCAATCACAATTCCTAAAAGGTAGTTTCCAATTGCATCACAATGCAACCCTCTACGTAAACTTTTGTCTCACGTTTGATTAGGACCCAATAATATGACGTCGTTCATCTTTACGTGTCAAGCCTTACCCATCGATGTTGAACCTTAATGGACAGTAGCCATGAGTTCCCTCAATAATATGAGCCAAAATCATGGGATTTCTTCACATCACCATGTCAATGGATGTCACAGCTTTCCGGCACCCAGGGCCCCCCAATAATATGAGCCGAGCCCCGAGTACAGGTAGCGTTCATCATGCACCCATTGTCGATAGAAGACATGGAAATTATAAACAAATTTATAATTCCCATTTTCGGGCTTGATATTAATTTTGAATCTTATTCAAAATGATGGTTTTTAATTTTGAAAGGTCTCATCATTAATTTTATTTAAAAGCTCGCCATGTTTGATCGTATGTTTGCCGGATTCATGCAACTTTGTTATTATCATAATAATAACGCGCATACTCATTATTTATAACATATCATGCATATATTATAAACAAAAAACAAAACAAGGATGATCAATCGCCCCAATACTAATGGCCCGTGTGAGCTAAACACGGGCCTAGGTCCAATCCTAGGGAATGCAAGGGATGCAACTGCAACTATTACATTAGCTTCCAATATTTACATGTCTTCGATCTTAATAATCATCAAGGCCACCATCTTCCAATCTTGATCTTCCACTATACTAATATTTACAAATAAATATCCATGGTAAATAGGGATACATCTCATGGGGTGGGAACGGGCCATAAACCAAGCCCACTTTAAATTTGATAATTATTACAATAATTCAAAACAAAATATCCTAGCATACACCTAGCAAATTGGGCTTGGGCTTTTGATCATCCTTCATGCATAATATCACATATCATACACCATCAATTAATTATCACAATAATTAATTGATACAATATTATATATCTTGATCTAATCACTAACTGCCACGATTATAAACTAAATTAACAAAGTATACAAACACCTTTGTCTACTTTCTAATTAATTTATTTATAACCGAATTTCTTGTAAATCACCATTTACTATAAATAATTAAAGTCCAACTTAAATTATTTATTTCATGAGAAAATATTTGCAACTTTTGTAAATTTAAACTTAAGAGCCCATAAAATCATTTTTCACCAAAAACATTTTGGCCCATTTAAATTTCACAAATATGTTAGCCATCCAATAGCCCAACAACTCAAGGCCCGTGACAATTTGATATTTCAAAACATCTTTTGAAAACCCTAGTCGTCATCGCCGTCGCGGGATTCCGGCCAACATGCAAATTTTTTTTTATTTAAAAGTTGGGGCTGTTCGGGCAGCCCCTATGGCTGCCCTTGCTGCCCGTTTCGGGCAGACCCTCAGGTAGCCCAAGCTGCCCGAAATGGGCAGCAACTTGCTGCCCCAATATCCCCAAAAGCCGGCCTTGATTTTGTTGCCAAAATTCTTCTCATGCGGTTAGAAATCGACCTCAATACAATATTATATAATTGCTACAAAAACTAGTACCCTTAGCTCTTGATACCACTTGAAAGGGATTGATTTTAGGTGTCCGAATACGCAACGGAAGTTTAAAAATTTTTTTTCAAGAAGAAAAATCGAGCACCTCAATACTAGTGTGTAGCAAATACAAAAACACAAAAATGACATTCATAGTGTGTTTAGAAATGTACCTATCAATCACAATGATTGATTTTGGCTCCAAACTAAGTTGTAAACAACTTAGCTCTTGAAGGTAGACAATCTACAAGCATCACCTTTCTTTTGGACTCCTTTCTTCAAATTAGGTCCACCACTAACAAGGTAGATCCACTCTAATTTTGCACTAGAAAAATTAGAGCATTTTTCTTTGAGAAGTGTGTGCTTTCATCAAATAGTGAAGAAGCAAAAATGGAGAGGATTCATGCCAAAATTTTGTCCAACATGGTCCAAGGGAGAGAAGGGAGACTTTTCTTGGTTTTGGAAAAGGGTTGAAGCCAAAAAGTTGCATGCCAAGCCTTGAACATTGAAAACGTTGTCTCCCAACTCTTCACCTCCCTTGCATGCCTTTTGACTTGGGCTTGTAACAATTACAAGGCCCATGGACTTTTATTTAAATGTCTCAAACACATTTGAGTCCATTAAACATTACTCGATATTACTCAAGTTCACTAGTTTAATAATTATTTCTAATTGGGCTCTACAAGGCCCAATGTTATTTAATTAATCCAACACTTGAATTAATTTAATTATTTGGACTCTACTAGGTCCACTAGTGTTTAATTAATTCAACACTTGAATTAATTTAATTTATTCCATAATAATGTTTATGAAAATCACAATTTTCAAATACATTACTCGTTTGGCCAACTTTTAATTTAGGAACACTTCCTCAAATTAAAATTTATATTCTCCTTATAGAAGTCATACTTCTATTTTTATTTACTTTCAAAAACTCCTTTATAAGCCGTTCAACACATTGAACTATTTTACTTCTCAACGGGATCTAAGAAGTTAGCACTTGTGTGACCTTCAATGGTTCATTGATACAACTAGCCGTGGGTTCACATCTCCATGTGATTCGGACTAAACATGTCCTTATACAAGCATACCCCAATTGCTCCATTCTTACTTATCAACTCCTTGATAACAAGAACGTCAGAACTCAAGTCTGATAGTACCCAACCAATCATGTTAAACGCCTAGCAGCATCGCTTACATGATTCCTAGGTATCAAATGATAGTGCCTGCAAGAACCATTCAATTATGGTTAGCGTACAGTACGGTCCCTTCAACTCATATATCCCGACCGATTCGACAACTATTGGTATATCGAGAGTTGTCAATGAATCGATACTATGTGTCATGTTGTAGTTGCATCGATGGTGTAATATATTGAAACCCCTTTCATAATTCCCACCATAATCTGATAAGAGATTTCATATTACATACGCATAGGATATCCATACCCGAAGGTAAGCGGTGAATCCCCGACTACAATGCATCGACTCCTATATGTTTTGACAAAGTACCCAACCTTACCACCTGATGACCCCATATGAGTCGGTAAACAAGTCAAAGTACAATGCTAGCACATAGAGTCTCCATGTTGTCCCGGGTTATAAGGACTAATGGTGTACAACCATAAACTAGGACGTTTCCACTCGATAAGTGAGAACCACTTGGAAAGTCCTTTAATGGAGGGTTGTTCAGTGCACTCTACCAGGAGCACCTATCTGCATGCTTGGACATCACAATGTCCCCTACCAATGAAACATGGTACTCACCTCGCAGATACTAGTCTCGAATTCGAGCGGCCTATATTCTTCTTAGTGGCGGCTGAATCGACTAGGAACTGTTTAGAATATACAGTATTCCAAATATGAGTTTCATGATACTCATCATATGAGAATCTCATATTCTTTCTACTATTTGTATATTCAAGGGCTTTATCTATGCAACTAGCATCGGTATACAGATAAAGATGTGCCAAAATAATAATTTCAAATATTATTAAAATAAAGACTGTTTATACATAGAGTTTCATTGTGAACACTCGGCCAACACTTGGCTCGACGTGCACCTACTCTAACAAGGTCAGTCCAGCTGGAGCACCAAAAGTCAGTCCAGCTGGAGCACCAAAGGTCATTTCAGTTTGGAATACCAACGGTTAGCTGAAATACCAAAGGTCTTGGTCCATAATGTAAATTTAACATAAAAATAGCAAAATCCAGGTGAACCTTGGTGGGAAATTTTCCCTTGATCGGTCCGACATTCGACGCACCCAGGTCGCGCTCGTACGCTTGCACACAAGTCAAGCCTTTTTCCACTGCAAATTGGGCTCATGATGTGCACCCCCCTTGCGGCTGTGTGCGCGAGAGAGAGCCTCTTGACCAATCATTGTTACACCTCCATAAAGTGTAACTCAATATAAGCTCACAAATGCTATGTTTATTTTCCTATGTGGGACATTTTCCACTTACCAACTATTGGGCATTGCTTGTCCAATTTCCCATTCAATTGATACAAGCCCAATAGGTCTCTTAGTCCAACAATCCCCCACATGAATGGAAATTGAAGGATATTTAACGATTTTCGTGATAAAGTTCAACGGTAGAATCTTGCATAGGATAGGTATGTATTACCCTTTGAACCTTCTCTCGTGAAAGCACAATAATTCACTGGTTGACAGTAGACATTATGTCTTTAAACTGTACAGTCGTTTGTGTGAGTTAAGATATACTTCACACAAGAATTTTGTTGGAAATCTTATTCCGGAGTTTGACAAATTAACCAACTGAACCAAGTAACTGAATCAAGCAACTGATTTACGCATCGAAGTTACTAACTGGTTACGTAACTGATCATTCAGCTACTATTTAAGCGCCTCAACCATCGATCAGTAAAGTGTGTTCCTAACTGAACACGTCATCAATTGATTGCAACAACCGACATATAGTACAGTCTAACTGCAACAGTAGTAGTGGAACGCCGCATATCAGAAAGTTGCAGTGTACGATCTGTCAGAGAATATCGACGTGGCAAACAACGGCTGTTATTCAAATAAATGTTACCGTTGAAACAGAAGCCTATAAATAGTCGAAGAGAGTAGCTGAAGAACTACCGATTTTCTGAACTACTCATTTTACTTGCTGTTACTCTGCGAAAATATTCTCTCAACTTCAAATCAAAGCTCAAGCTTATCAGTTTTATCAGTAGCATTCAGGCTACGTTTTGAGCTAGAAAAAGCACTTTGTAATCTTTGATAAATTGTACAAGTTGTGCTAAGATCAGTTGTGATCTGTAAAAGAGTTGTTAACTAAGAGTTTCAGTTTTGGCAATAGATAAGTCCAAACTGAAGTGGGTCAGTACACGTTACTGTATTTGATCAAAGTCTTTTAGTGTATATCCTATCTTTGTGATAGAAGGGGTGACGTAGGAGTTATTCAAGTCTCCGAACATCCAGAAACATTTCCTGTGTTATTTACTTTCATTTATTCATTCTATCTTTCAGTCAGTTAGTTTTCCGCAACTGTTTTATTCAGTTTAACTGATTGATATCGACCGACGAGATACTTGAGTCAGTTTGTAACAAAACTGAACCCAACCTTTCGAAGAAGTTTTAATCTAGAAAGTGTTTATTCAACCCCCCCCTTCTAAACACTTTCACCTTGAGTTAACCGATCCTATCAAGTGGTATCAGAGCGAAGTTTATCTTGTCATAGAACATATTATCTCAACTGATTCAGTATGTCTTCTTTCAACAAAATTCCTATGTTTTCCAGGGAAGACTTTGACGACTGGAAAATCAGAATGCAGGCTCATTTAGCTGCACAAGATGATGATATGTGGTACGTCATAACTGACGGGCCAATGAAAATTCTGAAAGCAAACACAGCAGTTGCCATCACCGAAGGGGCACCTCATAGAATCGAAAAACCCAGAGATGAGTGGACTGCTGAAGATAAAAGAAAAGCAAACCTTGACAATGTAGCCAAGGACATACTGTATAAAACACTGGACAAGATAACGTTGAGTAAGATCAAGATGTGCAAGACAGGAAAAGAGATATGGGAAAAGCTGATTCAGTTATGCGAGGGAAATGAGCAAACAAAGGAAAACAAACTTTCTGTTGCTGTACAGAAGTTTGACAACATCAAAATGAAAGCTGGAGAATCAATGCTTGAATATGATGAAAGAACCAGTGGAATCATAAATGAACTGAATGCACTTGGAAAAGTGTATACAAATAAAGAAGTGGCTCTCAAGATTATCAGAGGACTTCCCAGGGAATGGGATGTCAAGACAATGGCCATGAGGGAATCAAAAGACTTGAACAAAGTTGAAATTCATGATTTGTTTGCTGATCTGAAAGCTTATGAGTTTGAGTTACAAACTCGAGGAGAAGCAGAACCATCAACACCTTCATCAACTACTGCTCTAACTGCTATAAGAACAGAACCAACTGGCTCAGTTGAAAAAGCTGCAGATCAATTGAGCAATGATGCTATGTCATTGTTTATCAGAAAGTTTGGTAGATTCATGAGGAAGAATCAGGGAAATTTTCAGAAGAGCTACCAAAGAAATAACTCCAGAGAAGATTCAAACGCTTGCTATAACTGTGGAAAGCCAGGACATTTCATTGCTGACTGCCCAAAACCAAAGAAGGACAGTCAAGTCTCAACTGAACGGAAAAAGAAATCATATGAGCACAAAAGGAGACCTAAGGATGAAAGGAAAACCTATAAAAAGAAGCATGAAGTGCTAGTAGCTGAAGAAAGCAAAACCAAATGGGCAGAGACTGACAGTGATGAGTCAGAAGCAGAAACCTCATACAGTTCTAGTGAAGAAGAGGAAGAAGTCAAGTGTCTGATGGCTGATGAGACAGAAGATCAATCAGACAATCAGCAGGTATTCGACTTTAGCTCAACTGATTTCACTAGAGAAGAGCTTATTTCGACTCTTCATGACATGGTCAGCGAGTATCAAAAGCTTGCTCTATCATTTGATAAAGCCAGAGCAAAGCAAGATGATCCCTTGGACAACAATACTAAAACTGATCAGTCAGTTGATATGTTGAGTCTAAGAAGGGAAATTGCTGAGCTCAATGCTGAAAAGAGCAGGAATCAATTGTTGATTCAAAAATTGATGTTTGAAAATGCAAAGCACAACGAGCTCATTCAGGCTTGGAATAAATCTTCAGCAGCTCTAACTGATATTCAAAATTCGCAAAAATCAGTTGCTGACAAGACTGGACTAGGATTCAGTAGTCAAAGTGAGATGTCTTCCAATGATACTCAGCCACAACTGAATATGGGCAAAGGAAAATTCATTCGCTTTGTCAAATCAGTCGTGGAACAAGAACAGCTTGAACCAAGTAAACTGATTGAACCGCCCATTGAGAACAAGAACAAGGCAAATAGATATGGTATTGGATATAGTCCAAACGTTTCAACTGACTCTCGTGGTCAAACATCGAAAAGAATTTCAAAACGATTTTCAAATGAATACTCCAACTACTATAACTGTAAGCCTGTTCAGAAACGATATCGGCCGAACAATCAGTTGGGAAAGGCAAAATCACATATTGTTTCACCTATGCATCACACACAAAGCACACACAAAACGAGAAGGACCATATGGAATACAGCAACTGGACGGTCAGTCAGACTGATCCAAGTTTGGATTCCTAAAGGACTAATCAACTTTGGACCCAAATAAACAAAGGGTACCACAATCTTATTTTGTATTTGACTGCAGGTAACAGGTACAAGCACTGGATCTATATGGTATCTAGACAGTGGATGTTCACGCCACATGACAGGAGATTCAAGGTTATTATCTCAACTAGTCAAATACACTGTACCAAAGATTAGTTTTGGAGACAACTCGAAAGGTACAACTGTGGGTAAGGGTAAGCTTATCCATGGTAATTTTGTCATTAATAATGTTTTATTAGTTGAAAATCTCAAGTATAATCTGATAAGCATCAGTCAGTTATGCGATAATGGATTTTCAGTTCAATTTGACAAACTCATTTGCTCAGTCAAAAACTCAACTGATGAGATCATTCTAACTGGCAAAAGATGTGGAAACACATACAAAGTCAGCTGGAATGATCAACCCTATGCACCAGTGTGTCTTATTGCTTCAAAATCTTCGAAAAACTGGTTATGGCATAAGAGGCTAAACCACTTGAATTTCAAATCCATTGCATATTTGAGTAAACATGATCTTGTTACTGGGCTGCCCAAAATGGATTTTACAAAAGACAAAATTTGCTCAGCATGTCAGTTTGGCAAACAAATCAAATCTTCTTTTAAGTACAAGGGTCGTAAATCTTCTTCCCGTTGCTTAGAGCTGTTACATATGGATCTCTTTGGTCCAATACCGGTGATGAGCTTAGGGGGAATGAAATACACCTTGGTGGTTGTAGATGATTTTTCTAGATTCACATGGGTCATTTTTCTCAAGACCAAAGACCAAACTGCTGCTCAACTGATCAAGCTTTTCAAAAGATTATCAAATGAAAAATCAGTTGGAATTGACAGAATCAGATCCGATCGAGGAACTGAATTCATCAATCAAATTCTTTCAAATTATTTAGAGAATACTGGAATCAAACATGAACTCTCAGCAGCAAGAACTCCTCAGCAAAATGGTGTAGCTGAAAGGAGAAATCGAACACTTAAGGAAGCTGCTAGAACAATGCTTGCTGATTCTAGTATCTCTCAAAGGTTTTGGGCAGAAGCAGTGAACACTGCGTGTTACACTCAAAACAGATCAATGATTAATAAGAATCATTTGAAAACACCGTATGAGATCTGGCATGGAAGAAAAAGTGTGGTTTCTTATTTTAAAATATTCGGCTGCAGATGTTTTATACTCGACAATGGTAAAACTCATTTAAAAGCTTTTGATGCTAAATCTGCAGAAGGAATATTTCTCGGTTATTCATCAGTAAGTAAAGCTTACAGAGTCTTCAACAAAAACACTTTAAATGTTGAAGAATCCATTCATGTTGTTTTTGATGAAACTGTACTAACTGATAAGCCAACTGATACAGTTGAGCTAGCTGACAGATTTACAGATATCAGTTTGGAAGATGATGATGAAGAAAATAGTCATATGAATCAAAGCAATCTCCAAACACCTGAACCTGAGATATTAGATCAGGCTGTTGAATTGGAAGCTAATCAGTTAGTAGAACAAACAAATGAGATTCAGTTGCCAACTGAAACAGCTCCAACTGAAACTGAAACCAATCAGTTACCTACTGAAGCAGTTACCAATTTGGAATCAACAAATGCTGAACTCAGATGGAAGAAATCACATCCTCCAGAATTGGTGATAGGTAATCCATCTGATCCGGTAAGAACGAGAAATCAAATGCTTAACTTATTCATTCATTCAGCTTTTGTATCTCAACTGGAACCAAAGAAAACTGATGAAGCTCTTGCTGATCCTAACTGGATAAATGCTATGCAAGAAGAGCTAAATCAGTTTATCCATAATAATGTCTGGAACTTAGTTCCAAGACCAATGTCAAAAACTGTTATAGGTACAAAATGGGTATACAGGAACAAACTGAACGAGGATGGTTCAGTTGTGCGCAACAAAGCAAGGCTAGTTGCACAAGGATACAGGCAGGAAGAAGGAATTGATTATGATGAGACATATGCACCAGTTGCAAGACTGGAAGCAATAAGAATATTCCTGGCCTATGCATCATTCAAAAATTTCAAAGTGTACCAGATGGATGTTAAAAGCGCATTTCTGAATGGACAGTTGCAGGAAGAAGTCTTTGTTGAACAACCTCCAGGTTTTGTTAATCATCACCTTCCTGATCATGTCTATCATTTGAACAAAGCCTTATATGGTCTTAAACAAGCTCCAAGAGCTTGGTACGAAACTCTTTCAAAATTTCTAACTGATCATGATTTTTCTGTTGGATCAGTTGATAAGACGTTGTTCAAATTTTCTAAGAATGATCATATCTTACTTGTTCAAATTTATGTTGATGATATCATATTTGGGTCAACTAACCCCAAATTATGTGAGAAATTCGCTAAGTTGATGCAGGAAAAATTCGAAATGAGCATGATGGGTGAACTGACATTCTTTCTTGGATTACAAGTGAAACAATTGGATTCAGGCACCTTCATCAGTCACACAAAATATACAAAGGAATTGCTAAAGAAATTTGGCATGGAATCGTGTTCAGCTGCAAGCACTCCCATGAGCTCATCAGTTAAACTAGACACTGATCAAGGGGGAATATCAGTTGAGACGACGCTTTACAGAGGTTTAATAGGTTCATTATTGTATCTAACTGCTAGTCGTCCTGATATTGTGTTTGCTGTCTGTATGTGTGCTAGATTTCAGGCAAATCCTAAGCAATCACATTTTGCTGCTGCCAAACGTATTTTGAAATATCTTAAAGGCACACAAAATGTTGGGTTATGGTATTCTAAAGACTCATCTTTCAATTTAGTTGGTTATTCAGATGCAGACTATGCAGGATGTAAACTTGATCGAAAAAGTACAAGTGGATCATGTCAGTTTCTAGGAGACCGACTGATTTCTTGGTTCAGCAAAAAGCAAACATCCATAGCAACTTCCACAACTGAAGCAGAATATCTTGCTGCTGGAAGCTGTTGTGCCCAACTGCTCTGGATTCAGCAACAACTGAGAGATTATGGAGTTGATGCTAAAGAATCACCTATATTTTGTGACAACACAAGCACAATTGCTATAACCTACAATCCAGTTCTTCACTCTCGAACCAAACACATAGATGTCAGACATCACTTCATCAGAGATCATGCTCTCAAGAAGGAAATCAGACTGGAATACGTCTCAACTGAACAACAAGCAGCTGATATCTTCACCAAACCACTACCCGAGACTAAGTTTTCTCATTTTAGAAATATACTTGGTTTAATTGAGTTATCTTAAATCAGTTCAATGGACGTACATCAGCTGTTCATTTTTTTTTCTCGCTTATTAGTTTTGTTTTGTTCTGTTTTAGCATCTTATCAATTTCTGAGACTGATAAAACTGATCGTTGCATATTATAACAAAACTAAAAATACTAGCTTTTCATTAATAACTGTTAAAATTGTTTTTGATTACATCCTTCAGTTCTTGATCAACAGACTCCTTCCAGTTCTTTAACCATGCTCCCAAGTCTTCAACCTGAATGGAAACAAAGCTGGGTGATGCAGCTACACTCTCCAGGAGTTTCTTCTCTTTACGGAGCATTACCTCGTAAAGATTGTCAGGTCTGAAAACGTCTTCCACGTTGAACTCATGCAGTCGAGCTCGATACTTCTCGAGCTTTCTCTGTTGTTTAGGAATGGTAGCCATTTCATTCTCCCAGAGGACATGGAGCCCCTGGAGATTTTCTTGATATTGAAGGATATACTGGAAAACTTCGTCTTCTACTTGCATCTTCATGCGCTCCAAATCTGTCTTCATTATCTCTTCTACCTTCATCAACGTTTTAGAAGTACCAGCGTCTGCCATTTTATTCTAACCTTGTTTCTTAAAGATATTTGTTACTAACCGCTTCAATCTTATTTATAGAACAGGATGAGGAAGACGAAAGGACGCTACTTTTTCAACGTCGATCAATCTTCTATATTTCAGGATTTATTTAATCTGGTCTTTAGTGTTATCTTTCTTATTAATGCTTGTATTCAGGGGAAACATTAAGGGTTACGAAATTAACTGACAAGACAGCAGTTGATAAATAAGAAACAAGATTCATTCATTAACAGGATCTGAAGAAATTCTCTCTGATTACATCGAGATATTTTTGTTCCATATAGATCATCCATATGGACACCCATCCTCTTATTGCTGGAGTAGAACTCTTGCCATAGCTGTGTGAGCGGATGAGCTTCCTCAAAGCTCCTCTTTCTTTGTACACCATCAACTGATAGATATGCGGGTCATCAAAGAAATCAAAAGTTTCGGAAACGTGCAAACGTTCCCGGTACTTGCTTATTTTGGCCATCAGTCGTGGAGTATTCACCTCTCCACTATAGTACAGCACCTGAAGTTCCTGCAGTCTTTCCCAAAGGCCTAGCACCTCATCATATATCTGCTCTTCTATAGCAGATCTCATTTTGGCCTCAGCTGCTTCCATGAAAGTCGTAGCATCGTCAGGAACTCTTGAACTTCCAGCTCTTGCCATTTGTGTTTGTCGCTTAAATGATATATGTTTAAATCTAACTGATTTACTTGTATTTATAGCACAGGATGACGCAAGATAAATTGATGACATCAGCCGACGATTAATCTCCTAAGCAATAAGATTTTCTTCTGTTTTAATGCTTCAACCTTCAGTTCCAGCATGTTTTAAGGGGGAATAATCTGATTTAAAATGATAACTGAGAAGTCAGTTGTTAGCAAAGTCTCGACTGAACTCGCTCAATTTTTATTAACTGACAGTTCAGTTGAGAATTTTTCTAATCTTCTCACATACGTTATTCATTTAATCATATTTTATTCAGATATACCAGCGTGACTGCTTTACCAGCATTAAATGCTCTCTGACAACCACTCAGAGGTTGCAGCGTGACACTTTCCCAATCATTTGAATTATCCACTTGCTTAGTACACACATACACACGTTTTTTTTTAATTTTTCATGGACTGACACGTGTCCGATAATTCAAACAGTCACACATTTCATTATTTTACCCGCTTCAATTCAGTTCATCGTCCTTACGCTTTCAGCTATTCTAAGTTCTCAGAGTTTATCACCAAAACTTATTCTCTCTTCGTTTCAGGAATCTACGCATCTTCAGAAATGGCGAATCAAACACCAGCATACATAATGAATGCAATGGCGATAAATTTTGGATCCATTCTATCCTTTGGGGACACTGAAGTAAAGAAAGTATTTCAGAAACTAGATACAGCTGGATTGAAGAAATTCTTGGGCCAATATTCTCAGGAAATATACGTAAAGGAGATTCAAGAATTCTATTCTTCTGGGCAAATCAATGATGCTGGAGAAATTGTTTCAATAATCAACAACCAACAACTGATCATATCCGAGGATTCATTCGGAGAAGCCTTTCTACTGCCATCTGATGGCATGACACTTCTATCAGAGGTAAAAGCATCAGACATAGAGGAAATGCAAACTAAACTGTCAACTGATGGGCAGAAGATTAAAGTCTCAGACCCAAAGAAGGAACTCAAGCAAGAGGTACAGTTGTTAGCAGATGTTGTTGCAAAGGGTCTTCTCGCTAAAGCAGGTTCTTTCGCTGCTTTGACCCTTGAGAAATTTCAAGCCATGGCGATCATCATGACGGAACGGAAGTTTAACTGGAAACATTTTCTGTTTACAATTTTGAAGAATATGTTTGTCTCACCGAAACAGTCTAAAGGATTTGCTGTGCAGATCAGTTATTTGATGAAAGTCAAAAGTTTGGTGGGTAATGATTCTGAGACAACGGCAAAGTTCAAGGTCTTTAATGCCAAAAACACCCAGCCCATCAAAATCAAATTGGATATCTCCCCTGTTAACTTTATTGCAGTAAAGAAGGAGATAGGAGATCAACAGACTGCTCCAAAATCAGTTAAGAAGGCCAAGTCTTTGGCTCAATCGAAATCAGTTAAGAGAAAACTGATAATAACTGAATCTGAGTCCGAGGAAACTCCTTCACCTACAATATCAAAGAAACCAAGGACTCGTAAGTCCAAACCAGCAAAATTTCAGGTCAATATTCTTGCTGAAAAGGCTCCCTCTTCCAGTACTCAAAAGCCCATTGAAGCAGTGCCCTTAAAAGTGGTTATTCCGGGCCAAACTGAAAAATCAGTCTTGATCAAAGCTCCTCTGACTAAGGTCAAGACCCCTGCTGTATTAGCCCAGGCTAGGCCAAAGGGTATTTCAATTATTGAAAGAGTTGAAACAACGAATACTGGACTTGATATTCCTCATATATTAAGTTCAGACAAGGGAAAAGAAAAGCTGATTGAAGAACCCAGACCCACCAACTCCATTCAAACTCACATTGATCTTGTATGGGAACAAGTCAATGGTTTTGCTGCTACACAACTTGTGGCATATGATAGCTGGACAGCCTTCAGGACAGAAGTTTTTGCTAAACAACTGAAGAAAAAGTCCCAACTGGACAAATTTATTAAGTTGGAAAACATCGTTCTCAAAACTGTCAAGGCAGCTACAATTGTCCAGGCTCTGCATCGCAGAAATTATTTCTTTGATCAAGTAAGGGCCAAGAAGTTGGCTCAGATTTTGGAATCTCTGAAAACGAACTACACTCCCACTGATCCAACTGCTTATTCCGATAGAGCCGTGATCACTCAGCTGGATACTGATCTAATCGGAATTCAATCACAAATCAAATTTTGGGAATTAGATCAGGAATTGGTATTTCACAAAGGCACGTCTGCTGATAATGAAAGCAATACAGAGATGGTGACTGCGGAACCACAGCAGCAAACTATAAACACTGAACAGGTTTTTCCTTCAACTGAACTGCCAGTTCAGACTTCACCAACTGCTGAAAAACAACTATACTCTGAGGCTGATCTCTCTTTTGCCACCATCGATGAAATAATCCAGACAGTATTGCAAGAATCTCCGAAGGATGCTCTTAGAACTGATTCAGTTGATCACTCCGTTGATCACTCTATTCCACAAGATTCTACATTAGCTCAGCTAGATGTATCTGCTGAGAAGTTGTCTCCAACTGAAGTGTCAGTGACCGAAACTGATCAATCTAAAGAGGTACCAGTTGTAGAGACCACTGGATCGCCTACTCTTCACATTCTCTCTTCACCTCATTCAGTACAGGCAGATATTGTTACAACTGATGTCAACATTTCTCATGAGATGGACAAGACTGATAAATCGTTGATCATTTTTGATCAAACTACAAAAGGATCAGATTTCTCTCATCCTCCAGAAGTCTCAGACATGGATCTAGTTCTTAAAGAGATCCAAAATATGCAGAATAACATGAACACAATGGTGACAGCAATGACGAATATGCAAAACACTCAGCTGTCCCACACCTTGAAACAAGATCAGTCTCATGAATTCACTAAAGAGCAATTGACTGTAATACAGGCGGACATTCGTTTATTAACTGCAGCAGTCCTCGAAGTTCAAAAATTCAAAGGAATAGCTGCTTGTATTACTACTTCTCAGAAGTCTTCTAACAGTAAAGTTGATGAAGTTCAGACACTTATGTCCAGGAAAATGGATGCGCTACAGCTGCTCATCCAGACTTCAATCGAAAATTTTTCTACCTCCATCTCCGTTCTATCAAATCACGTGCAGAATTTATCAGTTCAAGTAGCCCTGTTTGACAAAAAGGGGGAAGAACTGAAAGAGCTAATCAGGGATGAACTGAAAGAACTACTGAAGAAACAGAGAGAAGCCTAAATCTCTTGTTTATTGTATGATTCAGTTGACTAGTGAATATTTATCTGAAATGAGAATCTATTCAGTTTATGTTATCTACAATGGAGTCAGTTACTATTTCCTATGTTACTAAGTTTTGTCAAACACCATAAAGGGGGAAATTGTTGGAAATCTTATTCCGGAGTTTGACAAATTAACCAACTGAACCAAGTAACTGAATCAAGCAACTGATTTACGCATCGAAGTTACTAACTGGTTACGTAACTGATCATTCAGCTACTATTTAAGCGCCTCAACCATCGATCAGTAAAGTGTGTTCCTAACTGAACACGTCATCAATTGATTGCAACAACCGACATATAGTACAGTCTAACTGCAACAGTAGTAGTGGAACGCCGCATATCAGAAAGTTGCAGTGTACGATTTGTCAGAGAATATCGACGTGGCAAACAAAGGCTGTTATTCAAATAAATGTTACCGTTGAAACAGAAGCCTATAAATAGTCGAAGAGAGCAGCTGAAGAACTACCGATTTTCTGAACTACTCATTTTACTTGCTGTTACTCTGCGAAAATATTCTCTCAACTTCAAATCAAAGCTCAAGCTTATCAGTTTTATCAGTAGCATTCAGGCTACGTTTTGAGCTAGAAAAAGCACTTTGTAATCTTTGATAAATTGTACAAGTTGTGCTAAGATCAGTTGTGATCTGTAAAAGAGTTGTTAACTAAGAGTTTCAGTTTTGGCAATAGATAAGTCCAAACTGAAGTGGGTCAGTACACGTTACTGTATTTGATCAAAGTCTTTTAGTGTATATCCTATCTTTGTGATATAAGGGGTGACGTAGGAGTTATTCAAGTCTCCGAACATCCAGAAACATTTCCTGTGTTATTTACTTTCAGTTATTCATTCTATCTTTCAGTCAGTTAGTTTTCCGCAACTGTTTTATTCAGTTTAACTGATTGATATCGACCGACGAGATACTTGAGTCAGTTTGTAACAAAACTGAACCCAACCTTTCGAAGAAGTTTTAATCTAGAAAGTGTTTATTCAACCCCCCCTTCTAAACACTTTCACCTTGAGTTAACCGATCCTATCAAATTTTCCTAATACTATTCAGTTCTCATGATTGTGTTCGTTTTGGCCATGAACACACTCCTGGTTATGCAAGAGGTGAAAGGGGATCGGTTACGGTGGCCGGAAACGCAACGGAAGCACAAAAATTTTCGATTTTAGCATATAAATTTCGGCCACCATGAGTTTGTGTAGGAAATACAATAAAACACCAAAATGACATTCATAGTGTGTTTAGAAATAGTTACCTATCAACCTCTTAAGGTTGATGATGGCTACAACCAAGTTGTAAACAACTTGGCTCTTGAATGGAATGAAGATCTACAAGCTTCCTTGGACTCCTTTCTTTCCTTCAAATTAGGCCCACCACTAGCAAACTAGAACCCCTCTTATTTTGCACTAGAAAAATAAAAGAATTTTTCAAAGAGAAGTATTTTTCTTCCTCAACATTTGAAGAGAAAAATTGAGAGAAAACTTGAGAGAATAATGTTCAATATTTCGGCCATTGTGTGCTAGAATGGGGGGGAAGGGAGACTTGTCTTGGACTTGCAAAAAGTAGAGACAAAAGTTGCATGCCAAGCCTTGATAGTTGCAAAAGTTGTCTCCAACCCTTCACCTCCCATGCATGCATATTATATGGTTTATTATCAAAATAAAAAACATTGACTAAATTTAATTATCTCAAACATATTTGAGATTAATTAAACATTACTTGAATTTACCCAAGTCTCACTAGTTAAATAATTAATTTAAATTGAGCTCTACAAGACTCAATATAATTTAATTAATTCAACACTTGAATTAATTTAATTATTTGGACTCTACTAGGTCCACTAGTGTTTAATTAATTCAACACTTGAATTAATTTAATTTAGTCCATAATAATGTTTATGAAAATCACAATTTTCAAATACATTATTCAATTGGCCAACTTTTAATTTAGGAACACTTCCATAAATTAAAATTTACATTTTTATCATAGAAGTCATACTTCTATTTTTCTTTACACTTATAAACTCCTTTATAAGCCGTTCAACACATTGAACTATTTTTACTTCTCAACGGGATCTAGAAAGCCAGCACTTGTGTGGCCCTCAATGGTTCATTGATACAACTAGCCGTGGGTTCACATCTCCATGTGATTCAGACTAAACATGTCCTTATATGAGCATACCCCAATTGCTCCATTCTTACTTATCAACTCCTTGATAGCAAGAACGTCAGAACTCAAGTCTGATAGTACCCAACCAATCATGTTAAACGCCTAGCAGCATCGCTTACATGATTCCCTAGGTATCAAATGATAGTGCCTGCAAGAACCATTCAATTATGGTTAGCGTACAGTACGGTCCCTTCAACTCATATATCCCGACCGATTCGACAACCATTGGTTTATCGAGAGTTGTCAATGAATCGATACTATGTGTCATGCCGTAGTTGCATCGATGGTGTAATCTATGAAACTCCTTTCACAATTACCACCATACTCTAATCAGAGATTTCACACTACATATGCATGAAAAATACATAGGATATCCATTCCCGAAGGTAAGCTGTGAATCCCCGACTACAATGCATCGACTCCTATATGTTTCGACAGAACACCCAACCTTGCCACCTGATGACCCCTTGAGAGTCGGTAAACAAGTCAAAGTGCAATGCTAGCACATAGAGTCTCAATGTTGTCCCGGGTCATAAGGACTAATGGTGTACAACCATAAACTAGGACGTTTCCACTCGATAAGTGAGAACCACTTGGAAAGTCCTTTAATGGAGGGTTGTTCAGTGCACTCTACCAGGAGCACCTATCTGCATGCTTGGACATCACAATGTCCCCTACCAATGAAACATGGTACTCACATTGCAGATACTAGTCTCTAACTCGAGCGGCCTATATCCTTCTTAGCGGCGGCTGAATCGACTAGGAACTGTTTAGAATATACAGTATTCCAAATATGAGTTTCATGATACTCATCATATGAGCATCTCATATTCTTTCTACTATTTGTATATTCAAGGACTTTATCTATGCAACTAGCATGGGTATACAGATAAAGATGTGCCAAAACAATAATTTCAAATATAATTAAAATAAAGATCGTTTATACATAGAGTTTCATTGTGAACACTCGGCCAACATTTGGCTCGACGGGCACCTACTCTAACAATCTCCCACTTGCACTAGAGCCAACTACCCATATGCTTCAAACCCATTGATTCGCGATGCTTCTCGAATAATGGTCCAGGTAAAGGCTTAGTTAGTGGATCAGCAACATTTTCTGCGGAGTCGACTTTGTCAATCATGACATCTCCTCTTTCCACGATCTCTCTGATGATGTGGTACTTTCTCAATACGTGTTTGGACTTCTGATGAGACCTCGGCTCCTTTGCTTGAGCAATGGCTCCCGTGTTGTCACAAAACACCGGGACAGGAGCAACTCCATTAGGAATGACGCCCAACTCTTGGACGAAATTCCTTATCCAAACTGCCTCCTTTGCTGCAGCTGATGCAGCAATGTATTCTGCCTCAATGGTGGAATCCGCTGTACTGTCTTGCTTGGAACTCTTCCAAGAGACAGCAGCGCCATTGAGCATGAATATGAATCCAGAGGTTGACTTTGAGTCATCAATATCGCTTTGGAAGCTAGAGTCGGAATAACCTTCCAATTTTAGTTCTCAACCCCCATAGACCAAGAACAATTTATTGGTCCTCCTCAAGTACTTGAGGATGTCTTTCACAGCTTTCCAATGTGGAAGACCAGGGTTCGATTGATATCTACTCACTACACTTAGTGCAAAAGCCACGTCAGGACGTGTGGATATCATTCCATACATGATGCTACCAATAGCCGAAGCATACGGAATGTGTGTCATCGCCGCTATCTCCGCATCAGTCTTAGGAGACATAGACTTGGATAGGGTCACGCCATGACACATTGGTAGATGTCCTCTCTTGGACTCATCCATCGAGAATCGCTTCAGGATGGTATCAATGTATGTGGACTGGGTGAGACCAAGCAATCTCTTTGATCTATCTCTATAGATTTGTATTCCCAATACAAAAGATGCTTCACCCAAGTCTTGCATCGAGAACTTGCTTGATAACCATATCTTGGTTGATTGCAACATTCCTACATCATTCCCAATGAGTAGAATGTCATCAACATACAACACTAGGAATGTCACAGCACTCCCACTAACCTTCTTATACACACATGGTTCCTCAGGATTCTTAGTAAAATCAAACTCTTTGATTGTATTATCGAATCTAAGGTTCCAACTCCTAGATGCCTGCTTTAGACCATAAATAGATCTTTGAAGTTTGCATACCATATGCTCACTTCCGACAGATGTAAACCCTTCGGGTTGAGACATGTAAATTTCTTCCTTAATATCCCCATTAAGGAATGATGTCTTAACATCCATCTGCCATATCTCATAGTCATACCATGCAGCTATGGCTAGCAAAATCCTTATGGACTTGAACATTGCGACTGGAGAAAAGGTTTCTTCAAAGTCAACTCCTTGTCTTTGAGTATATCCTTTTGCTACCAATCGCGCTTTGAAGGTCAATACCTTCCCATCCGCCCCAAGTTTCCTCTTGTAAATCCATTTACACCCTATGGGAACAGTTCCCTCCGGTGGATCCACAAGATTCCACACTTGGTTCGTATGCATGGAATTCATCTCAGATTCCATTGCTTCAAGCCACTTGGATGAATCGGCATCAGATAACGCTTCCTTGAAGGTCCTTGGATCACATCCAAGGTTAGGCTCATCACGGCCCTCTTCAAGAAGCAGACCATACCTCATAAGTGGTCTCGAGACTCTCTCGGATCTTCTAGGAGCTTGTATCTCCTCCCTTGGCTCTTCGGATGTGGGTTCTACAATTGTGGGTGTCTCTCGAACTTCTTCGATTTCTATCATCTCTCCTTTTCTATTCAATAGAAATTCCCTTTCCAAAAAGGTTGCATTCCTAGAAACAAATACCTTTGTTTCTTGGGGATGATAGAAGTAATATCCAACAGAATTCTTTGGATATCCCACAAAGTAACATAAAATGGATCGACTATCCAATTTATCTCCCACTACCTGCTTCACATAAGCAGGGCACCCCATATTCTTAAAATATGAATATTTGGGTGGCTTACCCATCCATATCTCATATGGTGTCTTATCAACTGCTTTTGTATGGACATTGTTCAACAACAGTGCCGCTGTCTCAAGCGCATATCCCCAAAAGGATGGCGGCAACTCCGTGAACCCCATCATAGACCGAACCATGTCCATCAAAGTCCGGTTACGACGCTCCGAAACACCATTTAACTGTGGTGTAGCGGGCGGAGTCTACTGCGAGAGAATCCCATTCTCCCTTAGATACTCTTGGAACTCGGCACTCAAGTACTCACCACCACGATCCGATCGAAGTGTCTTGATGCTTCGTCCCAACTGATTCTCTACTTCACTTCTGAATTCTTTGAACCTTTCAAAAGCTTCAGATTTGTATTTCATCAAATACACATACCCATACCTTGAGAAATCATCGGTAGAGGTGATGAAGTAGGCATGTCCATGCTTAGTGTTGATGCTAAGCGGACCGCACACATCGGTATGGATCAAATCCAATAACCCTTTGGCTCGCTCCACATGGCCCTTAAATGGAATTTTGGTCATATTTCCTTTTCGACAGGATTCACAAGTCGTGAGAGCATTAATATCAGACATATCAAACATGCCAACTCCCACAAGCTTGTTCATCCTTCTTAAGGAAATATGTCCTAATCGAGCATGCCATAATTGTCGCTTGGACATTGTTTAGTGGAATATCTTTCTATTTTAAGTTATAGAGATTGTTTTCAAGTTCCCCGGTACCAACTAAACATTCATTCTTGTAAATGTTGCAAACACATTTGCTAAATAAACAAGAAAATCCATCTTTGTCCAACATAGAAATGGAAATAATGTTTTTCACCAAGTCGGGTACAAACAAAACATCTCTCAAAATTAACTTAAAATCATTGTTCAAAATCAAGTAAACATCTCCTACGGCCTTTGCAGCAACCCTTGCTCCATTGCCCATCCTCAAAAAGGTCTCACCTTTTCTAAGCCTTCTACTTCTTCCCATCACCTGCAAATCATTACAGAGATGTGAGCCACAGCCGGTATCTAATACCCAAGAAGTAGAGTTAATTGAAATGTTTACTTCAATATAGAACATACCGTTTCCAGAACCCTTCTGGGCAAGATATTCCCTGCAGTTACGCCTCCAATGTCCAGGCTTCTTGCAGTAATGACAAACGTCAACAGTCTTGTTAGCCTTCACTGGTGTGGCTACCACAACGGGACTCGGAGCTTGCCTCTTCAAGGGCACGTTCTTCTTGGGACGTTGGAAAGAACGCTTCTTCCTCTTCCCACGTGGATCGGTATTCGTACCAGATGAAGAACCCACATAAAGAACCGACTTCTCTTTCTTGATAGTGGACTCAAAAGTCACAAGCATATTCACCAACTCCTCAAGGGTCGGCTCCATCTTGTTCATATTGAAATTCACCACAAAAGGATCAAACGAGCTGGGCAGGGACAACAGCAACACGTCGGTGGTCAACTCCGAAGGCAAGATCAAATCCATGCCAACAAGCTTGTCCACGAGTCCAATCATCTTTAGGCCATGCTCATGGACCGAGGCCCCATCTCGCATGCGTAAAGTGATTAGCTCCTTGACGGTAGCATGCCTAAGAGGCCGAGTCTGCTCACCAAAGAGCTCCTTGAGGTGCATATGAATGTCAGCAGCATTCTTTGCACCCTCAAAACGCCTCTGCAGCTCATCATTCATAGAAGCCTGCATATAACACTTGGTCTTCAAGTCATGGTCACACCAATCCTTGTAGGTCTGCAATTCCTCAGGAATGCAGTCAGTCGGAGCCTTATCAGGGGGCGACTCAGTCAGTGTATATGCAATCTTTTCCGAGTTCAAGACGATTTTCAGGTTTCTTTGCCAAGTGAGGTAGTTAGGTCCGGTTAACACATGTTTTTCGAGTATGGCAGAAAGCGGATTGCGAATTGAAGACATCGTTAAATAGTACTGAAAAGTAAACAGATAAATGTTAATGACTATTTTAAAATATTTAGTAAGATATAAAGTATGAACTTTAACTTTATAAATGTTTACTCCCACTGTTTTGACATCTTTCACTACCCTCTAGTGAAAACGGGAAACTCCTTTCCTCAGTAGGTACGTAAGGTCCAATTAGCTAATTATGATCCCTAATAATATCAGCCAATCACAATTCCTAAAAGGTAGTTTCCAATTGCATCATAATGCAACCCTCTAAGTAAACTTTTGTCTCACGTTTGATTAGGACCCAATAATATGACGTCGTTCATCTTTACGTGTCAAGCCTTACCCATCGATGTTGAACCTTAATGGACGGTTGTCAAGAGTTCCCTCAATAATATGAGCCGAAGTCATGGGAGTTCCACGTAGTTCACATCACTATGTCAAATGGATGTCACAGCTTTCTGGTACTAAGGGCCCCCCCAATAATATGAGCCGAGCCCCGAGTACGGGTAGCGATTCGTCATGCACCCATTTGTCGATGGAAGACAAGGAAATTATAAACAAATTTATAATTCTCCTTTTCAGGCTTGATATTAATTTTGAATCTTATTCAAAATGAGGGTTTTTAATTTTGAAAGGTCACATCATTAATTTTATTTAAAAGCTCGCCATGTTTGATCGTATGTTTGCCGGATTCATGCAACTTTGTTATTATAATAATAACGCACATACTCATTATTTATAACATATCATGCATATATTATAAACAGTAAACAAACAAGGATGATCAATCGCCCCAATACTAACGGACCGTGTGAGCTAAACACGGGCCTAGATCCAATCCTAGGGTAAATGCACGGGATGCAATGCAACTATTACATTAGCTTCCAATATTTAAATGTCTTCGATCTTCATAATCATCATGGCCACCATCTTCCAATCTTGATCATCCACTATACTAATATTTACAAATAAATATCCATGGCAAATAGGGATACATCTCATGGGGGTGGGAACGGGCCATAAACTAAGCCCACTTTATAAATTGATAATTATTACAATCATTCAACACAAAATATCCTAGCATACACCTAGCAAATTGGGCTTGGGCTTTTGATCATCCTTCATGCATAATATCACATATCATACACCATCAATTAATTATCACAATAATTAATTGATCCAATATTATATATCTTGATCCAATCACTAACCGCCACGATTATAAACTAAATTAACAAAGTATACAAACACCTTTGTCTACTTTCCAATTAATTTATTTATAAACGAATTTCTTGTAAAACACCATTTACTATAAATAATTAAAGTCCAACTTAAATTATTTATTTCATGAGAAAATATTTGCAACTTTTGTAATTTTAAATTTAAGGACCCAAAAACTCATTTTTCACCAAAAATGTTTTGGCCCATTTAAAATTCACAAATATGTTAGCCATCCAATGGCCCAACAACTCAAGGCCCATGACACTTTGATAATCCAAAACACTTTTGGAAAACCCTAGTCGTCATCGCCGTCGCCGGAGCTCCGTCGCCGGATTCTGGTAACAAAATTTTTTTTTTTTAAAAGAGGGGCGTTCGGGCAGCCCCTCGGGCAGCCCGAGCTGCCCGACACGGGCAGCAACATGCTGCCCGAAACTTCCCCCAAAAAGCCTTGGTATTTTGTTGCAAAAAATACACTCATGCGGTTAGAAATCGATCTCAACATAATATCTTGCATTTGCTACACAAAAACGTAACCATAGCTCGGATACCACTTGAAAGGGGATCGGTTACGGTGGCCGGAAACGCAACGGAAGCACAAAAATTTTCGATTTTAGCATATAAATTTCGGCCACCATGAGTTTGTGTAGGAAATACAATAAAACACCAAAATGACATTCATAGTGTGTTTAGAAATAGTTACCTATCAACCTCTTAAGGTTGATGATGGCTCCAACCAAGTTGTAAACAACTTGGCTCTTGAATGGAATGAAGATCTACAAGCTTCCTTGGACTCCTTTCTTTCCTTCAAATTAGGCCCACCACTAGCAAACTAGAACCCCTCTTATTTTGCACTAGAAAAATAAAAGGATTTTTCAAAGAGAAGTATTTTTCTTCCTCAACACTTGAAGAGAAAAATTGAGAGAAAACTTGAGAGAATAATGTTCAATATTTCGGCCATTGTGTGCTAGAATGGGGGGGAAGGGAGACTTGTCTTGGACTTGCAAAAAGTAGAGACAAAAGTAGCATGCCAAGCCTTGATAGTTGCAAAAGTTGTCTCCAACCCTTCACCTCCCATGCATGCATATTATATGGTTTATTATCAAAATAAAAAACATGGACTAAATTTAATTATCTCAAACATATTTGAGATTAATTAAACATTACTTGAATTTACCCAAGTCCCACTAGTTAAATAATTAATTTAAATTGAGCTCTACAAGACTCAATATAATTTAATTAATTCAACACTTGAATTAATTTAATTATTTGGACTCTACTAGGTCCACTAGTGTTTAATTAATTCAACACTTGAATTAATTTAATTTAGTCCACAATAATGTTTATGAAAATCACAATTTTCGAATACATTATTCAATTGGCCAACTTTTAATTTAGGAACACTTCCATAAATTAAAATTTACATTTTTCTCATAGAAGTCATACTTCTATTTTTCTTTACACTTATAAACTCCTTTATAAGCCGTTCAACACATTGAACTATTTTTACTTCTCAACGGGATCTAGAAAGCCAGCACTTGTGTGGCCCTCAATGGTTCATTGATACAACTAGCCGTGGGTTCACATCTCCATGTGATTCGGACTAAACATGTCCTTATATGAGCATACCCCAATTGCTCCATTCTTACTTATCAACTCTTTGATAGCAAGAACGTCAGAACTCAAGTCTGATAGTACCCAACCAATCATGTTAAACGCCTAGCAGCATCGCTTACATGATTCCCTAGGTATCAAATGATAGTGCCTGCAAGAACCATTCAATTATGGTTAGCGTACAGTACGGTCCCTTCAACTCATATATCCCGACCGATTCGACAACCATTGGTTTATCGAGAGTTGTCAATGAATCGATACTATGTGTCATGCCGTAGTTGCATCGATGGTGTAATCTATGAAACTCCTTTTACAATTACCACCATACTCTGATCAGAGATTTCACACTACATATACATGAAAAACACATAGGATATCCATTCCCGAAGGTAAGCGGTGAATCCCCGACTACAATGCATCGACTCCTATATGTTTCGACAGAACACCCAACCTTGCCACCTGATGACCCCTTGAGAGTCGGTAAACAGTGTCAAAGTGCAATGCTAGCACATAGAGTCTCAATGTTGTCCCGGGTAGGGGTGGGTACGGTACGGTATACCGTACCGAACTACGATACCGTATACCGTACCGAAAATATCGGTATGAAATTTTTTCGTACCGATACCGATACCGAAAATTCGGTATAACGCACATGCGGTATACCGAATTTTCGGTATGAAAAAAACTCATACCGGTGACACCGAAAATTTTGTCGGTATACCGAAAAACCGTCGGTATACCGAAAATATTTTCGGTATACCGACATTTTTTCGGTATACCGAACTTAAATCTAAAAAAAATAATAATAAAAAATTTTTTTCGGTATTTCGGTATATACCGAAATACCGAAAAAAAAATTATTTCATACCGATACCGATACCGAAAAGTTCGGTACGGTATGATACCGTACCGAAATTTTCGGTATACCGATTTTTTCGGTAAGTTCGGTATTTTTTTCGGCACGGTTTTTCGGTATTTCGGTATTTCGGTATTTTTCCCACCCCTAGTCCCGGGTCATAAGGACTAATGGTGTACAACCATAAACTAGGACGTTTCCACTCGATAAGTGAGAACCACTTGGAAAGTCCTTTAATGGAGGGTTGTTCAGTGCACTCTACCAGGAGCACCTATCTGCATGCTTGGACATCACAATGTCCCCTACCAATGAAACATGGTACTCACATTGCAGATACTAGTCTCTAACTCGAGCGGCCTATATCCTTCTTAGCGGCGGCTGAATCGACTAGGAACTGTTTAGAATATACAGTATTCCAAATATGAGTTTCATGATACTCATCATATGAGCATCTCATATTCTTTCTACTATTTTTATATTCAAGGACTTTATCTATGCAACTAGCATGGGTATACAGATAAAGATGTGCCAAAACAATAATTTCAAATATAATTAAAATAAAGATCGTTTATACATAGAGTTTTATTGTGAACACTCGGCCAACATTTGGCTCGACGAGCACCTACTCTAACAAGAGGGTCTAGAATTGAGCCCTGCAATTCCTTCGAAGAGGCCCCACCTCTCTCTCACATAGGTGATTCTATATTTATTAGAATCATTAAAAGCCGTAAGTTTATCCTCAACATTCACTATTTCATAATAGGAATAGATTAGGGATAAACCCCACAGTGATTCTCCAAATTAGTGCGATTAGGTTGCCCATTGAACCTAGTTCTTGGGATCTCCGGTCAGCGTAGGTTGAGTTTTCCTTCGCACCAATTTATTCAATAGTCTTGAGCCCCATTCCCCTTGAAATTTTCGCAACTAACTCTCTGTTTAACCCTTTGGTTAGCGGATCCGCTACATTATCCTTTGACTTTACATATTCAACAGAGATAACTCCAGTTGAGAGTAATTGTCTAATGGTATTATTTCTACGACGTATATGCCTAGACTTACCATTATACATTTTATTTTGTGCACTTCCAATCGCAGATTGGCTATCACAATGTATGCAAATAGCCGGCACAGGTTTTTCCCATCCTGAAACATCTTCTAAAAAGTGACGCAGCCATTCAGCCTCTTCACCACACTTGTCAAGAGCTATAAACTCAGATTCCATTGTGGATCTGGCTATTACAGTTTGTTTGGAAGATTTCCACGCAATTGCTGCAACTCCTAAAGTGAATACAAATCCACTTGTAGATTTTGAGTCTTTCATATCAGATATCCAATTTGCATCACTGTATCCTTCAATAACAGCAGGATATCTGGTATAGTACAGCCCATGAACACGAGTGTACCTGAAGCATCTTAGCAATCTGATAATTTCTTTCCAGTGTTCAACTCCTGGATTACTCGTGAATCTACTCAATTTTCTTACTCCATAGGCTATGTCTGGTCTTGTACAACTCATTAAGTACATCAGACTTCCAATGACTCGAGAGTATTCTAATTGAGACATACTCTCACCTCGATTCTTTGATAGATTTTGACTGGTATCTATCGGTGTTCTAGCTAATGCAGAGTCATCGTTATTGAATTTCTCAAGTATTTTGTCAATATAATGTGAATGACTTAGGACTAGCCCTTCAGATGTTCTATGGATTTTAATTCCAAGGATTACATCGGCTCAGCCCAAATCTTTCATGTCAAATCTTGAGTTCAATAACTTTTTGATGGATTTGATCATCTTATCATTACTACCAATGATAAGTATGTCATCTACGTAAAGACATAAAATGACATATCCCATTTCAGTGTTCTTTATGTATACACATTTGTCACATTCACTGAATTTAAATCCACTTTCCATCATGGCCTTATCAAATTTTTCGTGTCATTGCTTTGGTGCTTGTTTAAAGCCATACAGAGACTTCATCAGTTTAAGTACCTTATTTTCTTGCCCAGTCGCATAAAATCCCTCAGGTTGTTCCATGTAAATTTCCTCTTCTAAATCTCCATTTAAAAGTTGTCTTTACGTCCATTTGTTGTACTTCAAGATTCCGCAAGGCGTCAATCGCAAGTATCACATGAATAGAGGTTATTCTCGATATAGGAGAATATGTGTCAAAGTTGTGACACCTCTGACCGGTTTTATTAAAATAACAGCGGAATTTAAAATTTCTTTAAAATGGAAGAAGGATTCAAAATACATTTCATATATAATCAAAAGTATACACATGATCAATAAAATGATATAACAAAAAGCAAAATATCATTCTTATGATCATGTCCAAAATGCTTGCAAAAATAATCTTCTTCCTTCCATCTTGGTATGCATATGACTCCGGCCCACAATCAACGTTCCGACCCGTCGCTCTTATCTGCATCGCATGAAATAACTGAAATGAGTATAAAACTCAGCAAGTGGAACTCTTACATAACATTGTACATATCATACTCTGAAAACATTGCTTTAAAATCAATAAATACCATCAACTCTTGGAACAAGAATAACATAGCAATATAACAATAAGATGATATTTTCTTTTCTCTGTTGGATTGATATCTATATAGTATCTCTGTCTCTGTACCTATATCCCATCGATATAAATCGATAACTCTGAGGGATATAAGTTTATGGTCGTTGATCAACTAATTGCATGCAATCTCTGACTATGTATCTATCAATCCATAAGTCATTTTGAACTCTCTCTTTGGCATTTTATCAAACACTTTGCACACTCTTTCTTTTGCATTCCCCTTTTCACAATTGAGACATAAAAATGTCTCCAATATATATAACAAGTGTATCAATACATAATCATGAATCAAATGAAGGGAATAGCACTTTAAAATCATTGAAATACAATACATATATTATCATGTGAGCACAAGGAATGAATTCCACTTACAACCACTTGGAACACTTGGTTTTAAACATTGGTTGAATTCCTACAACAATAAACCATATATTACACCATCAACATCTCAATAATCATAAACCCATATCAATTAATCCATCAAACCAACACAATCAACAAACCCATATCATCTCTCACACCAAAACCAAAGAATAACTATACCAACATGCTTACCTTAGCTCCGAGAATCCAAGAGAACCTTGTTCTCACCTCAAAAATCCAACAATAAGCTTGAATCAAAGAAAGGAAAGAAAGAAAATGGAACCCTAGGTCACCTTTTGAGAGAATAATCGAGAAGAGGGGGAAAGAAATGAGAGAAATGCACCAACTCATGCCTTATAATCACTTAAAATCGAAAAATACGCTTTTATTGCTCATGCACCGCGGGTGCGCTCCAACATACACCGCGGGTATGCTATGCCTTCGGCATTCCAACCAAAAATCAGAAGACGTCGACCGCGGGTGTGCTGCAAAATGGACCACGGGTGCGCTCTGGTCTCGGCCAATACACCGCAGGTACGCTACACACAGCACCGCGGGTGCGCTGAGGCTACGGGAAAACAACCAAAATTCTGGAGCATGAGACCGCGGGTGCGGTCCCCTCTGCATCCAACAACCAACTCTACGCAACAAAAGATCGAGTCGAAACGCTGATACAATACAACTACACATAAACTAATATCAACAACACCACAAAACAAATATAACTAACAATACTATAACCCATAATCACAACTATATTTAAACTTAACCAAATAGTCTATAAACATACGAAATCTTAGACCGTACCATTCACCAGGGAATTTCGTCCTCGAAATTGACGTCACTGCACAAACTACTCAGGATACTTCTCTTTCATCTCATCCTCTGGTTCCCACGTGGCCTCTTCGATCAAATGATTCCTCCAAAGGACTTTAACAATGCCGATCTCTTTGTTTCTCAACACTCTAACTTTGCGATCCAGAATCTGGACCGGAATCTCTTGGTAAGTCAAATTCGGCGTCAAATCCAATGGCCCGTGGTGAAGAACATGGGAAGGATTCGTAATATACTTCCTGAGCATTGATACATGAAAAACATTGTGAACTCTGTCAAGATCTGGCGGTAGGGCTAACCTGTAAGCTCGATCACCAACTCTGTCCAAAATCTCAAATGGACCAATAAATCTCGGACTCAACTTTCCCTTCTTGCCAAACCGCATCACACCCTTGAGAGGTGCTATCTTCAAGAACACATGGTCGCCAACCTCAAACTGCAACGGTCTACGACACACATCAGAATAACTCTTTTGTCTCGACTGCGCTGTCTTCATCCTCTCTCGAATGAAAGCAACAACATCAGCTGTCTGTTGGACCAACTCTGGACCCAACATCTTCCTCTCGTCAATCTCGTCCCAATACAAGGGTGATCTACACTTCCTGCCATAAAGTGCTTCATACGGTGCCATGTCAATCGTCGCTTGGTAACTGTTATTGTACGTGAACTCAACAAGAGGCAATTTGGAATCCCAACTACCAGGATAGTCGATAGTATAAGCTCTGAGCATATCCTCTAGAATCTGAATAACTCTCTCTGATTGACCGTCACTCTGAGGGTGATATGTTGTACTGAATGCTAACCGAGAACCCATAGCTCTGTGCAAACTCTTCCAAAACTCTGAAGAGAATCTAGGGTCACGATCGACACAGGAACACCATGAAGTCTAACAATCTCTGCTATGTACTCTTCGGCATACTGGTTCATGGAATACGTCATCTTGACTCGAAGAAAATGCGTTGTCTTGGTCAACCGATCAACAATAACCCAAATAGAGTTAAAACCTTTCTGCGTCCTTGGAAGACCCGTCACGAAATCCATCGTAATATGATCCTATTTCCATTGAGGAATCGGCAATGACAACAATGTCCCAGCATGTCTCTGATGCTCGATCTTCACCTGCTGACAAGTTAGGCACTGAGAAATAAACATGACAATATCTTTCTTCATACCTGGCCACCAATAGAGTCTACGAAGATCCTGATACATCTTGGTGCTGCCTGGATGTATCGAATATGGCGCGGTATGTGCCTCTGTCAAGACGTCTCGCCGAATAACATCACCCGCAGGAATACATAAACGGCCTCTGAATGTCACCAAACCATCTCCATTCACTTCAAACTCTGAATTACCTCTCTCCTCTGCTCTGGCTCTCATCTCTATCAACTGTGCATCAATGGCTTGCTCTTTACGGATCCTATCCGTCAATGTAGCACGAATGACCAACGCTGAAAAGCGAGCAATGGTCCCTGGAACCACCAAAGCTATCTCCTCTCTCTGCAAGTCTAACAACAACGGCTGCTGAATCATCGAACTCAAAGAAAAACTAGACTTACAGCTCAAAGCATCCGCTACAACATTCGCTTTCCCTGGGTGGTATCTGATCGTCACATCATAGTCTTTGACAAGCTCTAACCACCGTCTCTGTCGCATATTGAGCTCCTTCTGGGAGAAAAAATACTTCAAACTCTTGTGGTCCGTGAAAATTTCACACTTTTCGCCATACAAATAATGTCTCCAGATTTTCAGGGCGAAAACCACAGCCGCCAGCTCCAAATCGTGCGTAGGATAATTCTTCTCGTAGTCCTTCAACTGGCGAGAAGCATAGGCTATGACCTTTCCACGTTGCATCAGCACTCCACCAAGACCCTTCTTCGACGCATCAGTATAAACAACAAATTCCTCTGAACCACTTGGCAATGCAAGTACTGGAGCTGTCGTCAACTTATCTTTCAACTCTTGAAATCCACTCTGACATTCATTGGACCACTCAAACTTCACAGTCTTCCTCGTCAGATTGGTTAACGGCAGGGCAATCTTGGAAAAATCTGAAATGAAACGACGATAATAACCAGCCAAACCAAGAAAACTGCGTACCTCTGATACAGTGGTAGGGATAGGCCATTTCTGAATCGCCTCAATCTTCGTCGGATCAACAGCTATACCATCCTTCGAAACAACATGGCCTAATAAAGAAATCTGCTCCAACCAGAACTCACATTTCTTCAACTTAGCATACAATCTCTTCTCTCTCAGCAACTGAAGAACAACTCTTAGGTGGTCTGCATGAAGCTCTCTGGCCTTGGAATAGATCAAGATGTCGTCGATGAAAACAATGACGAAGCTATCCAAATACGGCTTGAACACACGGTTCATCAGGTCCATGAAGACTGAAGGAGCATTAGTTAGACCAAAAGACATTACAAGAAATTCATAAATACCGACCTGGTCCGAAATGCCGTCTTAGGGATATCAGACTCCCTAACCTTCAACCGATAATAGCCAGATCTCAGATCAATCTTCGAAAACACGGTAGCCCCTGCAGCTGATCAAACAAATCATCTATCCGTGGCAACGGATATTTATTCTTGATAGTCACTTTGTTGATCTCTCTGTAATCAATGCAAAGCCGCAAGGACCCATCTTTCTTCTTGACAAAAAGAACTGGAGCTCCCCAAGGCGAAGAACTCAGTCGAATGAAACCTTTATCTAAAAGATCTTGCAACTGCGTCTTTAACTCCTTCTTCATCTCTGTTGGGGCCATTCTGTACGGAGCCTTAGAAATAGGAACCGTACCTGGAACTAAATCAATCACAAACTCTACATCTCTGTCCGGCGGCAAACCCAGCACATCATCCTCAAATACATCAGAGAACTCTCTCACAACATCAATATCATCAATATTCAATTTAACCATTCTATCCACATCAACAATTGAAGCCAGAAACCCATCACAACCTCTAAACAGCAACTTCTTAGCCTCAAGACACGAAATAAAAGGAAGGACCAGCGAAGTACCTGCACTGGCGAGCATACCTTCCCTATTGCCATCATCTGCAAATTTCACCATCTTAGCAACGCAATCAATCACTGCACGATAGGTTGATAGCCAATCCATTCCAAGTATAATATCAAATGCGACCATTGGAATAACAATCAAATCAGCATAAACCACTCGCTCATCAATTTGAACAGAGCACACATACACAATAGATGTCGGGCACAACACATCCCCTGAAGGCAATACAATATTAAACTGGAGGAGAAGAACGGAAGGAACTATACCCAATGATCTCAAAAATAGTTCAGACATAAAAGAATGAGTAGCACCTGTATTAATTAATGTCATAACTACTCTGCCTGAAATTAAAATAGTGCTAGAGATCACAGAAGAATCATGGTTTATACATTCCTTCATCATGGTAAAGATGCAACCCTGCACCTTCTCTTTACTCGCTCCTCTTGGACAGCCTTTGGCAATATGGCCTACAGTGCCACATCGATAGCAAGTATGAGTACCGAATCTGCACTCTCCCCGATGATGTCTACTGCACTTGGGACACAATGTCTTCTCGGGATCAAATGGAACAGCCGGTGGTTTAGAACTCGGCTCTATCTTGCCTTTCCCCTTGAAACGATCCTTTACTCTTTGACTTGATCCCTGGCCTCTCTGAGCAGTGGCCTGCTGTCTCGCTTGTCTTTCCCTGGCAATGTCTTTCTCATCTTGCCCGGCTAACAAAGCTTTAGCCACAATCTTTTTGAATGTCACAGCCTTCGACATGTGGATATCCCTCCGGATTTCTTCTCTAAGGCCTCTAATGAAATGAGCACCTTTATCTTTGTCATTGGAAGCAATATACGGGAAAAACAGACAGCCCTCCTCAAACTTCAGAATATACTCATCAACATTCATACCTCCTTCACGAAGCTCTAGAAACTCAGTCACCTTCCTAGCTCGAAGTGCGTCTGGGAAGTACTTGTCATAGAAAAGATCAGTGAACTCTTGCCACTTCAATGCTAGAACATCAACACCAACTTTAGTAGCATTCCACCAAATGCGTGCAGCTTTGACTAACATGAACACTGCACAACTGATTTTTCTTTGTCCTCGTAGTTGAGATGATCGAAAATAGCCTCAAGTGACTTGATCCATTCTACGGCCACCAACGGATCGGTTCTTCCTGCAAATTCTGGCGGATCCATCCTCTTGAAAGCAGTAAAGATCCCATCGGTACCGACTGCTTGAGCCATTTGGCCTCTACCCTGTCCTCTACCTTGGCCTGTACCTTGCATACGTAGCAACTGTTGGATCTGCTCACTATGGACCTTGGCTTGATCTTTCAACAACTTGCCGAACTCATCGACAACTCTAGAGGAAGAACTATCCTCACCCTCTACGACTTTCCTCTTAGGAGGCATAACTCCTACAATGTGCTCACACAATACAAATCAATAGATAACAATGAATAGATGTAGAAGAAGACATACCCGGACTGTTGAAAGTAGACGAAGTCATATGCATTGGTCCAAAGAACGGTGCTCTGATACCACTAAATGTGACACCTCTGACCGGTTTTATTAAAATAACAGCGGAATTTAAAATTTTCTTTAAAATGGAAGAAGGATTCAAAATACATTTCATATATAATCAAAAGTATACACATGATCAATAAAATGATATAACAAAAAGCAAAATATCATTCTTATGATCATGTCCAAAATGCTTGCAAAAATAATCTTCTTCCTTCCATCTTGGTATGCATATGACTCCGGCCCACAATCAACGTCCCGGCACGTCGCTCTTATCTGCATCACATGAAATAACTGAAATGAGTATAAAACTCAGCAAGTGGAACTCTTAAATAACAATGTACATATCATACTCTGAAAACATAGCTTTGAAATCAATAAATACCATCAACTCTTGGAACAAGAATAACATAGCAATATAACAATAAGATGATATTTCTCTTTTCTCTGTTGGATTGATATCTATATAGTATCTCTGTCTCTGTACCTATATCCCATCGATATAAATCGATAACTCTGAGGGATATAAGTCTGTGGTCGTTGATCAACTAATTGCATGCAATCTCTGACTATGTATCTATCAATCCATAAGTCATTTTGAACTCTCTCTTTGGCATTTTATCAAACACTTTGCATACTCTTTCTTTTGTATTCCCTTTTTCACAATTGAGACATAAAAATATCTCCAATATATATAACAAGTGTATCAATACATAATCATGAATCAAATGAAGGGAATATCACTTTAAAATCATTGAAATGCAATACATATATTATCATGTGAGCACAAGGAATGAATTCCACTTAAAACCACTTGGAAAACTTGGTTTTAAACCTTGGTTGAATTCCTACAACAATAAACCATATATTGCACCATCAACATCTCAATAATCATAAACCCATATCAATTAATCCATCAAACCAACACAATCAACAAACCCATATAATCTCTCACACCAAAACCAAAGAATAACTATACCAACATGCTTACCTTAGCTCCTAGAATCCAAGAGAACCTTGTTCTCACCTCAAAATCCCAACAATAAGCTTGAATCAAAGAAAGGAAAGAAAGAAAATGGAACCCTAGGTCACCTTTTGAGAGAAGAATCAAGAAGAGGGGGAAAGAAATGAGAGAAATGCACCAACTCATGGCTTATAATCACTTAAAACCGAAAAACACGCTTTTACTGTTCATGCACCGCGGGTGCGCTCCAACATACACCGCGGGTGCGCTATGCCTTCGGCATTCCAACCAAAAATCAGAAAATGTCGACAGCGGGTGCGCTGCAAAATGGACCGCGGGTGCGCTCTGGTCTCGGCCAATGCACCGCAGGTACGCTACACACAGCACTGCGGGTGCGCTGAGGCTACGGGAAAACAACCAAAATTCTGGAGCATGAGACCACGGGTGCGGTGCCTTCCTTGACCGCGGGTACGGTCCCCTTTGCATACAAAAACCAACTCTACGCAACAAAAGATCGAGTCGAAACGCTGATACAATACAACTACACATCAACTAATATCAACAACACCACAAAACAAATATAACTAACAATACTATAACCCATAATCACAACTCTTAACATCACAACTATATTTAAACTTAACCAAATAGTCTATAAACATACGAAATCTTAGACCGTACCGTTCACCAGGCTTGGCTATTACAAAATTAATTAAGCCCTTCACGTTGATGGTAACCTTTGATTACCAATCTGGCTTTATTCTTATCTATGGTTCCATCTGATTTCATTTTCCTTTTGAAAACCCATTTACAGCCTAGTGGTTTGCTTCCCGGAGGAAGATTTACTAATTCCCACGTATTGTTTTGTAAAATTGATTCCATTTTTGAATTGATAGCCTCTTTCCATAGAGGTCCCTCAGATGAACTAATTGCTTCCTTGAAGCTTTGAGGTTCACTTTCCATCATGAAAGTAATGAAATCTGGACCAAAGGATTTCTCAGTCCTAGCTCTCTTACTACGTCTGGGTTCAATATCTTGATCAGGATCTCGTCCTTGATCAATTGTCTCATACAATCTTTTGGATGAACTTGGTTCTTCCTTAGATTTGTATGGAAATCTGTGTTTAAAGAACGAAGCATTTTTTGATTCCATTATCGTATTCTTATGAATATCAGGTATTTGAGATTCATGTACAAGGAAACGATACGCGGTACTGTTTTGAGCATATCCAATGAAAATGCAATCAACAGTTTTTGGTCCTATCTTTACTTTCTTTGGAGTGGGTACTGCTACCTTGACAAGACACCCCCACACTCGTAAATATTTGTAAGAAGGACTTCTACCTTTCCATAACTTGTATGGACTTTTATCTAGCTTCTTTCGGGGTACTTTATTTAAAAGATAATTAGCTGTTAGAACAGCTTCCCCCCACAAGTTCTGTGGTAAACCAGAACTTAATAACAACGCATTCATCATTTATTTCAATGTGCGATTCTTTCTCTCTGCAATGCCATTTTGCTGTGGAGAATAAGGTGCAGTTCTTTCGTGTTTGATACCTGTTGAGCACAAAACTCAGCAAATAGTGATTCATATTCACCTCCACAATCACTTCTTAGCACCTTAATTTTCTTGCTAAGTTGATTTTCAACTTCACTCTTGTATTGGACAAATTTGTCAATCGCTTCATCCTTACTTTTAAGGAGAGACACAACAAAATTTTGTGCTATCGTCAACAAAAGTGATGAAGTATTTGTTTCCACCACGAGTTTGAACACTTTTTAGATCACATATATCACTGTGAATTAGATCAAGTGGTTCACTATTTCTTTCAATAGTTCGAAAAGATGATCTTGTTAGTTTTGCCTCAACACAAGTTTCACATTTATGTTGTTGATCAATTTAGAATGCAGGAATGCTTTTCATGTTAATTAGTTTACGAATTGTATCGTAATTAACGTGTCCAAGTCTACCATGCCATAAACAAGAAGACTCAAGCAAGTAAGAAAAAGTATTAACTTTATTCATCACGGGCTTAATAGCCATTACATTTAGTTTGAACAAACCATTACAAACATAACCTTTGCCAACAAACATTCCACTCTTAGACAAAACCACCTTATCTTACTCGAAGACAATGCGGAAACCATGCTAGTTAAGAAGCGACCCGGACACCAAGTTCTTGTGGATGTCAGGTACATACAACACATTGTTCAACGTCAGTTCTTTTCCAGATGTCATCTTTAGGACAACCTTTCCTTGACCCTTGATTTCAGAAGTGGCGGAATTTCCCATGAATAGCTTTTCACCGTTCTCAGATTCCTCAAAAATTGCAAACATCTCCTTGTCCGAGCAAACATGGCGAGTGGCACCAGTGTCAATCCACCACTCTCTTGGATTAGAACCCACCAGACTAACTTCTGATATTACAGCCCAGAGATTCATATTCGAAACCTCTTGAGATATGTTCTCTACCACATTCGCCTTTCGTTTTCTCTTTGGCTTCTTACAATCAGATGCCTTGTGACCCATGCCATCACAATTATAGCATTTTCCCGAGAATTTCTTCTTTGAAATGCCTCCTTTGGATCTCATGTTCAACCTTTTGCTGGAGGAGGAAAATGTTCTATTTTTCGAGCTTTGACCATGCTCGACAACAAAAAATGTTCTCCTTAAAATATATTCGTCCCCACCGGTATGTGCTTCGAGGATGAACTCGGACTTCTGTTTCCCAGAATACAACGGAACAACCAGCAGTACCTTAGCACGAGGCACGAATACGGCGAACTGAAATGTACCTGAACTTTATCACGAGAGTAGATGAACAACAGAGGAGCAGCAGCCGGTGGAAGCAACCGCCGCCGAGAGACAAGAAAACAAGCAAAGCTTCAAAAATATCAGAATGTAGGAGAGTGTGTTGGGTCTGTCTGAAGGACTTGAAGGCTGTCGTTATATATAGGCACTCTGGTTCCATATATAGGACTTGAAGGCTGCCCTTTAATATAGGCACTCAGGTTCCATATGGACAGTCACGGTTGGCCCATCTGAAAGGCCAAAGGTCATGGCCATCTGAAAGGCCAAAGGTCAGCCTAGCTGGAGCACCAAAAGTCAGTCCAGCTGGAGCACCAAAGGTCATTTCAGTTTGTATTTGTGAGTGATTGTGTGTGTACGTGTTCTCACTCACTGAACTATGAATACAACACGAAAGTGTTCTCACACACTGAGAATATTGCTTCTAGACTAAGTAGTTGGCATGTCCTATTTCTCTCTCATTTTCTGATCTTCACACACTTGTGTATTTTTCCACACACTTGTATATTGATGATATTGGTCTGGTATTTATAGAGGCAACGTGATCATACACCAAAACTCATCAAATATAAACGTTGCAGTTTGAATTTGTCCTCGAAATGTTTATGTACTTTTCGACAGCCATTTTGGAACGTGTCACGCCCCGAGTCCGAAGCGTCGGTGACATCCGGCATTGTTTAACAATTAAATTGAAAACAATAAAGCCTCGTATCAAATCAAACCAGTCTTTTTCATAAATGAAATATTGTGTTACAATGACAAAGGAATAAAATACATCAGAGTTTCAAATAGCGGAAACGAAAGAAAAGTAAAATGTTGAATTCTGATCTTGATCTCCGGTTCACCAACCTCAGAAAGCGTTTTGCTCTTCCTCATCCAATTGTTCCTCATTTTTATCTGAAATTTGTAAGGGGTGAGTGTTTTGGGAAACACTCAGCAAGTGGGGGTCGATCGATTCCAAAGATACATATAGAACTTAGTTTTCTTAAAACATTCTTTTAACAGACTTTCAAAACTTAATATTCTTAACTTATCAGGACAGAGACAAATCGAATAAATGACCAAATTCATCAGATGATCCAGAACAATTCAGAAACAGGTTAAACCGATTCAGAACAGAACATATCAGAACGGACAGAACACTGTTACTCATCTCATTTTCATGGTCAAATTGTCCCCAATATGTTAGTCCTCTAAGGGGTGAGGCCAGAACATGGTTTTATACCCACCAATGGGGGCCAGACAGAACACGGTTTTATACCCACCAATGGGGGTCAGACAGAATCACAATTCTCGTCCCATTTCAAATTCGAATCGTAACAGTACAAACAGAATTCAGAAGTATCAGACAGAACTTTTCAGATTTTCAGATTTCAGAGTTTTCATACTGACACAGCGGAATCAAAGAATTTCGAAGCATAGAAGAGAACACATAATCGATCGAAATTTTAAACAGAATGGCTTAGCAATTTTCGAAAATGAAGACACACATAAATGCATGTCATGATATACATATTCAAGTTTAAAAATACGAACGAATACATATCAAAAGCCCACTTACAGATTTGGAGGTAGATTCGAAAATGCAAACTTTGGCACGAATTTGTCCCTCGAAATTTCTGCAGCACTTCGATGTAAAACTTGAGCAGTTTATGTCTTCGATTCAGCAGCATTTCGACACGGAAAAACAACTATGAATTGCATGAAAATCTTTCCTCCTTTCTTCTTGCTTGCTCGGCCGAATGGTTTAGGGTGAGGGGGAAAGAGCCGAAATTTCTTGTAGGCTTGGTGGTGTGTTTTCTCTCAACCTAGATGCCATATTTATAGGTGCCAAAAAGGCTTTCCACCTAGCCACCTTGGTCAACACTTGGGGTCCAAGAAAAGGTTTGAATGTGATCATTATGATGGCTCAAAATCTCATGCATTCCTTAATTGTCACTTTGGTTTTCTAAAGGGTCATTTCCTGCATCATTAATATGTCTTAGTCCTTTAGCTCCTCCCTTAGCTCCTTCATGGGTTTACTCAAAGGTTATTTCTTGCATAATTAATTTGTCCAAACCTTTAGCTCATTTAGCTCCTTCCTTGGTTAACTCAATGGTCATCTCTTGCACATTAAACTTGTCCAATCCTTTAGCTCTTCTCCTTGCTCCATTTTGGTTCTTTTAGGACAAGAAAGGATGAGCTTCTTCGAGCTGAAAGATCGAGCTCATGAGCTAGGGGTTTCCTCCCCGACAATCTTGGAGCTTTCTTGAGCTGAGGGTTTTAGCTTATGAGCTGAGGGTTTCTTTTCCAAGTGACGTACCCTCAATTCTCGTGGTTTTGCATCGCCTTGGCTTCTTTTTGAGCTACTTTCCGAGCTTTTTGAGGTGCTTTGCTTCGAAAAATCCGGGTTCTCACATCCCACCCTCCTTATTGGAAGTTTCGTCCTCGAAACTTGAGTTAGCTAAATCTTTAAAGAGTTGAGGGTGCCGAGTGCGCATACGTTCTTCAAATTCCCAAGTTGCTTCTCGTTCCATACGATTTGACCATTGTATCTTGACATATGAAATTGTTCTGCATCTCAGCACTTGGTATTTGGTATCCATTATTCGAATAAGGACTTCTTCATATTTCATTTCCTCGTTCACATTTCCTTTGATTAGTAGCGGTTCAACTTTAAGAATGCTACTTGGATATGAGACATACTTCCTTAGCTGTGAGATGTGGAAGACGTTGTCAATCCTTGACCTGTCTGGAGGTAAAGCCCGCGCGGATAAGCTAGATTTCCCATTTTTCTCAGTATTTCGAAGGGTTCGACATATCTTGGAGTTATCTTTCTAGATTTGCTGAATCGAACCACTCCTTTCATAGGGGAAACTTTATCGTAAGCTTTCACACCATTTTCAAACTCCAACGGTCTTCACTTTAAATCAGCCCAGCTCTTTTATCGATCATGAGCTGCCTTGCATTTTCCCTTGATAATAGCTACTATATCAACAATTCAAGTAGCTTTCTCTCTGATTTCAATGCTTCCATGATAATTATTGTTATAGGAAAATTCAATCAAAAGGGGGTGTTTATTTAATTTCTTCTGAATTCTATGGCACATGCCCTAAGAATTTCTTCAAGAGTCTGTATTTTTATTCTCAGTTTGGCCATCAGTTTGGGATTGACCAGCCGTGCAAAGAGTGATCTTGGTACTCATGGTTTCCTGAAAACATTTTCCAAAATCGGAAAGAACTTTGAGCTTATATTGGACAAAATGTTTGCTGTAACACTATGTAGTCCTTTTGGCTTAGCGCATCCGCTATCTTGTCAGCCTTAGGTCATAATATTTCCATAGTTTGATCCACAATCTTTGCCTCATGTTTGATTCCTTTTGTGTGACAGTATTTGAGGCTTTGATGATCGATAAATTTCAAACATTTTGCCACCAAAGAAATTGATTCTCTGGATCTTTGGCTCAGATATAATTGTGGCTAATTCACTATCATGTGTTGGATAGTTTTGCTCACATGATTTTAATTTCATTGTTGCATAGGCAATTACTTGCCCTCTTGAATGAGAACGCATCACAATTCTCTTTTGATGTATCATTGTGAAATTCTTGCCTTCTTCGGGAAGTGCTAATATTAGCGTAGAAAAGAGTTTCTTTTTCAAGATCTAAAAACTCTTCTCACATTCTTCACTCTAAGTAAATTTAGAGTTCTTCTGAGTGAGCTTGGTGAGCGGAAGAAAATCCTTCAACACATTTTCTTAATAGCCAACTAATCTCAAAAACTTCAAATTTACTATTCCAGTATTCGATCGAGGTCAATCCCTTACTGTCTCCACCTTCTTGTGACCCACTGATATGCTCATTTCAGAGATTATATGACTCAGGAATGTGACTCTTTTTATTCAAAACTCAAATTTAGTACATAGTTATTCTTCTCTGAGCATCTGCAGAGCAGAACGAAGATCTTCCTTGCGGTCTTCCTTACTTGCTGAATATTCAAGAATATCATCAATAAATGCTTCCACAAACTTGTCGAGGAATTTCTAGAACACTCTGTTCATGAGTTCAATGAATGTTGTTGGAGCATTGGTCAAAAGGAATTATTATGTACTCATAGTGTCCATAGCTTTTTCTTTTTAAGGCTGTTTTAGGAATATTCTCTGCCTTGGCCTTCAATTGTGGTAGTCCGACCTTAGATAGAGCTTTGAAAAGATCTTAGCTCCTTTTAACTGATTGAAAAGGTCATTTATTCTTGAAAGATGACATTTGTTCTTGATCTTATTGAGTTCTTTGTAGATCGACACACTATCTTGTGCTTTCACCATTCTTCTGTACCAATAAAATGGAATCTCTCCAAGGAAAAGAACTTGGTCTGATTTGTTTTTGTCTAACAAATCTTGGAATCGAACTTTTAGCTCCTTGAGTTCAACTGAAGCCTTCCGCCAAGGTTCTTTAGAGTTTAGTGTAGCACGAGCTATCAAGTTACTTTCGAATTTTACTTCACAGTCTGAGATAATTCAAAATAACGCTTTCGGAACTTTCGTACCACAAGAATATTTTATACCTTGAGCTAAATTCCTTCTTTTGCTTCTCTCATTATTGCAAGCTAGACTTCTTAGCCATACTCCAAGGCTTTCTAGGTCTGAGAAGCATAAAGGAAGGATTTCTGTTCCTTATCTTTGCCCATGAAATACAATTTATTGTTGGATTGGAGTTTGGAATTCTTATCCTGACAATCTACCATTGCATGATTCTTGTCCAATCAATTCCCATAGTACACTGAATAAAATCGGCACTGAATATGCGTATTCATACTTATTTTTATTCTATCTTAAAATTATCACGATTAATATCTCAAAACTTAAAACCAATATAGAATCTTAGAACATAACTCCTTATCAGCCTATTGACTTAAGTCCCAATAACTTGGTTAAAATTTCTTTAAACCTTGTATGGAAGAAACTAATTCCTCAAACAATTCTTCTTTTACTAAATGTCTTTAATCAAAACTATGAGCCTAACATGCTTTAATACAAACAAGTTTTGTTGGATGTCTTTCTCCACAAATCTTTCCCCTATTTTTCTTTTTACTATAAGAATCAGAACTTATTATGCATGCTATACTTCCCTCGATGTCCACCAATATCTCATAACTCTCTTTATTTACCTAAGGTAATGACCATAATTTCTTAAGTTATTGTTTCTTATCTTCATTAAACATTCCAAAATCCTACATTTTTAAATTTATTGCTTAGCATCCCAAATTATGTCCATACCCGCTAATTATTGACACAAAAATCAACTTCTACGTCCGAATATCGAACTTATATAATTCTTATCTCATATTTTCATAAATAATTTATTATCCACGAGTCAAACATTTCATCTTAAGTCGGAAACTTATCTTCGATAAGTAAATTCCCAAATGTAAGTCAACTCATATCAGAGTATTTGTATTCCCAAAAATATAAGTCAAATTATCTCTGATATGTATGTTCCCAAAAATATAATTCAACTTATCTCTGTACATCCTGAAAGAAATGTTACACTTATTTCTTTTCATATCTTTTAACCATAATACTAGTCCAGCCTACCTTATCATCTCTTCATCATCACTGTTCTTTTTCCACTACTTCCATAGGTGTTTCTTCTTCTTCTTCTTCTTCCATGTTTTCCATGACAAGGTGCATATAGTTATGTTGTTCTTGCATTCTATCCATATCAACATGAAGCTTGGAGATGTAACGTTCTTGCTTTCTAGCAAGGTCTTCGTGTCGATGACGAGAGCGGTTGGCAATATCCTTCTCAGTTCCAATCCTTATTATCACTCTCGGCTAAGGGAAACTAGTCGTACCATTTACACAGGGTTAGGGTGAGCTGGCTCCTGCTCAATCAAGGTGATGGGTGAGACGTTGTATGTCAGTTTGCAGTAGGTTCTTAATCTTTACGAGTTCTTGTTCTCTTGTTTTTCTCAAGCGAGTTGATCCTTCAGGGTTGCAATCTCTCGTGTTTGGTTTTCAATGGTATGTTGACGCTTGCGAAGGACGGATTGAGCACGAGCACGAAGGCATCCGTTGATGTAAAATTTCAGAATCGAATAAAGGATAGAAAGGCACAAACAATGTTGTCGTGGGATTTTCGATACTAAGAGTTTGCAGAACGATTGAAGGAAATAGATTTCGAATTTCTCAAAGAATTTTGGAAAGAATGAGAATTTGTTTCAGAATGCACTAGGCTTTTGCCAAAATTTGACTTCGTCAAATTTTGTCTGTCAAAATCTTAGCGAGATTATGAACCTGGTGGCTCTGATACCACTTAAATGTCACGCCCCGAGTCCGAAGCGTTGGTGACATCCGGCATTGTTTAACAATTAAATTGAAAACAATAAAGCCTCGTATCAAATCAAACCAGTCTTTTTCATAAATGAAATATTGTCTTACAATGACAAAGGAATAAAATACATCAGAGTTTCAAATAGCGGAAACGAAAGAAAAGTAAAATGTTGAATTCTAATCTTGATCTCCGGTTCACCAACCTCAGAAAGCGTTTTGCTCTTCCTCATCCAATTGTTCCTCATTTTAATCTGAAATTTGTAAGGGGTGAGTGTTTTGGGAAACACTCAGCAAGTGGGGGTCGATCGATTCCAAAGATACATATAGAACTTAGTTTTCTTAAAACATTCTTTTAACAGACTTCCAAAACTTAATATTCTTAACTTATCAGGACAGAGACAAATCGAATAAATGACCAAATTCATCAGATGATCCAGAACAATTCAGAAACAGGTTAAACCGATTCAGAACAGAACATATCAGAACGGACAGAACACTGTTACTCATCTCATTTCCATGGTCAAATTGTCCCCAATATGTTAGTCCTCTAAGGGGTGAGGCCAGAACATGGTTTTATACCCACCAATGGGGGCCAGACAGAACATGGTTTTATACCCACCAATGGGGGCCAGACAGAATCACAATTCTCGTCCCATTTCAAATTCGAATCGTAACAGTGAAAACAGAATTCAGAAGTATCAGACAGAACTTCATTTCAAATTCGAATCGTAACAGTGCAAACAGAATTCAGAAGTATCAGACAGAACTTTTCAGATTTTTAGATTTCAGAGTTTTCATACTGACACAGCGGAATCAAAGAATTTCGAAGCATAGAAGAGAACACATAATCGATCGAAATTTTAAACGGAATGGCTTAGTGTTGCGACTTTGATTGTTGCACTCCCAAGAGCAGGTTGTCCACAAGTAGTATAATTCGGTGAGTCCGAATATCGTATCCACAGGGAAGCAAAGGTAATTACAAGTCCACTTCTTTTTGTTTTTGTTTTTGTTTCTTTTTAATTTTAATTGAATCTTTAATGGGTAAATTTTAATTGTTCAAATTTTAATTTAAGTAGTTGAGATTAAAGGATCCACTCTTGGCATTTTAATAAAATTAACATTAATGAACAATATAGAAATCCACTTAATAAAATGGTTCCAATATATTAAATAATCATATTTATATTATGTTATATATTATTATCTTATAAGTATATATACCAAAACTTATAAATGTGGTCAAGTATTTATTGTGCTATATATATTTGTAAACACTAAATCAAGGTTCCCACTTTAAATGGTTGGTAAAACCAAACTAACATTTAAATGGTACCAAGAATTTAATATTATAATATATTTATATATAATAAATCAAGGCATCCACTTTAAATGGTTGGTAAAACCAAACTAACATTTAAATGGTTCCAAGAATTTAATATTATAATATATTTATATATAATAAATCAAGGCATCCACTTTAAATGGTTGGTAATACCAAACTAACATTTAAATGGTTCCAAGAATTTAGTGTAACATATATCAACAATAAATCAAAACTCCCACTTATAAATAGGGTATAAAAATGCTTAAAGAAATAAATATAACATAAACAATAAATAATGATTAAATAATATAAAACATAAATTCTTACCTTTTAATAACCTTATTATCATTTTGAAAAAAAAAAGGCTCGAAAGCTGTTTTCTCAGTCCTCTCCACTCACTCACAAAATATGTGTGAGTTTAAAATTTTAGGCACTCTTATAAGGTATATCTTGGGCCATATACTTTAATACCTGATTTTATCACAATGGTTAATCACTCAAAAAGATTTCATAAATCATATTTTTATATTGATCAGAATATTAAAATTGACATTTTTTTTTCAAATAAAAATTTAAACATTCTTAAATAGATTAATGCATATTCTAATTTAAATCTTTCAAACATGTAATGTATAACATTTTTGCAAAAATTACTAAGATACAAACAATAAACATGATTTTATTTTAAAATAATATATTTTTTTTAATTTTTTAATTTTTTTTAAATGTTTTTTATATAAGTTTGTTCTCCCCCCAATCAGAATATGACATTGTCCCCCCTAATGTCAAAATAACTAGTAATAAAGAGTGCATAATGAAAGAGATATCACCTGGAATTTTATTGAAGATAACAAACTGAAACAAATGCAAACCAATCCACGACTTTTGAATCAATGATCCAACTTCCTTTTCTTACTGCTTGATTGCGACCAATTGATCTTTGTTATCATCGGATCTGGCTTATGAACAAAAGCTTCCAAATCATCAATTAATTGATCGACAGTCGAAGCACAGATGAGCATCCGTCGTGAATTTTCTGAAATGAAATTCTGTTCCACAGCTTTATCAAGAAATGTCAACAAACTGTCATAATAATTATTGATATTCAACAAGCCCACAGGTTTATTATGGATATTAAGTTGTGCCCAAGAAACAGTGTGAAAAATTTCTTCTAATGTACCAAAACCACCTGGTAGTGCGATAAAAGCATCAGAATTTTCAATCATTTGAGTGATTCTTTCATACATAGAAGAAACTTTTAATTCCTCCCCAATCGTAACACCTGTAATATTTCCTTCAGCTAAAGCTATAGGAATAATACCCAAAACCTGACTACCTCCAAGATGAGCAGATGTTGAAACAGATCCCATTAACCCAATATTACCTCCCCCATATACCAAGTGAATTTTTCTCTCAGCCAATATCTTTCCAAGATTATTCGCTGCTTCTACAAACACTTCATTTTTTCCAGGACTCGACCCACAAAATACACAAATATTTTTCAATGTTTGTGCATAGGATCCAGCCATGTTTTTACTTTCTTTTTTTTTTCTGCGAAAATAGAGAGAAAGATGAGAGATTTTATAGGGGTAATATGTTATCATGACAAAACTATGGGTCACAGCTGTAAACAGAATAAATAGTAAAAACAATAATGACACACATGCATATAAACAGTAGTGTGATTGTGGCTCACAATTTTCCTCTGGTTTTACGTCCAGAAACGGCTTCAACGCCTTCTATGAGTCGAGGATATGCTTCCCATCCAATTTTCTTATAAATTGGCAAACAGGGTCTTTTTTAGTCAGATTCCCAAGACTATGACGCTTATCTTGAAATTGTTTCCATAAACGGAGAAGTTCAATATGCACATGTCCACTAGAATGCGTCTCAAGAGTCAATAAGATGTTATCCAAAGACTCCTTACTCAGCCCATTCTTAATGAAACCAATTTTATCTTCTCTGTTATCGGAAACACATCCCAAAGATCTGCATCGTTTGTCACAAGTCCATCTTGCACACTTATGACAAACCCCTAAACTTTTTGCCCTTCGTTTTTTCGCATAAGTGCTTTTTCCTAATCCAGGCAAATACCGAATGAGCAATGATTGTGGAACTTCTCCTCCTAATCGGACCTTAGCTTCAATTACAAGACGAATATCTTCTGGAATTCCTTTTTGCATTAGCAATCTCAATCTTTCACACCTTCCTGCATAAATTTTTCTTAGAACATTTTCAGAAACAGAGGGAAAATATTTACAAATTTTTGAGAGAATTTCATCCATTTTGAAAAGAAAAGAAATGATTTTTTTTTTATTTTTGTATCAGCAATTGTGGGAAACTGATTTAACCGACTATGAGAGTCACGGAGTACCGTTATCCGCCATTTAACCGGGAAAATAAAAAGATTAAGGAAACCTGAAATAAAAACAAACAAAATTAAATGCAACATAAAAATTTAAGGATCAGAAAGGGAAATAAACTCTTCTTGAAAGATTTCATTTTCCAAAAATGGTTTAAGCTTTTGTCCATTCACTTTAAAAACATCACCATTTTAAGGATTTTCAATATCCACAGCTCCATAAGGATACACATGCTTTACAACATATGGGCCTGTCCATCTTGATCGTAATTTTCCTGGGAATATGTGAAGTCGAGAATTATAAAGCAAAACTTTTTTACCAATCTCAAAAGATTTTCTAAGAATTGTTTTATCATGAAATGATTTGATTTTTGCTTTATAAATCCTTGAATTCTCATACGCATCATTTCTGAGTTCATCAAGTTCATTAAGTTGCAATTTACGCAATTTGTTGGCATCATCCATGCTTGAATTTAAAGTTTTGATCGCCCAATAAGCTTTATGTTCCAATTCCACAGGCAAATGACAATGTTTTCCATAAACCAACCTATAGGGAGACATATTCAATGATGTTTTAAAAGCTGTTCGATATGCCCACAGTGCATCATTAAGTCGCAGAGACCAATCTTTTCTATTTGAGTTAACAGTTTTTTCCAAAATTTGCTTTATCTCCCTATTAGCTAATTCAACTTGTCCATTTGTTTGAGGATGATAAGGAGTTGTTACTTTGTGAGTAATACCATATTTTTTCATTAATGAAGCAAATGGTTTATTAACAAAGTGAGTTCCCCCATCACTTATCATAGCTCGAGGAATTCCGAATCTACTAAAAATATTTTCTTTCAAAAATTTGATGACGATTTTATGATCATTTGTTCGACATGGAATTGCCTCTATCCATTTGGAAACATAATCAACTGCAACTAAAATATACAAGTATCCAAATGACGGTGGAAAAGGTCCCATAAAATCAATTCCCAACAGTCAAAGATTTCAATTTCAATGATAGGATTCAAAGGCATCATGTTTCTTTTTGAAATTGCACCTAATTTTTGACAATTTTCACAGATCTTGCAGATTTCGTGGGTGTCTTTAAACAAAGTGGGCCAATAAAATCCACACTGCAAAATTTTTGCAGCCGTTTTCTTTGAAGAAAAATGTCCTCCGCATGCTTCTGAATGACAAAATTTAATAACACTACTTACCTCATTGTCGGGTATGCAACGTCGAAAAATTTGATCTGGACAGTACTTGAACAGATACGGATCATCCCAATAAAAGTTTTTTACCTCATTCAAAAATTTTCTCTTATCTTGGGAACTCCATTGCGGTGGCATTTTTCCTGTCACAAGAAAATTTACTATATTAGCAAACCAAGGTGTAGTAGTAACTGAAAATAGATGTTCATCAGGAAAATTATCATTAATCGGTGTCATTTCACAAGATGATCCTGTTACTAGTCTCGATAAATGATCGGCTACGACATTCTCGGTTCCTTTTTTATCTTTGATCACAATGTCAAATTCTTGGAGCAACAAAATCCATCGTATCAGTCGTGGCTTTGCATCCTGTTTCGTCAACAAATATCTAATAGCAGAATGATCAGTAAACACAAAAGTCGTTGATCCAATCAAATAAGAACGAAATTTATCTAATGCAAATATTACAGCAAGTAGTTCTTTTTCAGTTGTGGAGTAATTCATTTGAGCATTGTTTAAAGTTCTACTTGCATAATATATCACATAAGGCTTACCGTTTCTTCTTTGACCCAGTACTGCACCGACTGCATAATCACTCGCATCGCACATGATTTCAAATGGTAAAGACCAGTCAGGAGGTTGCATGATAGGAGCTGATGTTAAATGTCGAATGATTTTATCAAAAGCATTTTGACATTCTTGAGTCCACTCAAATGCAGTGTCTTTTGTTAAGAGGTTACAAATGGGTTAGAGATTAAACTAAAGTCCTTTATAAACCTCCTATAAAATCCAGCATGTCCCAAAAATGATCGAATTTCTTTAATGGTTTTTGGAGGGGGTAAATTGGCAATGACATCAACTTTTGCTTTATCAACTTCAATTCCATGAGATGACACGACATGTCCCAAAACAATTCCAGAAGTAATCATGTAATGACATTTTTCCCAATTTAAAATAAGACCTTTTTCCTCGCATCTTTTTAAAACTTTTTCCAAATTTTCAAGACAATTATCAAATGTATTCCCAAAGACAGTTAAATCATCCATGAAAATTTCCAAACAATTTTCAACCATGTCGCAAAAAATGCTTAGCATACATCTTTGAAATGTTGCCGGGGCATTGCATAATCCAAATGGCATCCTTCTAAATGCAAATGTTCCAAAAGGACATGTGAATGTAGTTTTATCTTGATCTTCGAGTGCAATGGGAATTTGATAATAGCCTGAATATCCGTCAAGAAAACAGTAGTAGGGATGACCAGCTACTCTTTCTAAAATTTGATCCAAAAATGGTAATGGAAAATGATCTTTTCTAGTGGCATCATTTAATTTTCTATAGTCAATACACATCCGCCAACTAGATGGGACTCTACTTGTTAACAATTCACCTTTTTCATTTTTTATCACTGTGATGCCAGATTTTTTTGGAACTACTTGTGTTGGACTTACCCACTTACTATCAGAAATAGGGTAGATAATCCCAACATCAAGTAGTTTGAGAACTTCAGTTTTCACAACATCTTTCATGTGTGGATTTAATCTCCTTTGTGGTTGTTGAGATGTTTTAGCATTTTCTTCTAAATGAATTTTGTGTGTGCAAATTAGTGGATTAATGCCCTTGAGATCTTTCAGTGTCCAACCAATTGCATTTTTATGTCTTTTAAGCATATCAACTAATTTACCTTCTTGATCACTTTCTAGTTTGGAAGAAATTACCACTGGATATGTTTCATCTTCTCCAAGAAATGCATACTTCAATTCTTCTGGCAAGGGTTTTAACTCCAATATGGTTGGTTCGTCTTTGTTCTCATATTTCGCCTCAAATTCTTTCTCTGATCCTGTTAACGAGTGATACCTGATAAAATCATCAAGATCAATTTCAATATTTTCTTTAACAGTTTCAATTGAACAAATATCTAATTGATCACGAGTACTCCCTTCTTGAATGTTTTCTTCCACAAGAGTTTCAATAAGATTTTCATCTTCACTTTCATCTCCTTTGTCATGTGGTTGCTTACAAAGATTAAAAACATTGAGCTCCAAGGTCATGTTACCAAATGACAACTTCATTATTCCATTCCTGCAATTTATAAGAGCATTAGAAGTTGCTAAAAATGGACGACCCAAAATTACAGGAATTGCATTACAAGCTTCGATAGGTTGTGTATCTAAAACTATGAAATCGACAGGATATACAAAGTTATCAACTTGGACCAACACGTCTTCTACCATACCTCTTGGCACTTTAACAGATCTATCGGCAAGTAAAAGTATTACCGAAGTAGGTTTTAACTCGCCTAGATTGAGTTCTTGATAAACTGAATATGGAAGTAAATTCACACTAGCTCCAAGATCAAGCAAGGCTTTTTTAATCTTTCGTTCTCCAATAATACATGAAATAGTAGGACAACCAGGGTCTTTGTATTTCAAAGTATTATTATTTTGAATGATTGCACTTACTTGTTCGGCTAAAAATGCTTTCTTTTTCACATTCAATTTTCTTTTCACAGTGCACAAGTCTTTCAAAAATTTAGCATATGATGGTACCTGTTTTATTGCATCTAATAAAGGAATATTAACTTTTACTTGTTTAAAAATATCATATATATCAGAATTCAAATTTGATTTTTTTGTATTTTTCAATGCATGAGGGAATGGTGGTGACACTGTCTGTTGAACCTCCTCTTCGCAAGTTATGGGTTCCACTTCCTTACCCTTTGAAGTTGATTTATCATCATCTTCACAAGGTTCAAGAATGGATTTTTCCACAACCTTACCACTTCGAAGGGTAATAACAGATTTTACCTGATCCATCGGTTGAGTTCCAGAAGTTCCAATTTGTGAATGATGATCCTTGGGATTAGGCAAAGGTTGTGAAGGAAATTTACCTTTCTCATGAACATTAAGTGCAGATGCAAATTTAGCAAGAGTATCTTTCAAATCTGTCATGGTTTGAGCAGTTTGAGTATTGATAGACTCTTGCTTTGCAATGAAAGAATTCAATGTATCTTCCAAATTTCTTTTCGGTGGAGGAACATAAGGTGCATAATTTTGAAAATTTTGTTGATTTTGAAAATGTGGTTGCGGAAATTGTGCAGCATTATCATTCCTCCAACTAAAATTTGGATGGTTTCGCCAACCTGGATTGTAATTTTGAGAAAATGGTTCAAAATTTGGCCTTTTGAAATTGTTCAAAACATTGGCTTGTTCATGGAGACATTCTTTAAAAGAGGGCAAAGTGGGACAATCTTTTGTAAAATGATCACTTGTATCACAGATGTGACACGCAATTTCTTGAACAGATTTTAATTGACCATTCTTTTTCAATTCAAGTGCTTCAACTTTTCTTGCCAAAGAAGTAAATCTAGCTTGAAGATCATGTTCATCTTTGAGAGTGTACATACCTCCACCAGATGTAGGAGATTGAATCTTGTTTGATGGTTCGATTGTACCTATAGTGTCCCAATTTTGAGCATTTTCAGCTAATGAATCAAGATACTCAATTGCCTCGTTTGGATCTTTATCTTCAAATGTTCCATTACACATAAATTCAACCATTTGCCTATCTTTAGGTGTTAAGCCTTCATAAAATTGAGAAACAACTCTCCAAATTTCAAAACCATGATGTGGACAAAGATTAAGCAATTCTTTGTATCTATCTCAACATTGATAAAAAGTTTCTCCTTGTTTTTGAGTGAAAGTGATGATTTGCCTTTTGAAAGAATTTGTTCTATGAGATGGAAAAAACTTTTTCAAAAATTGTTGTTGCAATTCATCCCAAGTTCGAATGGATCCCGATCTAAGATTTTGTAGCCAAGTTTTAGCTTTATCTTTTAAAGAAAAAGGAAAAAGCTTAAGTCGAATGGTGTTCATGCTACAATTTAGATCATTATATGTGTAGCACACTTCTTCAAACTCTCGTAAATGCATGTATGGATTTTCAGAATCTAAGCCATGAAAGTTGGGTAAAAGTTGGATAATACCAGGCTTAAAATTGAAATGAGATGCATCAGGGGGAAAAACTAGACATGAAGGTGCACTAGTACGTGTAGGATTCATGTGATCTCTAAGAGTTCTTCGTCTATCATGATCATGTTGAGATTGAATTTCATCTTCATTTTCTTGGATGGGTTCTTCCGCCATGTTTTGTAAAAATAAAGGGTTATTTCGAATGAGTCGACCACTAAGTGTACGTGACCAAATGCTCATGCAAATGCAAATGCAAAAGAATAAAAACACACAAAAGCAATAAATATTCAAATAAATAAAAATAAACTATAAACAAAATTAAATAGACTTGAAATTAAATTATACTTCCCCGGCAACGGCGCCAAAAACTTGTTGCGACTTTGATTGTTGCACTCCCAAGAGCAGGTTGTCCACAAGTAGTATAATTCGGTGAGTCCGAATATCGTATCCACAGGGAAGCAAAGGTAATTACAAGTCCACTACAATGTCTTTTTGTTTTTGTTTTTGTTTCTTTTTAATTTTAATTGAATCTTTAATGGGTAAATTTTAATTGTTCAAATTTTAATTTAAGTAGTTGAGATTAAAGGATCCACTCTTGGCATTTTAATAAAATTAACATTAATGAACAATATTGAAATCCACTTAATAAAATGGTTCCAATATATTAAATAATCATATTTATATTATGTTATATATTATTATCTTATAAGTATATATACCAAAACTTATAAATGTGGTCAAGTATTTATTGTGCTATATATATTTGTAAACACTAAATCAAGGTTCCCACTTTAAATGGTTGGTAAAACCAAACTAACATTTAAATGGTACCAAGAATTTAATATTATAATATATTTATATATAATAAATCAAGGCATCCACTTTAAATGGTTGGTAAAACCAAACTAACATTTAAATGGTTCCAAGAATTTAATATTATAATATATTTATATATAATAAATCAAGGCATCCACTTTAAATGGTTGGTAATACCAAACTAACATTTAAATGGTTCCAAGAATTTAGTGTAACATATATCAACAATAAATCAAAACTCCCACTTATAAATAGGGTATAAAAATGCTTAAAGAAATAAATATAACATAAACAATAAATAATGATTAAATAATATAAAACATAAATTCTTACCTTTTAATAACCTTATTATCATGCCAAGAGTTTCACCTTATCATCTCAACTTTAGGAAGTTAGCTATTCATTATTCAAAGTGTAAAACTTTGAATATGAAATTAACATGCTAATTGTATTTAAATGAAGAAATAAAGAAAAATATAGAGAGAAATATTATGAACTCAAAGGTTTGTTCATAGAATGAGGGATCTCCCAATACATTACAATACACCCCTATTTATAGCCAAATTTGGGGAGACAACTACAAATAAAATATTATTTTTTTACACAAAAGTCTTCATTGGTGTTCCAAGAAATTAATATTATATTACACATCACTTTTGAAGGTCTTCTTCTTCGAATTTGCTTCTTCACATAAAATGAAACATGTGGATAATTGAGTTGTCTAGTTGTGGTATTTTTTTCAGAATATTTGACCAAGTAATTTGAGAGATATGGTCAAAATACTAGAGCATGGTAAAACTGCCACTCCTTCGGTAACTTTAATTGTTGCTTAATTTGATCCCAATTGTGAAAGGATTTTTGCTTGCCATCAATATTGTAGATATTAACATCAACTCTCTACAGGTCCAAGAATCATCTTAATCTCATTTGCAATGCCAAGTTTATTCTTCTTTTATCGAACCTGTAAAAATAGTAAAAACTTATAATTACACAACAACTTATATTTTATACAATTTATTATAAAACATATAATATTTAAACATTTAATAAAACAAAAACTATATATTTATATTATAAAACATTTAATTAATGTACAATTTTTATGTTTATCACTTAGCAATTTTCGAAAATGAAGACACACATACATGCATGTCATGATATACATATTCAAGTTTAAAAATACGAACGAATACATATCAAAAGCCCACTTACAGATTTGGAGGTAGATTCGAAAATGCAAACTTTGGCACGAATTTGTCCCTCGAAATTTCTGCAGCACTTCGATGTAAAACTTGAGCAGTTTATGTCTTCGATTCAGCAGCATTTCGACACGGAAAAACGACTATGAACTGCATGAAAATCTTTCCTCCTTTCTTCTTGCTTGCTCGGCCGAATGGTTTAGGGTGAGGGGGAAAGAGCCGAAATTTCTTGTAGGATTGGTGGTGTGTTTTCTCTCAACCTAGATGCCATATTTATAGGTGCCAAAAAGGCTTTCCACCTAGCCACCTTGGTCAACACTTGGGGTCCAAGAAAAGGTTTGAATGTGATCATTATGATGGCTCAAAATCTCATGCATTCCTTAATTGTCACTTTGGTTTTCTAAAGGGTCATTTCCTGCATCATTAATATGTCTTAGTCCTTTAGCTCCTCCCTTAGCTCCTTCATGGGTTTACTCAAAGGTTATTTCTTGCATAATTAATTTGTCCAAACCTTTAGCTCATTTAGCTCCTTCCTTGGTTAACTCAATGGTCATCTCTTGCACAATAAGTTTGTCCAAACCTTTAGCTCATTTAGCTCCTTCCTTGGTTAACTCAATGGTCATCTCTTGCACATTAAACTTGTCCAATCCTTTAGCTCTTCTCCTTGCTCCATTTTGGTTCTTTTAGGACAAGAAAGGATGAGCTTCTTCGAGCTGAAAGATCGAGCTCATGAGCTAGGGGTTTCCTCCCCGACAATCTTGGAGCTTTCTTGAGCTGAGGGTTTTAGCTTATGAGCTGAGGGTTTCTTTTCCAAGTGACGTACCCTCAATTCTCGTGGTTTTGCATCGCCTTGGCTTCTTTTTGAGCTACTTTCCGAGCTTTTTGAGGTGCTTTGCTTCGAAAAATCCGGGTTCTCACAGAACGTTTTAGTTTTAAGCACTGGTGCAACGTCTATTATTGTCCTTTGACTGGACAAAAGCTTTTCTTCAGTGCGCATAACTGGATTCCTTTGAATAAGCTTGTCGTGTTCTGCAAACTGATTGATTCTTAACTGATGTTCTAAACTGGTGTGGTGAAATCAGTTGATTCGTCAGTTGAATTTATTTCACTGATTCAGTTGAACTTGTAAGCTGGACGGGCTTCTGAAGGTTTTCTGCCGAACCACCTATCAATTGGTTAATCAGTTGAACTGGTTTTTGATAAATCAGTTGAACTGATCTAGTTTGGGCGTTCAGTTGACACTTCAGTTTTCATCTCAATAGCTTTAGTTTTGGCTTGATAACTTATCAATTCAAATCTTTATCAGTTACAGTTTTTGCGCACTTAGGTAAATTCATTAGAAACAAAATAACAAATTTTGTTAACATCAAAATCAAGATTGTGAATATGAAATATTCCAACACACTATATAAAAATCGAACTTGGACAAGTTACAAAAATAAATTCAAAATAAATTAATTTAAAGGACTAAAATTACAATTTTATCTTTATTTTAAATCATTTTTCGTATTCTATTTTGCACGGACGACAAGAAGCTTAAAAAACCTGCAAAATACTGCCAATCATCACGAAAAATTCATCTTTAACTAATAATCAGATCGGGAAAAGACGCAGAAACTGAAAATGAAGAATTCCTTTAGAATTTGCCGAAAGAGTGAAAGTAGGTTCCTAGGATGGTGTTTATGCACCGAGCTGCAATCGGGGATGGTGTTACCGGCTGCAGGCAATATATTATGGCAAAGTAACCGGGTACATACGGTATTTTTGGTACACATGGCGATTGATTACAGATGATCGCAGTCGGTGAAAAATCTCACGGTGGCGACGGAGCACCACTTATTTCACCTTTTCTATTAAAAAAGCTGTTCGGGTTTCGGCATCAACTTAAATTAAAATCATTTATATAATAAATACATATGAATATCTTATCTGCAAATTTTAAAAGTTTTTGAATTATTTATAGCAATGAGACTAAAATTTTGTAAGTGAAGGATGATCACAATTTTAGCAAGAAAAATAAGTTCATGATCAATTAAGTAGTTAATAAAAATGAGAAGTCTTCTTTTGTTTTGTTCTTCACCTTGTTGAAGTTGAATTTTAGTCATGTAATTTTGTTTTTTTGTTTAATGGTATTTTACTCTAATGATAATGTAGCAACAAACACGTCAACAATATTTCGAGATTACGTCAGTATTTTATGTTGTCATGTCAACCAACATTCATAGAAAAAAAAGTTCCATAACTAGCTAAATTCAACTCTAACAAATTATAAGAACTTACACGATGAATTTGACAAATTTCCCTCAATATAATTCCATAGAAACTGGAGAGCTAATTGGCCAATATGCACATGTGAACACTAGTAAGTAAGAATAATTTTGAAACACCACTCGTAGGCAACATGCACGAAAATATGCTAGAATAATGCAATTAGCTATGATGATATTTTACTTGCATTTATAATAGTTCCTAGCTATATTATACAACCCTTGAAGAACATCTCAGATATTGCCAAAAAAGTAAACTACAAATACTAAAATCCATTAATTATCACCCAACATTCCTTAATAATGTCTGTTGAGTAATTTCCTCTAAAACCTTCAAAATACGAAGGAAAATATAAAATAAAATGGAAGAACCTAATTATTGTGTCATTAATTTAAGTCTGCAAAATCGGATTTCTATATTTGATCAAGCTTCGCTATGAGAAATGTCGATCACAGTGGAATCAAGCTCATGGTCAGATTGTTGGAAATCGGTTTTCTCGTGTCCAAAAAACAACAGAAGTTTTAAAATTTTTAATTTGACGTTCAAATAACGCCTTTGGACACTCGCATGGTTTGAAAAAAATAAACATTCATAGGGTGTTTATGAATATACCTTTAGTGAATGAATATCTTGTCACCAACTATTTCGGGATTGGTAGAGATAACTCTCGTAGTATTCTCTACGAACAATTTTCTTGAAATATTCAATCTCCAATCAAGTCCACGACTGAAATATTTTTTCCTCCTTTAAATTGCACTAAAAAAATTTGGAGGAAAATTAACGTTGAGATCAAAAACAAACTTGACGGCTCAAACCCTAATTTTCATTAAAGGTGGCAAAAAATTTGGAGAGTTTTGGAGTGGAATTTTCGAAAAACACAATGTGTGGAGGCTAGGGTTTTGTGACCCACTTTTAAATCATGAGCCCTTAACCTAATCCTTAATTACAATTTCAGGGTTCCTTAATTAAATATTAATGATCTTAGTTAATTAATTTGACTAGTCCAACTAGTTTAATTAATTAATACATCAAAGTCCATGAAAAACTTTAATTATTTAGCATGTTGAACTGTACTCCTACAAGCCCTTTTTACATACTCCCATTACATTTAATTTAATTTCATAAAATCAAATTTGAGTTTAATATTTTAAACTCTCAATTTTCATAAATTCAACTCCTTGAATTTATTTTTTTCAAATTTTAATTTTTATAAATTCAACTCTTTGAATTTATTATCTCATTATTTTATATAAATCAACTCTTTGTATTTATTGTCTCAACGGGAACAAATGATCCAATACTTGTGTGATCCTCAATGGTTCAAGGATGCATCTAGCCATTGGTTCACAATTTTTTATGATTCAGGACATTGTCTTTTATTCGGGCTTACCCTTATTTGCTCAATTTCATATACTAACATTTGATAATGAGAATACCATAATTAATCATTTTTTTATTAAATTCATCGAATCATGGTAAGAGAGTCTAGTAGCATCACTCCATGAATCCTTACGTATCACTGATAGTGTCTGCAAGACCCAATCGGTTATGATTAAAGTACAATACAGTCTTTTCAACTCATATATCCTGGTCGAATCTGCAACCATTGATTCATCGAGGGTTGCATTGAATCAATGGTATTGGATTCGATAGTTGTGTGATACATTAATGAAATATATATAATGTCATCGCATGTATAACTAGAGAACTCTTGTCCCTAATGTACATATTACATCTGGACAAAGATTTCATGCACTTCTATTTCGTTAGATCACATAGGATATCCACACCTGTAGGTGATGAAAGGGATCGATTTTAGGTGCCCAAATACGCAACGGAAGTTCAAAAATTTTGATTTTTTTACAAGAACAATTCGAGCACTTCTTGTACTAGGATGTAACATACACAAAAACACAACTATGACATTCATAGTGTAAGGCTCGAGAATTATCCACTGGCATTGATGTTAGACTTGTAAAGGTAAGAATGCATGACATTTAATCAGAATTGTGAGGTTTGGGCCGAAGCCACACCGCACCCGCGGAACAGGAAGGACCGCACCCGCGGTGCATTGACAGAAAATTGGTGAATTTGTGCGAAGCAAGACCGCACCCGCGGTGCTAACAAGACCGCACCCGCGGTGGTGAGACCGCACCCGCGGTCATGCAGGTACCGCACCCGCGGTCTCAGAATTTCGGAGAATGGACGGGCTACCGAAAGCATAGCGCACCCGCGCTCTTGAGCCACTGCACCCGCGGTGCTGCATGCAAAAATGCCACCTTCGTTTCTTGGCTTGACACATGGCATATATATATATATATATATAGGAAGCTGCTGAATCATGTTATTCCTCATTTTTCCAGAGCAAGAACCGAGAGAAGCAATTATTCTTCAAGTTTCTTCAAGCTTCAAGGCAAGATTGTACAAAATTTAGCCAACCGATTTTAGATTCGACTTCGATTTCGAACTACTCTTATCATTGGCTATTCAAGGATGTAAGTTTTATTATATTCCAGCATGTCTCGAAATATTCATGTTGGGGAAACTCCGATTTGAGTGAGAATATGTGTTCATGATATGTTGAGGGTACTATATTCGTTATCAGATCGAATTTCGGACATAGTATGCTATTGTTTCGATTTCCAGCATGTATTATGGAGAGATTATGCAGATTTCAGTGTATGTATTGTTATGTTAATGATGTTGGGAGTTGATTTGGAATTAGCATGTTATTATTGAGTTATCGGTATCACGAGACTACGCCGTTATGCCGTTCAACTGTATCGAAATCAAGTATTGTTTGTATATGAGTTGTTTGAGTTGGTTGTGTTCTATATTGATAGAAGGTATATCTACATTGCCATTTCAGATTTGAAGTGACAGGTTTGACATTTGATTCGAGATCTCGACTAGACAGTGCGACAAGAAAGGTATAATTCATGTGGTCTTGGGATTGCACAACTCGATTCAGATTTGATACGAGTTTCCCTAAATCACATACTAGATTGTTATTACATTGATTATGTAATGTTTTGTTTATTGATTTATATTCTAGTCCTGAGATAGGAGATGTTGGCAGATTGGACAAAACTAGACGTTTCGGTGTATCGACGCATAGGAGTAGATTTAATCTATGTGCAGACCCTCGATACAGAGTTGACCGAAGTCTAGGAATAAGACGTACCGTTGCCCCGAGTGGTTGGGTAGGTGACAGACCGTCTTATTCACACCGAGATCCCTAGATTAGAAATGAGTCGAGTCAAGATTTAAATGTTGAATACAGATTTGTATTCTTCTACATGTTTAGATTTACATTCATGTTACTTGATATATGCTATGCATTTGTATATGATATTTACATTGCATGCATCCATGTTTTATACTGGGATATGTTCTCACCGGAGTTATCCGGCTGTTGTCGTGTCTGTATGTGTGCATGTCAACAGGTGGGGCAGGATCTGGGTCTCGAGCTAGATGAGAGATTGACGATAGCGTGGAGATCTCGGGCGTCGAAGATTTGTAGGGTTTCCTACTGGACTTGTATCACTTATGTTTGTAGTTGGTATTTGAACACTAGAGTATGGTTGTACTAGACAGACATGTATGTACGTTATGTTGGTTACTCACTATAAAGACATGTTATGTTTTAATTATACATTTGAATTAATGTTAAAAGCAAATTTTTGACCCACATTTTCGAACAAAGATCCAATTAAATCCCAAAAGAATTGAGTTAGAGTCCGGGTCCCCACAACAGGTGGTAACAGAGCAGTAGGTTCTGTAGAGTGAGATAGAATAGAATGAGCGGGGTAGATCGAGACATCTTCCTTGCTTTTGATGTGCTAGCATGATTATTTGCTTTCTATATTATGTGTTGTGCATTATCTGAATTGATTTACAGCATATAATTGTCAAGCCTGAATCAGAACCGATTCTCGATCAGAGTTTATGATCAGAGGAGGGCTGAGACAGATGATACTGATTGTGTACTAATCAGTTTGGTAATCAGATTTATGCCGCCTAGACGTATACCACAGCCAGAGCAGGGTAGCACGTCCGGTGCACAGATGGATGTTACCGCTACGCCGATGGAGACCTTATTGAAGAGATTTCAGTCTTTCCATCCGCGTACCCTGAAGGGCACAGAGAGTGCAGTAGAGTGCGAGAGCTGGCTTGATGATATCGAGATGTTATTTGAGTCTTTGGCATATACTGATGAGTGACGTGTGAAGTTGATAGGGCATCAGATGCAAGAGGTTGCCAAGAGCTGGTGGTTGACTACGAAGAGAGCCTTGGAGCACCGAGGCATTGACATCACGTGGAAAGTCTTCAAAGATGAGTTATATCAGCGATTCTTCCCCGTCTCCTACCGAAAAGATAAAGGAGCTGAATTTGCGAATCTGAGGCAGGGACAGTGGAACATCGAGGAGTATGTTGCTAAATTTTCTGCATTGCTACGATTTGCACCGCATGTGGCCGGGAACGACGAGGCAGTGGCCGATCAGTTCATCAACAGATTGAATCCGGATGTCTTTACTTTAGTGAACACGGGACGGCCTAACACCTTTTCAGAGGCACTGAACAGAGCTAAGGGAGCAGAGGCTGGCTTGATCAGGCAGTGAGGCGCTTCTTACGGTGTTCAGGGGCAGAGACCGCCACAGTCCACGACCGTACAGTTTCCACCACCTCCTCCTCGTTTTGACAGTGGAGCTAGTGGTAGTGGCAAGAAGGAATTTTTGAAGGCTAAGGGCAAGCAGTTTAAGAAGTCCGGGAGTAGTTCGAGTGGATCTCGACAGAGAGGTCAGGGTTCAGATTACAGTGGCGTATATTGTAGCTCGTGTGGAGGACGACATGCGACGGAGCAGTGTCAAGGAGTTATGGGACGCTGCAACATCTGTAGGCAACAGGGACACTTCGCTAGAGTTTGTCCTCAGAGAGGTGCACCACGATTCCAGAGTGCAGGGTCATCAGCACCAGTGCCACAGATGGAGAGACAGGCATCCTCTGTACACTCCTTTCAGCCACCCTCCACACAGACCCAGCAGAGACCAGGAGGTAGTCAGACTGTGAGTCAGCCTCCCAGACAGCAGGCACATGTTTTTGCCCTGACAGAGGAGCAGGCGCAGGAGGCGCCAGATGACGTTATTGCAGGTAACTGTTTTATTTGCGGTTATCCTGCATATGTGTTGATTGACACAGGTGCATCTCATACATTTATATCTGAACATTTTGCATTGAGACATTCATTGCCTGTTGAGTCTTTATCGACAGTAGTGTCTATAGCTTCTCCGTTGGGAAGTGGTTTGATATCTGTGACTACTGTTAGACACTGTATGCTTCAGTTTGAGGGGCATGAGATTGATCTTGATTGTGTAGTACTTGGGTTAGCTGATTTTGATTGTATAGTTGGCATAAACATGTTAACCAGGTACAGGGCCACGGTAGATTGTTTCCACAAAATTGTCAGATTCAGACCCGAAATGACAGATGAGTGGAAATTCTACGGAAAGGGTTCCAGATCTCGGATTCCCTTAGTATCTGCTCTGACTATGAGTAGATTGCTTCAGAGAGGAGCATAGGGCTTTCTTGTATATTCAGTAGATCTACTGAAGTCGAGCCCAGCATTGGCAGATCTGCCAGTGGTTTGCGAGTTTGCAGATATATTCCCAGACGAGATTCCAGGGTTGCCTCCAGTTCGAGAGGTTGATTTCAGCATTGATCTTGTGCCAGGCAGTGTTCCTGTCTCGAGAGCTCCATATAGGATGGCACCGACAGAGCTGAAAGAGTTGAAAGCACAGTTGGAGGATCTTTTGTCCAAGGGATATATCAGACCCAGTGTATCTCCTTGGGGTACTCCGGTGCTTTTCGTTCGAAAGAAAGATGGTTCGATGCGATTGTGTATTGATTATAGGCAATTGAACAAGGCGACAGTGAAGAACAAGTATCCGTTGCCTCGCATCGATGATTTGTTTGATCAGTTACAGGGATCTTCTGTTTACTCGAAGATTGATTTGAGATCAGGTTATCATCAGCTCCGAGTTAGCGACGTTGATATTCCGAAGACTGCATTCCGGACCAGGTATGGGCACTACGAGTTTATCGTTATACCTTTTGGTTTAACGAATGCACCAGCGGTTTTTATGAGTTTGATGAACCGCATTTTCCAGAGATATTTAGATGATTTTGTGATTGTGTTTATCGATGATATTTTGGTGTATTCGAAGAGTTTGACTGAGCATGCAGATCACCTGAGGATTGTATTGAAGACTTTGAGAAATGAGCAGTTGTATGCTAAACTGTCCAAGTGCGAATTCTGGCTGAGACAGGTTGTCTTCTTGGGTCACATTATATCTGGAGATGGTATTGCGGTAGATCCGAGTAAAGTTGAGGCTGTGATCAGTTGGCCGAGACCGACTTCTGTGCCTGAGATACGCAGTTTCATGGGTCTAGCTGGATATTATCGACGTTTTATTTGAGATTTCTCCATTATAGCGAAGCCGATCACCCAGTTGACACAGAAGAACATGCCATTTGTGTGGTCCGAAGATTGTGAAGCCAGTTTTGTAGAGCTGAGGAAGAGGCTGACTAGTGCACCTGTCTTGACGATTCCTTCAGGTACAGGTGAGTTCGTTGTATATTGTGATGCATCTCACAGAGGGCTAGGATGTGTTCTTATGCAGCGAGGGCACGTGATAGCGTATGCCTCTAGACAGCTAAAGCCGCACGAGACTCGTTATCCGATTCATGATCTTGAATTGGCGGCGATTGTTTTTGCACTCAAGATCTGGCGCCATTATTTGTATGGCGAGACATTTGAGATCTATTCCGATCATAAGAGCTTGAAGTATCTCTTTTCCCAGTCAGAATTGAACATGAGGCAGCGACGATGGCTTGATCTGCTGAAAGATTTTGATTGCGAGATCAAATACCATCCAGGAAAGTCGAATGCAGCGGCAGACGCCTTGAGTCGAAAGGTATATGCTCTTTCCTTGTCGACTGTAGGTGTATCGAATTTAGTAGAAGATTGTTGCTTGTCCGGATTGACATTTGATGCAGAGAGTAGACCGTTGCGACTTGCTGCGATTCAGATTGAGCCAGATCTGATTTTGAGGATCAAAGAAGCCCAGAGAACTGATCCGAACGTCAGAGATCGATTGATATGGTCAGAGCTGGTCATATATCAGAGTATCAGGTTAGAGATTATGTTCTGTATGTGAATAACCGCTTAGTAGTGCCAGAGATTTCAGATTTGAGACGACAGATCATGTCAGAGGCACACTGTAGTCGGTTCAGCATTCATCCTGGAGGCAGAAAGATGTACAATGATTTGAAGACGCAATTCTGGTGGAAGCAGATGAAGACAGATATTGCAGAATTTGTGTCTAGATGTCTGAATTGCCAACAGGTGAAGGCAGAGAGGAAGAAGCCCTAGAGGTTTACTTCAGAGTTTGTCTGTTCCTGAATGGAAATGGGACCACATTTCCATGGATTTCGTGACGAAGTTACCTCGATCTTCGCGGGGCTGTGACGCGATTTGGGTTGTGATAGACAGACTGACCAAATCAGCGTGCTTTATTCCGTACAGAATGACCTATCGACACGATCAGATGGCAGAATTGTATGTCAGAGAGGTCGTCAGATTGCACGGTGTGCCGAAGTCGATCGTATCAGATCGTGATCCACGATTCACTTCTCACTTTTGGCACAGTCTGCAGAAGGCCTTGGGTACGACTTTACACCTGAGCACTGCTTATCATCCTCAGACGGACGGACGGTCAGAGCGGACTATCCAGACTTTAGAGGACATGCTGAGAGCTGTAGTACTAGACTTTGGTACTAATTGGCAAGATTCATTGCCGTTATGTGAGTTTTCATACAACAACAGCTATCAGACTAGCATTGAGATGGCACTGTTCGAAGCTTTATACGGAAAGAAGTGCAGATCTCCGTTGTACTGGGATGATATCTCTGAGGTACCAGAGTTGGGGCCTGATATGATTCGTGAGATGACCGAGAAAGTGAAGATCATTCAGAAGCTAATGAAGACGGCACAAGATAGGCAAGCGAAGTACGCCAATGTTAGACGCAGACCGTTGGTATTTGAGCAGGGAGACAGAGTATTTTTGAAGATTTCACCTTTCAGAGGCGTTGTCAGATTTGGCAAGCGAGGAAAGTTGTCTCCTAGATACGTCGGTCCGTATGAAATTCTAGAGAAGATTGGCGATCGAGCTTACAGACTTGCTCTTCCTCCTTCATTTTCTGGTATACATGACGTTTTTCATGTATCGATGTTGCGCAGATACATGCCAGATGATTCCCATGTCATCCAGCCTGACGAAGCCGAGCTGGATCAGACTCTGAGCTATGTTGAAAGACCGATACAGATTCTTAATCGGAAGGAGAAACAACTCAGAACCAAGACCATTCCGCTTGTGAAGGTGCAATGGAGTCGTCATGGCATCGAAGAAGCAACCATGGGAGACAGAGTCTGAAATGAGACAGAAGCATCCCGAGCTATTTAGTTGATGTAAGTATTCTGTTAATTGATTCTATTGCTTTTGTATATACTTGCATGATTACTTATTTACGAGTTCGAGGACGAACTCCTGTCCAAGTGGGGGAGAAATGTAAGGCTCGAGAATTATCCACTGGCATTGATGTTCGACTTGTAAAGGTAAGAATGCATGACATTTAAATCAGAATTGTGAGGTTTGGGCCGAAGCAACACCGCACCCGCGGAACAGGAAGGACCGCACCCGCGGTGCATTGACAGAAAATTGGTGAATTTGTGCGAAGCAAGACCGCACCCGCGGTGCTAACAAGACCGCACCCGTGGTGGTGAGACCGCACCCGCGGTCATGCAGGTACCGCACCCGCGGTCTCAGAATTTCGGAGAATGGACGGGCTACCGAAAGCATAGCGCACCCGCGCTCTTGAGCCACCGCACCCGCGGTGCTGCATGCAAAAATGCCACCTTCGTTTCTTGGCTTGACACATGGCATATATATATATATATATATATAGGAAGCTGCTGAATCATGTTATTCCTCATTTTTCCAGAGCAAGAACCGAGAGAAGCAATTATTCTTCAAGTTTCTTCAAGCTTCAAGCCAAGATTGTACAAAATTTAGCCAACCGATTTTAGATTCGACTTCGATTTCGAACTACTCTTATCATTGGCTATTCAAGGATGTAAGTTTTATTATATTCCAGCATGTCTCGAAATATTCATGTTGGGGAAACTCCGATTTGAGTGAGAATATGTGTTCATGATATGTTGAGGGTACTATATTCGTTATCAGATCGAATTTCGGACATAGTATGCTATTGTTTCGATTTCCAGCATGTATTATGGAGATATTATGCAGATTTCAGTGTATGTATTGTTATGTTAATGATGTTGGGAGTTGATTTGGAATTAGCATGTTATTATTGAGTTATCGGTATCACGAGACTACGCCGTTATGCCGTTCAACTGTATCGAAATCAAGTATTGTTTGTATATGAGTTGTTTGAGTTGGTTGTGTTCTATATTGATAGAAGGTATATCTACATTGCCATTTCAGATTTGAAGTGACAGGTTTGACATTTGATTCGAGATCTCGACAGACAGTGCGACAAGAAAGGTATAATTCATGTGGTCTTGGGATTGCACAACTCGATTCAGATTTGATACGAGTTTCCCTAAATCACATACTAGATTGTTATTACATTGATTATGTAATGTTTTGTTTATTGATTTATATTCGAGTCCTGAGATAGGAGATATTGGCAGATTGGACAAAACTAGACGTTTCGGTGTATCGACGCATAGGAGTAGATTTACTCTATGTGCAGACCCTCGATACAGAGTTGACCGAAGTCTAGGAATAAGACGTACCGTTGCCCCGAGTGGTTGGGTAGGTGACAGACCGTCTTATTCACACCGGGATCCCTAGATTAGAAATGAGTCGAGTCAAGATTTAAATGTTGAATACAGATTTGTATTCTTCTACATGTTTAGATTTACATTCATGTTACTTGATATATGCTATGCATTTGTATATGATATTTACATTGCATGCATCCATGTTTTATACTGGGATATGTTCTCACCGGAGTTATCCGGCTGTTGTCGTGTCTGTATGTGTGCAAGGAAACAGGTGGGGCAGGATCTGGGTCTCGAGCTAGATGAGAGATTGACGATAGCGTGGAGATCTCGGGCGTCGAAGATTTGTAGGGTTTCCTACTGGACTTGTATCACTTATGTTTGTAGTTGGTATTTGAACACTAGAGTATGGTTGTACTAGACAGACATGTATGTACGTTATGTTGGTTACTCACTATAAAGACATGTTATGTTTTAATTATACATTTGAATTAATGTTAAAAGCAAATTTTTGACCCACATTTTCGAACAAAGATCCAATTAAATCCAAAAAAAATTGAGTTAGAGCCCGGGTCCCCACACATAGGGTGTTGAAAAATCGTTACCTATCAATTTCTTGATATTGATGTTTGGCTCCAACTTAGTTGTCAAGCAACTAAGCTCTTCAATGACAAGACCTTCTACAAGCTTCCTTTGAACACTCCTTGTTCAAAAATTAGGCCCAACACTTGCTAGCTAGAACCCTTCTTACTTTGCACTAGAAAAATTGAAGATTTTTCTTTGAGAAGTGATTTCTTTCCTCAACAATTGAAGAAGAAAATTGAAAGAAAATTTTGGAGAGAACTTGATGGAAATTTCGGCCAACACAAGGTAGAATGAAGGGGAGGATGACTTGTCTTGGTTATGGGAAAAGCTAAAACACTTTTAGCATGCCAAGTCTTGGAGATTGAAAAAGCAATCTCCAACCCTTCACCTCCCATGCATGCAAATCTTATTTGATTTTTAACAATTAAAAATCCATGGACTTAATTTAATTATCTCAAACATATTTGAGACTAATTAAACATTACTTGAATTTACTCAAATCTACTAGTTAAATAATTATTCCAGTTGGACTCTACATGACCCAATATTATTTAGTTAATTCAACACTTGAATTAATTTAATTATTTGGACTCTACTAGGCCCACTAGTGTTTAATTAATTCAATACTAGAATTAATTTAATTTAGTCCATAATAATGTTTATGAAAATCACAGTTTTCAAATGCATTATTTATTTGGCCAACTTTTAATCTAGGAACACTTCCACAAATTAAAAGTTACATTTCTCTCGTAGAAGTCATACTTCTATTTATTCTTATGCTTATAAACTCTTTTATAAGCCGTTCAACACATTGAACTATTTTATTTCTCAACGGGATCTAGTAAGCAAGTAATTGTGTGGCCCTCAATGGTTCATTGATACAACTAGCCGTGGGTTCACATCTCCATGTGATTCAGACTAAACATGTCCTTATATGAGCATACCCCAATTGCTCCATTCTTAATTATCAACACCTTGATAATAAGAACGTCAGAACTCAAGTCTGATAGTACCCAACCAATCATGTTAAACGCCTAGTAGCATCGCTTACATGATTCCCTATGTATCAAATGATAGTGCCTGCAAGAACCATTCAATTATGGTTAGCTTACAGTATGGTCCCTTCAACTCATATATCCCGACCGATTCGACAACCAGTGGTATATCGAGAGTTATCAATGAATCGATACTATGTGTCATGTCGTAGTTGCATCGATGGTGTAATCTATGAAACCCCTTTCATAACTACCACCATAATCTGATCAGAGATGTATTGCCCAAATTCAGTACACGTATAACCCATGCATTTATTTAATTATTAAAGCATTTATTTAATTTTAAAACAAGTCATAGTAGTGCATGATTTATTTTAATGCATTATTTTAAATTAATTATGTTTATACGATGCACGTTAAAATATTTTTCGAGTTTCATGTTTCAGGCGATTATTCGAGGCGGGATCGAGGAAAAGACCGGGGACGATTCTTGGCAATTTAAAATGCGGTATTTTTATTTTAAAAGTTAGGAAAGGGGTATTTTAAATAATTTATTTAGTTTAGCATTTTAAAGCCTTATTTAGGTGTTTAGTTATTTAAGAGTTTAAAACTTTTAAAATTAGTATTTTTGTGTGTATTATTTTAATTGAGGGATTTTATTAAAGTTTAAAGAGTGTTGGTATTTTAAATAGTTTTATTTATTATTTAATTAAGCAATTTTTCCTAATTTACTAATCACACACACACACACACACACTCTTTTACACACACTAATAAACGCCTAAACACACACACATTCAGATTTCCACTTCTTTTATTAAAAAAAAGAGAGCAAAACCTAGGGTCTCCTTCCCAAGTGTGCAGCCGCCCCTCCCTTTCGGTTCCAGCAAGATTTTGTTGGATTTTCTTCAAAGAAAATCGTACCACGCTTGTCCTGGATCGACCCTCACTCCGTCTCCGCTTCGGTATCGCCGTTACGGTATTTCAAAGTATCCAAGGCATGTATATTCTGTTATTTCTGCATCTATCTCGCCATATTATGTGTCGTGTTATTTTTATGCGTAAAATTTTATGTATGATGTTCGTCGCTTGAGCAGAAAACGATTTGGATCAGTTTTGAAGTAAGTGTTAGATCTCAAATCCCGTTTTTTTCAGTTCTTTGGAAAACTGCGATTTTTCGGTCGGATTTCTGAGAAAACGTTTAATACGAAAATTGTATAACTTTTTGATACCTTCGATTTGATATAAAATTTGAAATATTTGGATAAAAATTGGGTGAGTTATGATGTTTTTCGTGGGACTGCTCAAACTTCGTTTTTCAGAAAATTATGTGTTGATGCGTTTTTTTGAGATTCTATTGTTGCAGGCTTCGTTGGGAATCGACGGGTGATTGTTGCTGCATCTAGATATGTTTTGGGATGTGTTTAGGTGTTAATTGGTGGTTCGTTTGGGTCGGGATTGGCTTGGGATGTAATAGAAGTCGTAGGAAGCGAAACGATGCCGAATTACGGGTTATTGTTGAATTGAAGTTACTTGTCGATGTTTGGGAACGTTTGGGGTGTTTGTATGGGTTTGAATCAATGTAATAACATCATAGGATGAGTCTTGAGGTTTTGGTTCGTGGTCCTTAGGCATGGATTGAAAGGGTGAATGAATAAGTTAGTGAATTTTCGTGAGTTTGCAAGTCCAGTGCCTACCGGACCCATTCCCGGACCCCTACACGGAGTCCGTGTCCGTTTTCATTCAAAAATACGAAATTCCAGAGCCTACCCGGACCCGTACACGGACCCCTACACGGGGTCCGTGTACCCATTTTTAAAAAAAAAAAAATTTTTTTTAGGATTTGCTTCGGGGTTCTATATCATGGTTTATCACCATGGTTAAAATTTATTTATGTAAAAATATAGGATTTGTTTTGTCGTCTTATGTCATGGTTTAGTACAATGATTATACGAGGTCAAGTCCGGAGCGAACTAGAATGTCATAAGCTACTTATTCACTTTGGTGATGAGCTCAAGTACCTACGTCTAAGACATGCAAGTTAAGTATTTAAAATTCATGTTAGTTTGTGCAGTAGAGGCCCCAAGTGAGATCCAACGAATCCCTCAACGCCAAGTAAGTATGATGACGTGCAAAAGAAAATATTTTAAAGTTTTGAGGTATGCTAATTGCTTTGTGGCCAAATGTATGAATGGGTTTGGAAGTCGGTGAATGTGCCCGAGGACCTCTCCGCCCCGTTAAACTTATGAACGGGTTCATATCGGGATTGGAAAGCGTTAAACTTATGAACAGGGACCAATCCTCATGTTAAACTTATGAACGAGGATCTTATGTATGCGGCAGTGGATACGTCCCTGTCATCCCAGTACTGTGGTGTGTCTGATAAGGCCTTATTATGTTATGGGTTACTTACTTTGAAACATGCCTCTACGCAAAAGTTATGCTTTATGCGCTCAAGTTTATGTTACGAGAATGTTTAAGAAAATTTTAAATTTTTCCGCAAATTTTAAGTTGCATAAGTACGGTTCGTTACAGTTGGTATCAGAGCGGTGTTCTTGTAAAGGGTTATGCCTACTGCCAGTCGCAAGAAGCTCACGAAGTCACACCTAAAGTCTGTAAGTTTTAAAGTTTCAAATTTATGTTATGTAGTAAGCATTAAGTCATGATTTCAGCATGTACATGTTTTATGTTCAAACTACGTGCATCTTAATATTGGTATTATGTACACACATGTTGGGTTTACGTGTTGGGTAAATGTTAGAACAATATGCCTCCCAGACGTAGGATTGTGCGTGAAGCAGGCGATGAGCATAGGAAAGACCAGGATGGGGAGAGGGTTACTCCTCCTCGTCCACCCCAGATATGCAGTCTCAGATGCTTGCAGGGATGGCCCAGTTCTTCGCACAGTTGCGGGGAACTAGATTGCAGTAGACACAGGGGCGAGGCCCAGACTGGAGGCGGTCTATGAAAGATTTAGGAGGATGGATCCGAAGGATTTTTCAGAGACCACTGACCCGATGATAGCAGAAGGATGGATTAAGTCCATCGAGGTAATCTTTGCATTTATGGAGCTACAGGATGCTGACAGAGTGAGATGTGCCGCCTTCTTGTTGACTGAAGGCGCAAGGCTTTGGTGGGAAAGCGCTTCAGTGTCAGTGAACTTACAAACACTGACGTGGAATGGGTTCAAGGAGGTTTTTTTACTCCGAGTACTTCACTGAAGAAGTACGCTCTCACCTGACCAGGGAGTTTATGTCGCTGCGACAGGAAGACAGCAGCGTGGCAGACTTCTTCAGGAAGTTTAAAAAGGGGTGTCACTTTTTGCCCTTGATGACAATTGATGCCCGGGGGAAGATGATGCATTTTATGGATGGGTTGCGGCCGATATTGCGCCGTGATGTTCGAGTTGCTGGTCCGATGACTTATACAGTTGTCGTGTCGAGAGCTTTGGCGGCAAGGCAGAACCAAGGGGACATTGAGGTCGATAGGCTTGGCAAGAGGCCCTATCAGGCACCTTGTTTTGAGGAATCTTTGTAAGTCATTAAGAAACATTGGATTAAGTGGATATGAGTACTGGAATTAGGTTAACTAAGACTACTTGGGTCGTGTAAGTTTTGATTTCAAATTTATGGAATAGGTGATCATATGGGGATATTGGGTGAAATAAAAATGGAATTAGTTGTATTCAAGATAGGTTAGCAATGTCGAATATTAAGATTTTTATCGAGTAATAAATTCAAAATCTTTATATGAGGATTCTAGAATTTAGTGGGCTATAAGTAAAGTTGATTTATTAGAATTAGTCCATCATTAACAGGGGAAACTTATTAAGCTTTATACGCTAGAATTAATTAAGTATTGAGGATACGTCAAATTGTGACATTCGTTCGAACGAGGAAGATTTAAGCGTCTTAGGCCTTAACTATAATGTAATTGGGAAGGAAATAGTTTAAGCATGTGTTTGATGCTAGGAATTTTTTTATTATCTAAGCAGAAGATCAATATTATATATTTTGGGATTTTATGGATTAGTGTTACTCGAAATTTAAGATTAGCAGCAATCTTTATTTGGGATGTACTTGTAAACAGCCAAGTTACGTGAGTTAGTGTCGTATGGTAAAGACTCGATTCAAGGATCGTAGGTCAATAGTATTACGGGGTTAAGATAAAGTTTAACTTTTGAGTGTAGTACCAAGGATAAAAGTTGATCAGTAACTTTTGGTGCTAAGATTTCTTAGATTGAACTGCATAAATGTTAATGTAATAGATCGATAAACATTACGAGTATAGTATAAGGAAGGTAAGATACGATAAGTTTAAACCTCCATTTCTAATATTGGTAATTGTGAGAAAAGTCAGAACTCGAGGTCATAGTAAAGTAAAACTAAGACAACCTTCAGAACTAGATTAGGACATTACGATTTCTTAGTGATGCTATTTGGACTGACGAATGCTCCAGCTATTTTCATGGACCTAATGAACCGAGTATTTCAGCCTTACCTTGATCAGTTCGTCATAGTATCCATTGACGATATTCTCATTTACTCGAAGAGCCATGAGGAGCACAACCAGCATTTGAGGACAGTTCTACAGACCTTGCAGAGTCGCAAGTTGTTTGCGAAGTTCAGTAAGTGTGAATTTTGGTTGGATAAGGTAGCGTTTTTGGGTCATATTATTTCTAGCAGTGGAATTGAGGTGGATCCAACCAAGGTAGCGGCAGTTAAGGATTGGGTTGAACCGAAGAATGCATCGGAAATCCGCAGTTTTCTGGGTTTAGTCGGTTACTACCGTAAGTTCAGACAAGGATTTTCATCGATAGCAGTGCCACTCACGTCACTGACAAAAAAAATGCTAAGTTTGTGTGGAATGATGAATGCCAAAAGAGCTTTGATACTTTGAAGCAAGCTCTTATTTCAGCGCCAGTGCTAGCCATGCAGACAGGGCAAGGTGAATTTGTGCTTTATACAAATGCATCTAAGCTCGGATTAGGCGCAGTGTTGATGCAGCATAGTCGAGTGATAGCTTATGCTTCCAGACAGCTAAAGGTGCATGAGAAGAATTATCCGACGCATGACTTAGAATTAGCCGCCGTCGTCTTTGCATTAAAGATTTGGAGACACTACTTGTACGGCGAGAAGTGCCAGATATTCACGGATCACAAGAGCCTCGAGTATTTCTTCACACAGAAAGAACTGAACATGAGAAAGATACGGTGGTTAGAGTTGGTAAAGGACTACGACTGCGAGATTAGCTACCATCTGGGAAAGGCTAATGTTGTCGCAGATGCCTTGAGCAGGAAAGTGGCAGTTTTAGCACAGTTTTCAATACAGAAACCTCTTCAGTATGAGATTCAGAGGTTTGATTTAGAAGTTTACCGCAAGGGCAGAGCTCCAAAGCTGTCTAATTTGACAGTCCAATCTTCTCTGCTAGACCGCATTCGTGCAGGTCAGTCTTCAGATGAGCAATTACAGAAATGGAGACTGAAGGATGAAGCTAAGGGCTGTGTTCTCTACACCTAGTGAGATGGTATTGTGAGGTACAGAGATAGAATGTGGGTACCTAGTGTTGATTCGATCAGAGAGGATATTCTGACAGAGGCGCACGAATCTCCGTATTCTATTCACCCAGGAGGTACCAAGATGTATAAGGACTTACAGATTCTGTATTGGTGGCCAGGGATGAAGAGAGACATCCGCAGATTTGTGTCTGAATGCCTCACTTGTCAGCAGGTGAAGGCAGAGCATCAGAGGCCAGCAGGATTGGTTAAGCCACTCTCAATCCCAGAGTGGAAATGGGAGAACATCACGATGGACTTTGTGGTTGGTTTGCCGAGGTCAATCAGAGGATCGAATTCTATTTGGGTTATAGTGGACCGACTCACTGAGTCAGCGCACTTTTTGCCAGTGAAGACGACTTTCTCCATGACGCAGTACGTGGAGCTTTATATCCGGGAGATTGTTCGATTGAATGGAATCCCAGTTTCTATCGTGTCCGACAGGGACCCGAGATTTACATCGTCCTTTTGGAAGAGCCTACATGCAGCCATGGGGACGAAGTTTCTTTTCAGTATCGCTTTTCACCCGTAGACAGATGGACAGTCTGAGCGAGTGATTCAAATTTTGGAGGATCTATTGCGAGCGTGTATGATCGATTTCCAGGGGACTTGGGAATATAAACTACCTCTAGTGGAGTTTACCTACAACAACAGCTTCCAATCATCTATAGGTATGGCTCCCTACGAGGCGTTGTATGGAAGAAAGTGCAGATCACCAGTTCATTGGGATGAATTTGGTGAAAGAGCAGAACTTGGCCCCGAGATAGTTCAGCAGACTGCAGATGTGGTGCTCAAGATCCGATATAGAATGAAGACCGCCCAGAGTCGCCAAAATAGCTATGCCGATAAGAGGAGAAGAGATCTCGAGTTTTCCGTAGGTGATCACGTTTTCATAAAGATAGCACCCATGAAGGGTGTTATGAGCTTCGGGAAAAGTTGCAAACTGAGTCCGAGGTTTATTGGACCTTCGAAATTTTGGACAGAGTTGGGACACTAGCTTATCGGGTTGTCCTTCCGCCGAATCTGGCCGGGGTACACAATGTGTTCCATGTCTCAATGCTGAAGAAGTACCTAGCAAATCCTTCGCACGTATTGAGCTATGAACCGTTACAGTTGGCTCCAGACCTGCCTTATGAGGAGAGGCCTGTCCAAATCCTAGACAGCCAGGAGCGGAGGCTTAGAGCAAGGTGACCAAGCTGGTCAAAGTCAAGTGGCTGAATCAATTAGTGGAGGAAGCCACTTGGGAGGAAGAAGCGGATATGAGGAACCGCTACCCGGAGTTGTTCGGTAAGACTTAATTTCGAGGACGAAATTTTTTTAAGTGGGGGAGGAACTGTAGTGCCCTAATTTAGTATACGTATAACCCATGCATTTATTTAATTATTAAAGCATTTATTTAATTTTAAAACGAGTCTTAGTAGTGCATGATTTATTTAAATGCATTATTTTAAATTAATTATGTTTATACGATGCACGTTAAAATGTTTTTCGAGTTTCATGTTTCAGGCGATTATTCGAGACGGGATCGAGGAAAAGACCGGGGACGATTCTTGGCAATTTAAAATGCGGTATTTTTATTTTAAAAGTTAGGAAGGGGCATTTTAAATAATTTATTTAGTTTAGCATTTTAAAGCCTTATTTAGATGTTTAGTTATTTAAAAGTTTAAACCTTTTAAAATTAGTATTTTTGTAGGCATTATTTTAATTGAGGGATTTTATTAAAGTTTAAAGAGTGTTAGTATTTTAAATAGTTTTATTTATTATTTAATTAAGCAATTTTTCCTAATTTACTAATCACACACTTTTACACCCACTAATAAACCCCTAAACATACACACATTCAGATTTCCACTTCTTTTATTAAAACAAAAAGAGCAAAACCTAGGGTCTCCTTCCCAAGTGTGCAGCCGCCCCTCCCTTTCGGTTCCAGCAAGATTTTGTTGGATTTTCTTCAAAGAAAATCATGCCACGCTCGTTCCGGATCGACCCTCACTCCGTCTCCGCTTCGGTATCGCCCTTACGGTATTTCAAATTATCCAAGGCACGCATTGTAATGCCCTAGATTTAATATGAATAGACAGAAATTGAGAAATGTAATGCCTGAGATTCTTTTAGATAGTTGAATACGAAACGCAAGAACAGACAGGGCGAAACGATGCGATAAAATATGAAATTTTATCTGTGCAAGACCGCACTCGCGGTCTGGCAAGCACCGCACACGCGGTGCAATTGGCAGAAAGTTAGTAAAATTCCCGTAGCCACACCGCACCCGCGGTAGAATAAGACCGCACCCGCGGTGGTGCGACCGCACCCGCGGTCGTGCAGCAACCACACCCGCGGTCCTTAAAATTCAGAAAATGATAGGGTGGCCGAGAGCATGGCGCACCCGCGCTCCTTAAGTCTCCGCACCCGCGGTCATGCGTGGAACTTGAAAAATAAGGACACCTGCTCTTGCCATGCAAATCTGATATATGTGTCTTCATTCCACCCATTTCAGATACGGGAAACAAGGGAAAACTCAGAAGAAGAAGAAAGGTTTCTTGCTTATTAAAATTGATCTTGTGCAAGATTTAGCCATCCAAATTATAATCCGAGTTGAAATTATTGTTCCTTGCATCGACGACTGCAAGGTAATGTAAGTTTTGTGTAATTGTAACATGTCTCAAATCATAGATGTTGGAGAAATTGTAATATGTTAGTTATATGGGATTCTTGGCATAGTGAGCATCGTATATTCACTATCGGGTTGAATATCAGATGTCATACGCAATTGTTACGATTTTCCAGCATATATTGGCATGAGATTATGCAGAGTGTGTGATCTTGTCATAGATATTATGATGATTATGAGTTGAGAATTGCACAATGTTGATATATGATGAGATTTGGATAGACCGGTATTGAGAAATCATGTCGTTATGCCGTCCGACTGTACCAAGATCACATATAGAATTAGATAGGTGTTGAATTGAGTTGGGAATTGATATTGTATGTATCTACATTTCCATTTCAGATTCGTATTGTCAACCGTGACGGCAACTGTGCGACGAAAGGTATAGTACATGTTTTGTTTGGGGAATCACGACTCAAATGAGATCACATTTGAGTTTCCCAACCAAAATCACATACTTGTTTTGTTGTTTATATCTCGATATGATTATGATATTTTATGGATTTGTTTATAGACTTGTATACAAATCTTGCTATGCTTTGTTTACAGATCATGTGGCATTGCATTAGAATGATTATGCTTGTTTACAGATTGTGTATTCATGCATTAAGATAGGACAGTCTGGAGATCAGGCAGACTTCTAGATGTTCGGCGATATCTCAGCTTAGGGGAAGATCACCGCCCCTTTGTAGACGTGGATACAGATCAGGCCGAAATCTAGGAATAAGACGTACAGCACCACGATTGGTAGTGTAGGTGACAGCCAGTGACGTCTTATTCACAACGGGATCCCTAGAGTTCTAGTCGAGTCGCGTCTAGACATGATTAGACTCGCATTGCATGATTATATATGAATGACATTCATATTAGCATGTTTCATGTTTTAGATTGTTTTAATGCATGTATACATGTTTATACTGGGATTTGTTCTCACCGGTTTTCCGGCTGTTGTTATGTCTGTATGTGTGCATAACAACAGGTGGGGCAGGATCTGGGTCGAGACAGAGATGATCGTGTTAGCGTGGAGATCACGGGCGTAGCAGATGGACTAGTAGTTGTCTTTTATTATGTACTGTCTTTTAATACTGGTTAGTTGAGGACATACAGAATAAGACATGTATATTATGTTTGTATGTTGTAAATTAAATAAAGATTGATGCTTGTTTAATTACATTTGATTAAATGTAAAAGCGAAAAATTGACCCACGTTTTAGGATAATGATCCATTTAATCCCAAGAAAATGAATTAGAGCCCGGGTCCCCACAACAGGTGGTATCAGAGCAGTAGATCCTTTAGAGTGAGATAAGATAGAATGAGCGGGGTAGATCGAGTCTTCTTCCTTGCTTTATGATGTGCTAGCATGATTAGTTCTTTCCATATTGTGTGTGTGTTATCTGATTTGATTATAACATGTGCTTAACTGAATCAGAACCGATTCTATATCAGAGGTAACTGACTAGAGGAGGGCTGAGACGGTTGTATATTTGGTATACTAATCAGTTGGATTATTAGATACATGCCTCCTAGAAGAGCAGTTGTGCCAGTACGACCCATAGCACCAGAACAGGGTAGCACATCCGGAGATTCAATGGATGTTACTGCTACGCCAATGGAGACACTGCTCAAAAGATTTCAATCCTTTCGACCGCCAACCTTGAAAGGTACAGAACTGGCAGTGGATTGTGAAAGTTAGCTTGAAGACATTGAGATGTTATTCGAGTCTTTGGAGTATGGTGACGAGAAAAGAATAAAGCTTATTGGCCATCAACTCCAGGATGTAGCTAAGAACTGGTGGTTGAACATGAAGAGAGCACTAGAGCAACGTGGTACGAAATTACATGGAAAGTGTTCAAGACGGAGTTCTATCTGCGTTTCTTTCCTATCTCCTATCGTAAAGATAAAGGTGCTGAATTTGCCAATTTGAGGCAAGGAACTTTGAACGTTGAAGAGTATGTTGCCAAATTCTCTTCCTTGCTTCGTTTTGCACCTCATGTTTCAGGGAATGACGAGGCCATGGCGGATCAATTTATCAATGGCTTAAATCCGGAAATCTTTACGTTGGTAAATACGGGGAGACCCAACAACTTCTCGGATGCATTGAATCGGGCCAAAGGAGCGGAAGCAGGATTGATAAGACAACGGAGTGCTCCATATGTTGCTCCTGTGCCAAGACCACCACAACCTTTAGTACAACCTCCTCCTCCAAGATTTGAAATGGGCGGTAGTAGCAGTGGGAGAAAGGAACAGTTGAAGGCGAAAGGAAAACAATTTAAGCGACCTGGGAGCAGTTCGTCGAGCTCCAGCGGATCAAGACAGACTGGTTTTGATCAAAGTTCAAGGACTCCAGGTGTCTACTGCAATTCTTGTGGGTATAGGCATGCGACTGAACAATGCCAAGGAGTTACAGGCCGATGTAACCTTTGTAGGCAACCGGGGCATTTTGCCAAAGTCTGTCCACAGAGAGGTGTACAGCAAGGCCAGAGTGGAAGAGCATCCGGTTCAGCACCTCAGTTTGAGCGGACAGGCATCATCGGTTCACTCTTTTCAGCTTCCACCGGCACAGACTCAACCCAGAGGCCGAGGTAGTCAGACGGTGAGTCAACCTCCGAGGCAACAGGCTCAAGTGTTTGCATTGACAGAAGAGCAAGCATAAGATGCACCAGATGATGTTATAGCAGGTAACTGCTCTCTTTATGGTTATCCTGCTTATATCTTGATAGATACAGGTGCATCGCATACATTCATTTCAGAGCGATTTGCATTGTTGCATTCATTGCCTGTTGAGTCTTTGTTAGATGTTGTGTCTATTAATTCTCCATTGGGGAGTGGATTGATATCTGTAACTACGGTTAGACATTGCATTCTACAGTTTGAGGGGCATGAGATTGACCTAGATTGTATAGTGTTGGGTCTAGCTGATTTTGATTGTATAGTCGGTATTGACATGCTAACGAAGTACAGAGCCACTGTAGATTGTTTCCATAAGATTGTCAGATTCAGACCCGAGATGACAGACGAGTGGAAATTCTACGGTAAGGGTTCCAGATCTCGGATTCCCTTGATTTCGGCTCTTACTATGAACAGATTGTTACAAAAAGGAGCAGATGGTTTCTTTATTTATGCTGTAGATATGCAGAAGTCGAGCCCGGCATTGGCAGATTTGCCAGTAGTACGGGAATTTGCAGATATTTTTCCAGATGAGATCCCGGGATTACCTCCGGTGCGAGAGGTAGATTTTAGTATTGATCTTGTACCAGGTACCGTACCTATTTCGAGAGCTCCGTATAGGATGGCACCCATCGAACTAAAAGAATTGAAAGCACAGTTAGAAGATCTTCTAGCCAAGGGATATATCAGACCTAGTGTATCTCCTTGGGGCGCTTCGATGCTATTTGTGCGAAAGAAAGATGGTTCGATGCGTTTATGTATTGATTACAGGCAACTGAACAAGGCAACGATCAAGAATAAATATCCTTTGCCTAGGATTGATGATTTATTTGATCAGTTGCAGGGATCCTCTGTGTATTCGAAGATTGATTTGCGTTCTGGGTATCATCAGCTCAGAGTTCGAGATATAGACATACCAAAGACAGCATTTCGAACCAGGTATGGACATTACGAATTTATTGTCATGCCTTTTGGTTTAACCAATGCTCATGCGGTATTTATGGGCTTGATGAACCAAGTGTTTCAGAAATATGTGGATGAATTTGTATTGTTTCATCGATGATTATTTTGTGGTTACTTCGAAGAACAGATATTGAGCATGAAGAGCATCTCAGAATTGTTTTGCAGACGTTGAGAACGAGCGAATGTATGCTAAATTGTCAAAGTGTGAGTTTTGAATCGTGTGACATACTATCCGAGAGATGTCTTCGTAGATCTTAGGAGAAGCTATGATCAGTGGTCGATGACCGACTTCTGTACGAAATGTAGTTTCAGGCTTAGCCGGATCTACGATTATCAAAGATTTCTCAGTATTGCAAAGCCATAACTCAATGAAAAGATCATTTGTTGGTCGAGGAATGCCGCTTCCTTAACTAGAAGAAAAAGCCTGACTAAGTTTGACGCCTTCAGTTTGATCGTTGCATGTGTACTTCTCACAGCTTAGCAGCGATCATGATCGCTACGCAGAGAGAAGCCACATGAAGTTACCCATTCATATCTGATATTGCGGCTATCGTATTTGCATTAAAGATTTGCGTCATATCGGCGAGAAATTTGAGATTTACTCCGATCACAAAAGCCTGAAGTATCTATTTTCTCAGTCAGAATTGAACATGAGGCAGCGTAGGTGGCTTGATCTATTGAAAGATTTTGACTGCGAAATCAAATACTATCCAGGAAAGTCAAACGCAGCAGCAGATGCCTTGAGTCGAAAGGTATGTTCTTTATCCTTGTCGACGATAGGTGTTACGAATATGATTGAAGACTGTTGTTTGGCTGGATTAACATTTGATACAGATAGTAAGCCACTACGACTTGCTATGATTCGAGTTGAACCAGACTTGATAATGAGAATCAAAGAAGCACAAAGAACAGATCAAAATGTGCAGAAATCAATTCAAATGGTTCAAGCAGGGCACATGTCAGAATATCAGGTACGTGATCATGTGCTATATGTGAATAACCGTCTAGTCGTGCCAGATGTTGCAGATTTGAGACGGCAGATTCTGTCAGAAGCACATTGTAGTCGGTTCAGCATTCATCCTGGTGGCAGGAAGATGTACAATGACTTGAAGACACAATTCTGGTGGAAGCAAATGAAGTCAGACATTGCCGAATTTGTGTCTAAATGTTTGAACTGTCAACAGGTAAAAGCTGAAAGAAAGAAGCCAGGAGGTTTACTTCAAAGTTTATCTATTCCTGAATGGAAATGGGACCACATTTCCATGGATTTCGTGACGAAGTTACCTCGATCATCCAGAGGCTGCGATGCGATTTGGGTCATTATTGACAGATTGACCAAATCTGCTTGTTTTATTCCTTACAGAATGACGTATAGACAAGATCAGATGGCGGAGATATATATTCGAGAGGTAGTCAGATTACATGGAGTGCCGAAGTCTATCGTATCAGATCGTGATCCACGATTCACTTCTCACTTCTGGCACAGTTTACAGCAGGCTTTGGGTACGACATTACATCTGAGTACTGCTTACCATCCTCAGACAGACGGACAGTCAGAGCGGACTATCCAGACATTAGAGGATATGTTGAAAGCCGTTGTGTTAGATTTTGGCACTAGTTGGCAAGATTCCTTACCTCTTTGCGAATTTTCTTACAATAACAGCTATCAAACGAGCATTGAAATGGCACCGTTTGAAGCTTTGTATGGCAAGAAGTGCAGATCTCCGCTATATTGGGATGATATCTCAGATGTACCAGAACTTGGGCCAGATATGATTCGTGACATGACTGAGAAGGTGAAAGTCATTCAGAAAAGAATGAAGACAGCACAGGATAGACAAGCAAAGTACGCCAACATCCGACGTAGACCATTGGTATTTGAGGCAGGAGATAGAGTATTCTTAAAGATTTCTCCTTTCAGAGGCGTTGTAAGATTTGGTAAACGCGGGAAACTATCTCCTCGATACATTGGTCCTTACGAGATTCTTGAGAAGATTGGCGATCGAGCTTATCGACTTGCACTTCCTCCTTCTCTATCCGGAATACATGACGTGTTTCATGTATCAATGTTACGAAGATATATGCCAGATGTTTCTCATGTCATTCAACCTGACGAAGCTGAACTTGATCAGACTTTGAGATACGTGGAACAACCGATACAGATCCTTGATCGGAAAGAAAAGAAACTCAGAACGAAGAATATTCCACTTGTGAAAGTTCAATGGAGTCTTCATGGCATCGAGGAAGCGACTTGGGAGACAGAGGCAGGCATGAGACAGAAACACCCCGAGTTATTTATATGATGTAAGTATTTAGTCAGTTTTTTATTTTAATACTGTCTTAAATACTTTGATTGATTTATTCAGTTCGAGGACGAACTTATGTCTTAGAGGGGGAGAAATGTAATGCCCTAGATTTAATATGAATAGACAGAAATTGAGAAATGTAATGCCTGAGATTCTTGTAGATAGTTGAATACGAAACGCAAGAACAGACAGGGCGAAACAATGCGATAAAATATGAAATTTTATCTGTGCAAGATTGCACTCGCGGTCTGGCAAGCACCGCACCCGCGGTGCAATTGGCAGAAAGTTAGTAAAATTCCTGTAGCCACACCGCACCCGTGGTAGAATAAGACCGCATCCGTGGTGGTGCGACCGCACCCGCGGTCGTGCAGCAACCACACCCGCGGTCCTTAAAATTCAGAAAATGATAGGGTGGCCGAGAGCATGGCGCACCGCCGCTCCTTAAGTCACCGCACCCGCGGTCATGCGTGGAACTTGAAAAATAAGGACACCTGCTCTTGCCATGCAAATATGATATATGTGTCTTCATTCCACCCATTTCAGATACGGGAAACAAGGGAAAACTCAGAAGAAGAAGAAAGGTTTCTTGCTTATTAAAATTGATCTTGTGCAAGATTTAGCCATCCAAATTATAATCCGAGTTGAAATTATTGTTCCTTGCATCGACGGCTACAAGGTAATTTAAGTTTTGTGTAATTCTAACATGTCTCAAATCATAGATGTTGGAGAAATTGTAATATGTTAGTTATATGGGATTCTTGGCATAGTGAGCATCGTATATTCACTATCGGGTTGAATATCAGATGTCATACGCAATTGTTACGATTTTCCAGCATATATTGGCATGAGATTATGCAGAGTGTGTGATCTTGTCATAAATATTATGATGATTATGAGTTGAGAATTGCACAATGTTGATATATGATGAGATTTGGATAGACCGGTATTGAGAAATCATGTCGTTATGCCGTCCGACTGTACCAAGATCACGTATAGAATTAGATAGGTGTTGAATTGAGTTGGGAATTGATATTGTATGTATCTACATATCCATTTCAGATTCGTATTGTCAACCGTGACGGCAACTGTGCGACGAAAGGTATAGTACATGTTTTGTTTGGGGAATCACGACTCAAATGAGATCACATTTGAGTTTCCCAACCAAAATCACATACTTGTTTTGTTGTTTATATCTCGATATGATTATGATTGTTTATGGATTTGTTTATAGACTTGTATACAAATCTTGCTATGCTTTGTTTACAGATCATGTGGCATTGCATTAGAATGATTATGCTTGTTTACAGATTGTGTATTCATGCATTAAGATAGGACAGTCAGGAGATCAGGCAGACTTCTAGATGTTCGGCGATATCTCAGCTTAGGGGAAGATCACCGCCCCTTTGTAGACGTGGATACAGATCAGGCCGAAATCTAGGAATAAGACGTACAGCACCACGATTGGTAGTGTAGGTGACAGCCAGTGACGTCTTATTCACAATGGGATCCCTAGAGTTCTAGTCGAGTCGCGTCTAGACATGATTAGACTCGCATTGCATGATTATATATGAATGACATTCATATTAGCATGTTTCATGTTTTAGATTGTTTTAATGCATGTATACATGTTTATACTGGGATTTGTTCTCACCGGTTTTCCGGCTGTTGTTATGTCTGTATGTGTGCATAACAACAGGTGGGGCAGGATCTGGGTCGAGACAGAGATGATCGTGTTAGCGTGGAGATCACGGGCGTAGCAGATGGACTAGTAGTTGTCTTTTATTATGTACTGTCTTTTAATACTGGTTAGTTGAGGACATACAGAATAAGACATGTATATTATGTTTGTATGTTGTAAATTAAATAAAGATTGATGCTTGTTTAATTACATTTGATTAAATGTAAAAGCGAAAAATTGACCCACGTTTTAGGATAATGATCCATTTAATCCCAAGAAAAAGAATTAGAGCCCGGGTCTCCACACGCATATTCTGTTATTTCTGCATATATCTCGTCATATTATATATCGTGTTATTTTTATGCGTAAAATTTTATGTATGATGTTCGTCGCTTGAGCAGAAAACGATTTGGATCAGTTTTGAAGTAAGTGTTAGATCTCAAATCCCGTTTTTTTCTGTTCTTTGGAAACCTGCGACTTGTCGGTCGGGATTCTGAGAAATCTTTTAATACGAAAATTGTAGAAATTTTTGATACCTTCGATTTGATATAAAATTAGAAATATTTGGATAAAAATTGGGTGAGTTATGATGTTTTTCGTGGGACTGCTCAAACTTCGTTTTTCAGAAAATTATGTGTTGATGCATTTTTTTGAGATTTTATTATTGCGGGCTTCGTTGGGAATCGACGGGTGATCATTGCTGCATCTAGATATGTTATGGGATGTATTTAGGTGTTAATTGGTGGTTCGTTTATTGGCTTGGGATGTAATAGAAGTCGTAGGAAGCGAAACGATGCCGAATTACGGGTTATTGTTGAATTGAAGTTACTTGTCGATGTTTGGGAACATTCGGGGTGTTTGTATGGGTTTGAATCAATGTAATAACATCATAGGATGAGTCTTGAGGTGTTGGTTCATGGTCCTTAGGCATGGATTGAAAGGGTGAATGAATAAGTTAGTGAATTTTCGTGAGTTTGCAAGTCCAGTGCCTACCCGGTCCCCTTCCCGAACCCCTACACGGAGTCCGTGTCCGTTTTTTTTCAAAAATACGAAATTCCAGAGCCTACCCGGACCCATACACGGACCCTATGTTGGGGTCCGTGTACCCCTTTTAAAAAAAAATTATTTTTTTTAGGATTTGCTTCGGGGTTCTATATCATGGTTTAGCACCATGGTTAAAATTTATTTATGTAAAAATATAGGATTTGTTTTGTGGTTTTATGTCATGGTTTAGTACGATAATTGTACGAGGTCAAGTCCGGAGCGAACTAGAATGTCATAAGCTATTTATTCACTTTGGTGGTGAGCTCAAGTACCTACGTCTAATACATGCAAGTTAAGTATTTAAAATTCATGTTAGTTTGTGCAGTAGCGGCCCCAAGTGAGATCCAACGAATCCCTCAACGCCAAGTAAGTATGATGACGTGCAAAAGAAAACATTTTAAAGTTTTGAGGTATGCTAATTGCTTTGTGAACAAATGTATGAACGGGTTTGGAAGTCAGTGAACGTGGCCGAGGACCTATCTGCCCCGTTAAACTTATGAACGGGTTCAGATCGGGATTGGAAAGAATTAAACTTATGAACAGGGACCAATCCACCCATTAATCTTATGAACGGGGATCTTATGTATGCGACAGTGGATACGTCCCTGTCAGCCCAGTATTGTGGTGTATCTGATCAGGCCTTATTATGTTATGGGTCACTTACTTTGAAACATGCCTCTACGCAAAAATTATGCTTTATGCGCTCAAGTTTATGTTACGAGAATGTTTAAGAAAATTTTAAATTTTTCCGCAAATTTTAAGTAGCAAAAGTACGGTTCGTTACAAGAGATTTCATACTACATACACATGAGCTCACATAGGATATCCATACCCGAAGATATGCGGTGAATCCCCAACTACAATGCATCGACTCCTATATGTTTCGAAAAAACACCCAACCTTACCACCTGATGACCCCTTGAGAGTCGGTAAACAAGTCAAAGTGTAATTCTATCACATAGAGTCTCAATGTTGTCCCGGGTCATAAGGACTAATGGTGTACAACCATAAACAAGGACGTTTCCACTCGATAAGTGAGAACCACTTGGAAAGTCCTTTATGGAGGGTTGTTCAGTGCACTCTACAAAGAGCACCTATCTACATGCTCGGACATCACAATATCCCCTACCAATGAAACATGGTACTCACATCACAGATACTAGTCTCGAACTCGAGCGGCCTATATCATTCTTAGCGGCGGCTGAATCGACTAGGAACTGTTTAGAATATACAGTATTCCAAATATGAGTTTCATGATACTCATCATATGAGCATCTCATATTCTTTCTACTATTTGTATCTTCAAGGGCTTCATCTATGCAACTAGCATGAGTATACAGATAAAGATGTGCCAAAATAATAATTTCAAATATTATTAAAATAAGATCGTTTATACATAGAGTTTCATTGTGAACACTCGGCCAACACTTGGCTCGACGGGCACCTACTCTAACAATCTCCCACTTGCACTAGAGCCAACTACCCATATGCTTCAAACCCATCGATTCGCGATGCTTCTCGAATAATGGTCCAGGTAAAGGCTTAGTTAGCAGATCAGCAACATTATCTGCGGAGCGACTTTGTCAATCGAGACATCTCCTCTTTCCACAATCTCTCGGAGGATGTGGTACTTTCTCAGTATATGTTTGGACTTCTGATGAGACCTCGGCTCCTTTGCTTGAGCAATGGCTCCCGTGTTGTCACAAAACACCGGGACATGAGCAACTCCATTCGGAATGACGCCCAACTCTTAAAAGAAATTCCTTATCCAAACATCCTCCTTTGCTGCAGCTGATGCAGCAATATATTCTACGTCAATGGTGGAATCCGCTGTACTGTCTTGTTTGGAACTCTTCCAAGAGACAGCAATACCATTGAGCATGAATATGAATCCAGAGGTTGACTTCGAGTCATCGATATCGCTTTGGAAGCTAGAGTCGGTATAGCCTTCCAATTTTAGTTCCCCACCCCCATAGACCAAGAACAACTTATTTGTCCTTCTCAAATACTTGAGGATGTCTTTCACAGCTTTCCAATGTGGAAGACCAGGTTTTGATTGATATCTACTCACTACACTTAGTGCAAAAGCCACGTCAGGATGTGTAGATATCATCCCATACATGATGCTACCAATTGCAGATGTATAAGGAATGCTTGTCATCGCCGCTATCTCTGTATCAGTCTTGGGAGACATAGACTTGGAGAGGGACACGCCATGACACATTGGTAGATGTCCTCTCTTGGACTCATCCATCGAGAACCGTTTCACGATGGTATCAATGTATGTGGACTGGGTGAGATCAAGCAATCTTTTTTATCTATCTCTATAGATCTGTATTCCCAATACAAAAGATGCTTCACCCAAGTCCTGCATCGAGAACTTACTCGCTAACCATATCTTAGTTGATTGCAACATTCCTACATCATTCCCAATGAGTAGAATGTCATCAACATACAACACCAGGAATGTCACAGCACTCCCACTGACATTCTTATACACACAGGGTTCCTCAAGATTCATAGTAAAACCAAAATCTTTGATTGTACTATCGAATCTAAGGTTCCAACTCGTAGATGCCTGCTTTAGATCATAAATAGATATCTGAAGTTTGCATACCATATGCTCACTTCCGACAGATGTAAACCCTTCGGGTTGAGACATGTAAATCTCTTCCTTAATATCCCCATTAAGAAAGAATGTCTTGACATCCATCTCCCATATCTCATAGTCATATCATGCAGCTATGGCTATCAATATCTTTTTGGACTTGAACATTGCAACTGGAGAAAAGTTTTCCTCAAAGTCAACTCATTGTCTTTGAGTATATCATTTTGCTACCAATCGCGCCTTGAAGGTGAATACCTTCCCATCCGCCCCAAGTTTCCTCTTGTAAATCCATTTATACCCTACGGGAACAATTCCCTCAGGTGGATCCACGAGATTCCACACTTGGTTCGAATGCACGGAATTCATCTCAGATTCCATTGCTTCAAGCCACTTGGATGAATCGGCATCAGATAACGCTTCCTTGAAGGTCCTTGGATAGCCATGGTTAGGCTCATCATGGCCCTCTTCAAGAAGTAGGCCATACCTCATAGGTGGTCTCGAGACTCTCTCGGATCTTCTAGGAGCTTGTATCTCCTCTCTTGGCTCTTCGGGTGTGGGTTCTATAATTGTGGGTGTCTCTCGAACGTCTTCGAGTTCTATCATCTCGCCTTTTCTATCCAATAGAAATTCTTTTTCCAAAAAAGTTGCATTCCTAGAAACAAACACCTTTGTTTCTTGGGGATGATAGAAGTAGTATCCAACCGAATTCTTTGGATATCCCACAAAGTAACATAAAATGGATCGAATACCCAATTTATCTCCCACTACTTGCTTCACATAAGCAGGGCACCCCCATATTCTAAGATAAGAATATTTGGGTGGCTTACCCATCCATATCTCATATTGTGTCTTGTCAACTGCCTTTGAACGGACATTGTTCAACAACAATGCCGCTGACTCAAGCGCATATCCCCAAAAAGATGGCGGCAACTCCTTGAACCCCATCATATACCGAACCATGTCCATCAAAGTCCGGTTACGACGCTCCGAAACACCATTCAACTGTGGTGTAGCGGGCGAAGTCCACTGCGAGAGAATCGCATTCTCCCTAAGATACTCTTGGAACTCGGCACTCAAGTACTCACCACCTCGATCCGATCGAAGTGTCTTGATGCTTCGTCCCAACTGTTTCTCTACTTCACTTCTGAATTCTTTGAACCTTTCAAAGGCTTCAGACTTGTATTTCATCAAATACACATACCCATACCTCGAAAAGTCATCGGTAAAGGTGATGAAGTAGGCATGTCCATGCTTAGTGGTGATGCTAAGCGGACCGCACACATCGGTATGGATCAAATCCAATAACCCTTTGGCTCGCTCCACATGGCCCTTAAAGGGAATTTTGGTCATCTTTCCTTTCAGACAGGATTCATAAGTCGTGAGAGCATTAATATCAGACATATCAAACATGCCCACTCCCACTAACTTGTTCATCCTTCTTAGGGAAATATGTCCTAATCGAGCATGTCATAATTGTGCCGAATTTAGAGTATCTTGTTTTCGTTTGTTTGTTGTTGTTATTGCTTGGACATTGTTTAGTGGAATATCTTTTCAATTTTAAGGTGTAGAGATCGTTTTCAAGTTCTCCAGTACCAATTAAACATTCATTCTTGTAAATGTTGCAAACACATTTGCTAAATAAACAAGAATATCCATCTTTATCTAGCATAGAAATGGAAACAATGTTTTTAACCAAATCTGGTACAAACAAAACATCTCTTAAAATCAACTTAAAATCATTGTTCAACAGCAAGTAAACATCTCCTTTGGCCTTGGCAGCAACTCTTGCATCATTGCCCATCCTCAAGAAGGTCTCACCTTCCCTAAGCCTTCTACTTCTTCCCATCACCTGTAACTCATTACAAAGATGTGAGTCACAACCGGTATCCAATACCCAAGAAGAAGAGTTAAATTTAAATGTTTACTTCAATATAGAACATACCGTTTCCAGAACTCTTCTGGGCAAGATATTCCCTGCAATTACGCCTCCAATGTCAAGGATTCTTGCAGTGATGACATATGTCAACAGTCTTGTCAGCCGTTACAGGTATGGCTGCCACAGCGGGACTCGGAGATTGTCTCTTCAAGGGCACGTTCTTCTTGGGACATTGGAAAGAACGCTTCTTTCCATTCCCATGTGAACCAATCTTCGTACCAGATGAAGAATCCACATAAAGAACCGACTTCTCATCATTCATAGAAGCCTGCATATAACACTTGGCTTTCAATTCATGATTACACCATTCCTTGTAAGTCTGCAATTCCTCAAGAGTGCAGTCAGTCGGATCCTCAACAGGGGGCGACTCAGTAAGTGTATATGCTATCCTTTCCGAATTCAAGAAAATTTTCAGATTTCTTAGCCAATTGAGGTAATTAGGTCTGGTTAATACGTGTTTGTCGAGTATTATAAATAGCGGATTGCGAATCGAAGACATTGTCAAAAAATATTGAAAAATAAACAGATAAATGTTAATGACTATTTTAAAATATTTAGTAAGATATAAAGTATGGACTTTTACTTTATAAATGTTTACTCCCACTGTTTTGACATCTTTCACTACCCTCTAGTGAAAACGGGAAACTTCTTTCCTCAGTAGGTACGTAAGGTCCAATTAGCGAATTATGATCCCGAATAATATCAGCCAATCACAATTCCTAAATGGTAGTTTCCAATTGCATCACTATGCAACCCTCTACGTATACTTTTGTCTCACGTTGGATTAGGATCCAATAATATGACGTCGTTCATCTTTACGTGTCAAGCCTTACCCATCGATGTTGAACCTTAATGGACGGTCGCCATGAGTTCCCTCAATAATATGAGCCGAAATCATGTGAGTTCCATGTAGTTCACATCACCATGTCAATGGATGTCACAGTTTTCCGCCACCCAGGGCCCATCCAATAATATGAGCCGAGCCCCGAGCACGGGTAGCGTTCATCATGCACCCATTGTCGATGGAAGACATGGAAATTATAAACAAATTTATAATTCTCCTTTTCGGGCTTGATATTAATTCTGAATCTTATTCAAAATGAGGGTTTTTAATTTTGAAAGGTCTCATCATTAATTTTATTTAAAAGCTCGCCATGTTTGATTGTATGTTTGCCGGATTCATGCAACTTTGTTATTATCATAATAATAACGCATATACTCATTATTTATAACATATCATGCATATATTATAAACAGTAAACAAAACAAGGATGATCAATCACCCCAATACTAATGGCTCGTGTGAGCTAAGCACGAGCCTAGGTTCAATCCTAGGGAAATGCAAGGGATGCAAATGAAACTATTAGATAAGCTTCCAATATTTACATACCTTCGATCTTCATAATCATCATGGACACCATCTTCCAATCTTGATCATCCACTATACTAATATTTACAAATAAATATCCATGGCAAATAAGGATACATCTCATGGGGGAGGGAACGGGCCATAAACCAAGCCCACTTTATAAATTGATAATTATTACAATCATTCAACACAAAATATCCTAGCATACACCTATCAAATTGGGCTTGGGCTTTTAATCATCCTTCATGCATAATATCACATATCATACACCATCAATTAATTATCACAATAATTAATTGATCCAATATTACATATCTTTATCCAATCACTAACCGCCACGATTATAAACTAAATTAACAAAGTATACAAACACCTTTGTCTACTTTCCAATTAATTTATATATAACCAAATTTCTTGTAAATCACAATTTACTACAAATAATTAAAGTCTAACTTCAATTATTTATTTTATGAGAAAATATTTGCAACTTTTGTCAATTTAAACTTAAGGGCCCAAAAAATTCATTTTTCACCCAAAACATTTTGGCCCATTTAAATTCACAAATATGTTAGCCATCTAATGGCCCAACAACTCAAGGTCCATGACACTTTGATATTTCGAAACACCTTTTGAAAACCCTAGTTATCATCACCGTCGCCGGAGCTCCGTCGCCGGATTCCGGCCAACAATTTTTTTTTTATTTTAAATAGAGGGCTTCGGGCAGCCCAAGCTGCCCGAAAATGCCCTATGTGAAACGTCCCATGTTCTTGTGTTTAAAATGTACTAGAATTTTTTTTTTTTTTTTTTTTTGAAATTTCGGTACTTGAAAAATATTTTAATAAAAATATTTTTGTCCATGTTCTAGAACATTCGCTAGCTAGCATTTAAAAATCAATTGCAATCGTCATAAGATCAAATAATCGCATGAGTTACCAACCCTAAAAAGCAATAATCATGAAACGTAATTTCCTTTCCAAAACCACTCTAAAGCATAAATAAATGGTTTCAAAAATCTTTTAACGTGAAAACGTAATCATAATCATGAGTGCGGAAATAGTAGAAGCGCTGGTCCTCGGGTTGTGTGCACCTTCAGTCCAGTCATCTCATACGTCAAGTCCTCCCTCAACCTCACGTGCATCCATCACACCTAGTGAGTCTAAAGACTCAATACACCAAATCTTTGTAACGAGTAATAGATATAAAATCCCATGCAACAGTGAAAATACTTTTACGTAAAATAACCTTTTCGTGATATGCATGACATGAACCTTACCTTTACCTTTTCCTTGATCATAACATAACATGATAACATGACATAATAGCATGACGTGATTCTTTTCATGATCATAACTTTATCTTTTCCTTGATTGAATTCAGATCGTTAATTGTGACTTTCCTGACGTGACATGACATGACATGACATGACGATGGTACCATCTACATGAAACCACAGTACTGGGCGGCGGGGACATCAGCGACACAGGATCGTCAACTGAGCCTTGGCCTATTCTTGATCATAACCTCAAATCCTCAAATCCTCATAGTCACAATTACTTCACTTTCATCAATATTTTCATGTTTTCATCACCTTATAAAATCATGCATGAATATATTTTCTTTTGAAACAAAGCATGCACCATGTATTTTAAATGTCAACTTTAATCATAAAATTTCACGGACATTTAAAATAAATCATAATTAAATCATGAACAATTCATAAGCATTTAAAAATGCACATAATATCATAATTACTGCATTTAGGGCACTTCCATGACCATTACTAAATTTTTGGTGTAAAAAGACCGTTTTACCCCTGGACTCGACTTTTTACAAAATCGACTATTTTATTGATTTCATGACTCTAACATGTCCCAAATAAATATTAAGATTATAAGAATTTTCTCGTAATTTTATTTGGCTTAAAACTTAGACTTTTCAATTTATCTTTTAATAGATATTTTAACGGTGTTTTAATCCCGAAAAATACCAAACTTTAATATAAAATTCCTAAATTCAAAATTTAGTCTTTTTATATTATTTTAGCTTTTATGGACCGCGACCCGACCCTCGTGAGCCGTTTTCCAATTTTTTCTTTAGTTTAAAACTCATTTTGACACTCGAATTTCAACCCCGAGCCATCTCCTAATTTTATCGAGTTACCCCCGAAACATATCGAACCAAAACTTGCCCAACATGTCAAAGTACCCTACTGGACTCTAAATTTGTCAAGTTACCAGCCCAAACAACACAAACGAACCACCCCAAGTTCCCCCCATGTGCTGCCGAGAGCTGTGCTGTGGGTGCACCCTCGTTTCTGCCCACTGGTCTCGAGCCGACTACCCTGGCCACGAACCCACGTGCCTAACCCTTACCTAGGACCATGAGGACTCGCCTTGACACCGCCCAGCAAGCCTGGAACGAGCCCCTGCCCTAGTCCGAACGTGCGAAGCCTGCACCTCATGGTGCAGCTCCTCGGGTGGAGTCCTTGCTTGCAAGGACTCCTCCCTGCCCCATCCAGATCGAGTCCTAGCATGGCTAGGACTCTCCCTAGACCATGAACAACCCCTGGCCGAGCCCTGGCCCCAGCCCCGGCCAAGCCTCTACCTCTAACATAGAACCCGAAACCCAAACCCCACTTGACAACACCACAGCCGATGGTTCCATTGGTTTTCTGTTTTCTGCTGGTTGTGGTGTGTTCGTGTGGCTGTGTCTTGCCAAAAAAAAGTTATCTAAACAACATGTAACATCATGGCAGTCCCCTAAAACAAGCAAGACATGAATCGACACATGAACACGTTAGATCGCAACACGAATACGTAAAAACCGTACTAAAATTTCATAATCTTTACACATGCAATCAAACAATCGGTATATGATGTATTGGATGAGAAAAAGGAAGATATTGGCGTGCCTTTGCGTAATAAACGCACGATATTCCGACGACGACGAAGAACGGGAAGAACCGAGGCCTAGAACCGCTAAAAACCTTGAAGAACAAAGTGATTTCCTCACGGCCGAGAGGTGAAGCTGGCCGAGGAAAGAGCTGCGCTTCTTTTTTTTTTTTTAAATTCTGTGCGGCGTGTCTGATGTGTGAGGCGTGAGAGTGAGTGTTAGGTTTAGGTTAATCTCACTTTAATATGCTAACTAAATGATAAAAAGGCTTAAGGCTAGATAAATTTAATTAAGCCCAGTAGTGCAAGCTAGACTTAAATAAAAGTTAAAAAGTTTTCATAAAAAAAATTAATTAGTGAATTAAATAGCCGGACTTCTAAAAGATCGAGTTTTTGTTAAAAAAATTCCAACACCGATAAAAATTAGTCCCGGCGTATAAAATCACTTTAAAAAAATTCTTGATTTCAAAAGAATAAGAAAACAACTCCCCTAAATTAAATAATTAAAATTAATTATTTAATTAACACCTTTTTCACATTTTTCAGCCCCCGGTCTCCGTTCCTCGATCGTCACCTGAATAAACTTTTAAAAACGTATTTTCATGCAATAGTGACAATAAAAATCATAATAAGCATGTATGTCACATAATTAATAGCAATTAGAATAAATTACTCATTTTTCATAATTTCTAGATTTGCATGCAGTTGGATTACGTCGCCTTAAATTTGGACCTTACACTATGTGTTGGCCTTGATTTTGTTGCAAAATTACATCTCATGCTGTTAGAAAATGGCCTCAATATAATATCATGTATATGCTACAAAAACTAGTACCCTTAGCTCATGATACCACTTGAAAAGGATCGATTTTAGGTGCCCTAATACGCAACGGAAATTCAAAAATTTCGATTTTCACAAGAGAAATTCGAGCACCTCTTGTACTAGGATGTAACATATACAAAAACACAACTATGACATTCATAGGGTGTTGAGAAATCGTTATTTATAAATCTCTTGAGATTGATGTTTGGCTCTAACTTAGTTGTCAAGCAACTAAGCTCTTCAATGGCAAGACCTTCTACAAGCTTCCTATGAACACTCCTTGTTCAAATATTAGGCTCATAACTTGCTAGCTAGAACCCTCTTACTTTGCACTAGAAAAATAAGAAGATTTTTTTTTAGAAGTGATTTCTTTCCTCAACATTGAAGAAGAAAATTGAGAGAAAATTTTGGAGAGAACTTGATGGAAATTTCGGCCAACACAAGGTAGAATGAAGGGGAGGATGACTTGTCTTGGTTGTGGGAAAAGCTAAAACACTTTTAGCATGCTAAGCCTTGGAGATTGAAAAAGCAATCTCCAACCCTTCACCTCCCATGCATGCAAATCTTATTTGATTTTTAACAATTAAAAATCCATGGAATTAATTTAATTATCTCAAACATATTTGAGACTAATTAAACATTACTTGAATTTGCTCAAATCTACTAGTTAAATAATTATTCCAATTGGACTCTACTAGGCCCACTAGTGTTTAATTAATTCAATACTTGAATTAATTTAATTTAGCCATAATAATGTTTATGAAAATCACAGTTTTCAAATACATTATTTATTTGGCCAACTTTTAATCTAGGAACACTTCCACAAATTAAAATTTACATTTTTCTCATAGAAGTCGTACTTCTATTTATTCTTATGCTTATAAACTCTTTTATAAGCCGTTCAACACATTGAACTATTTTATTTCTCAACGAGATCTAGAAAGCAAGTACTTGTGTGGCCCTCAATGGTTCATTGATACAACTAGCCGTGGGTTCAAATCTCCATGTGATTCGGACTAAACATGTCCTTATATGAGCATACCCCAATTGCTCCATTCTTAATTATCAACACCTTGATAATAAGAACGTCAGAACTCAAGTCTGATAGTACCCAACCAATCATGTTAAATGCCTAGCAGCATCGCTTACATGATTCCCTAGGTATCAAATGATAGTGCCTGCAAGAACCATTCAATTATGGTTAGCATATAGTACGGTCCCTTCAACTCATATATCCCGACCGATTCGACAACCATTATTATATCGAGAGTTGTCAATGAATCAATACTATGTGTCATGTCGTAGTTGCATCGATGGTGTAATCTATGAAACCCCTTTCATAATTACCACCATATTCTAATCAGAGATTTCATACTACATACATATGAGCTCACATAGGATATCCATACCCGAAGGTAAGCGGTGAATCCCAGACTACAATGTTTCGACTCCTATATGTTTCGGCAAAACACCCAACCTTGCCACCTGATGACCCCTTGAGAGTCGGTAAACTAGTCAAAGTGTAATGCTAGCACATAGAGTCTCAATGTTGTCCCGGGTCATAAGGACTAATGGTGTACAACCATAAACCAGGACGTTTCCACTCGATAAGTGAGAACCACTTGCAAAGTCCTTTATGGAGGGTTGTTCAGTGTACTCTACAAGGAGCACCTATCTGCATGCTCGGACATCACAATGTCCCCTACCAATGAAACTTGGTACTCACATCGCAGATACTAGTCTCGAACTCGAGCAGCCTATATCCTTCTTAGCGGCGGCTGAATCGACTAGGAACTGTTTAGAATATACAGTATTCCAAATGTGAGTTTCATGATACTCATCATATGAGCATCTCATATTCTTTCTACTATTTGTATATTCAAGGGCTTTATCTATGCAACTAGCATGTGTATACAGATAAAGATGTGTCAAAATAATAATTTCAAATATTATTAAAATAAAGATCGTTTATACATAGAGTTTCATTGTGAACACTTGGCTCGACGGGCACCTAGTCTAACAGGTGAGCGGTGAATTCCCGGCTACAATGCACTGGCTCCTTCCTACACATGTCACCTTGCACCCAACCTCGCCACCTGGTGAACCTCGCGGAGTCGGTAAACGAGTCAAAATAAAATTCAAGTATGTAGAGCCTTAGTGGTGTCCCAGGTCATAAGGATTAATGATTTATAATAATAACTATAGAATTTTCCTCTCAATGAATAATAACCACTTGGAAAGTTCGAGAGAGGATTGTTCGGTATAATCATCGTACGACTACCCATATGCATGATTAGACATCTCTATGTCCTTGCCATAAAACACATTACACAACATCATAGATGCTACTCTCAAACTCAAACGGCCTTTATCTTTTTTTTAGGCAGCTGAATCAACTAGGAAGAATTTAGAACATACGGTGTTTACAAATGAGTTTCAAGATGAAATTACGATTCATTTGTCTTAAAGTATAATCAAAGTCTTTATCTATGTTGATTGAATGTGTATACAGATAAAGTAAACGAAACCATGATATGAAAATTATATAAAAATAAAAATTGTTAATTATAATTGAGTGAATAAGTTCCTTAGCCAACCGTTATCTTACAGGACATCTACTCTAACAATCTCCCAATTGCCCTATAGGCAGCTACCCATAAACTTTAATCTCATTGTTTCGCGATGCTTCTAAAACAATGATCCTTGCAAGGATTTGTAAGTCGATCAGCAATGTTATATATATAGGCGACTCTCTCAACTGGAATATCTCATCTTCCCACAATCTCCGGGATGACGTGAAATTTCCTCAATATATTTTTGGATAGCTGATGAGACCTTGGTTTCTTTTGCTTGTGCAATGGCATCAATGTTGTCACAGTACATCGGGACCATATCAATTCCATTAGGAGTAACACCCACTCTTGGATGAAATTCCTCATCGAAATTGCCTCTTTGGGTACAATAGATGCAGCAATGTATTCAGCTTTAGTGGTGGAATTTGCAACAGTGTCTTGCTTGGAACTCTTCCAAGAGACAACCCCATCATTGAGCATGAATACAAAACCAGAGGTCGATTTCGAATCATATACATCACTTTGGAAGCTATAATCAGTGTAGTCTTCCAATTTTAATTTTTCATTCCCATATACCATGAACAAGTTATTAGTCCTCCGGATATCTTTCACGACCTTCCAATGCATTGGATCAGTGTTCGCCTGATATCTGCTTGTAACACTCAGAGCTTAAGCAACATCAGGACATGTTTATATCATACCATACATGATAGTACCAATCGCTAAAGCATATGGAATATGTGTAATCATATATATCTCTTCATCAGTTTTGGGCCACATCGCTTTAGATGGATTGACACCACGACAGGTTGGTAAGTATCCTCTCTTGGACTCTTCCATAGAGGATCTTTTCATAATGGTATCGATATAAATGGCTTGGGTGAGCCTCATCATCGTATTTGATCTATCTCTATAGATTTGTATTCTCAATATATAGGATGATTTGCCCATGTCCTTCATGGTGAATTTACTTGCTAACTATACTTTAGTTTATTATAGAAATTCTACATCATTCTCAATCAGTAGGATATCATCAATATAAAGTACTAAGAATATCACTACACTCCCACTAACTTTTTTTACACACATGGTTCATCTCGATTCTTAGCAAAGCCAAATTCCTCAATATTGTTCTCAAATCTCAGGTTCCAACTTCTTGACGCCTGTTTGAAACCATATATTGATATCGGAAGTTTTCATACCTTATGCTCACTTCCTACTTATGTGTATCCCTCAGGTTATGACATATAAATATCTTCTTTAATGTCTCCATTGAGAAATACTGTTTTACATCTATTTGCGATATTTCATAGTCATACCATACTACTACGACTAGTAATATTCAAATGGACTTAAACATAACAACTGGTAAAAATGTTTCCTCATAGTCAATTCCTTGCTTTTGAGTATAACCTTTTGAAACCAGTATTGCCTTGAAGGTCAATACCTTCCCATCCACCCAAAGCTTTATTTTGTAGATCCATTTGCATCCTATAAGAACGATTCCCTCAGATGAATCTACTAATGTCCATACTTGGTTTGAATATATAAGTCCATTTCAGACTGTATGGATTCAACCCATTTGGATGAATCTTTATCCTACTTCACTTCTTCGAAGTTCATTGGATCACATCCATCACAAGGCTCATCATGACCTTGTTCATGAAGAAGCGTATATCTAGCACGTGGTCTAATAATCCTATCAGACCTTCTATGTGCGTGTACTTCTACTACTGGCTGTTGGGGATTAGGTTTAACTTCTACAGTTGAGGGAGTATCTTGAATTCTTCAAGTTCTATCATCTCACCTTTTCTATCTAATATAAATTCTTTCTCTAGAAAGGTGGAATTTCTTGAAACAAACACTTTTGCTTCCTTGAGATGATAAAAATAGTATCCAATAGAATTATTTGAATATACCAAAAAGTAGCACAAAATGGATCTACTATCCAATTTGTCTCCACCTTCTACTTTATATAAGTAGGACATCTCCATATTCTCAATTAAGAATAGTTGGGATTTTTTCTCATCTATATCTCATATGGTGTTTTATCTACTATTTTTTTATTGACATTATTCAACAACATTGCCACAGTTTCAAGCGCAAAGCCCAAAAACGATGTAGGAAATTCAGTGAATCCCATCATAGATCGAACCATGTTCATCAAAGTTCGATTACGACGTTCATAAAAACCATTCAATATTGGTGTTGTTGGTGGAGTCCACTATGAGAGAACTCATTCTCTCAAAGAAAATCAAAATAATTCAGTACTCAAGTATTCTCCACCTCGATAATATCAAAGTATCTTAATACTAATTTCTAATTGTTTTCCACTTCCAATCTGAATTCTTTGAACTTTTCAAATGCTTCATATTTTTGTCTCATCAAATAGACCTACCCATCCACGAATAGTCATCAGTAAAGGTAACGAAGTAGGATTGCCTATATTTAGCGGGCCACAAACATCATCGTGGATCAAATCTAGTAGACTATGTGCATGTTCTATATTTCCATTAAAGGGATTCTTGGTCATTTTTCCTTTTAGACAGGACTCAAAATTAGGTAAAATATTTATGTCTGATAAGTCAAACGTACCTTCTCCCACTAGTATGTGCATCTTTTTTATGAAATATGACATAGTCTAGTGTGTCATATTTGAGCGCGATTTGGATAATCTAATTTTCTTTTGTTTATTGTTTTCATATATTCTTGAATATTGTTCAACGTAATATCTTTTAATTTTAAGTTATAGAGATCATTCATTATTTCGCCGGCTCCTATGAAACATTCTTTTTTTGTAAATATTGCTAAAACCTTTAGAAAAAACACAAGAATAATCATCCTATCAAGCATAGAAATAGAAACAATGTTATTAACCAACTCAGGAACATATAAAATTTCTCTCAAAAGTAACTTAAATTTATTGTTTAAAATCAAAGTAACATCTTCAATGGAAGTTACGACAACCCTTGCTCCATTCCGTAATCTCATAAATTTCTCGCCATCTCTAAGTCTCCTACTTCTTGCTATCATCTGCAAATCATTGCATAGATGAGAACCACATCCAGTATCTATGGATGTAATCGATTCGAGCGAGTCGAACTCTTGAATGTTTGAGCTTGTCTCATTTATAATCGAGCCGAGCTCGAGCTTTATTTAACGAATATATGCATGGCTCACGAGCTTATTCAAGCTTTTATCGAGCCTAAACGAGCTTAATAAATATGAATTATACATTTAAATTTTCATTAAATTCATTAAAAATTAAATTATATATTTAAAGAAAAATATAACATTCATATTAAAATTCGTAAATTTATTATAATAAATAAATTTAATATATTTTTCTATATATTTCATAAATAATATGTAAAATCAATAAATCAAATAACAAAACTATTGATTTTTCATCTAAGAGATTACTCATGAACTTATCAATGAACATGTTCACGAGCTAATGAGCCAAATACTGTAAAGCCTGAGTTTGGTTTTTTTTTTTTTATCTTAAAGAGCCTCATTAAACGAGCTCAAACGAGCTTTTATCAAATCGAATTTCGAATAAATCACAAATGGTTTGGTTCATTTACATCTCTACCAGTATCCAATACCCAGAAGAGAAATTATTTGAGACATTTACTTCAATTTAAAAAATATCACGTGCAGAACGCTTATGGGCAAGATACTCCATGTTGTTACGCCTATAATGTCCAGGCTTGTCGCAGTAGCAATAGATATGTTTTGACTTGTCGGGTTTTGTGGGCCTCAAATTGGGTTTCTTGTTAGGCTTGTTCTTCTTCGATGGGGCAGAACACTTATTCCCCTTATTTTAATCTCCTTTTTCGTACCAGACGACGAGCTCACTAGAAGAACAAGCTTCCTTCTTGATTGTGGCCTCATAAATGGTAAACATGTTGATAAAATCTTCAAGGTTGGCCTCAAGCTTGTTCATTTAAAATTGACCATGAATCCATCAAACGAGGGAGGTAGTGACAAAAAGAGAATATCAGTCGAGAGCTCACTAGGAATAACATGTCGATTCCCGCCAACTTTTCAATGAGCCCAATCATCCTAACACCATTCTCATGGACCAAACTCCCATGTCGTAGGCGTGTATTCATGAGTTCTGTAACAATAGCATGTCTTTTTGAGCGAGTTTGTACACCATACAGCTTTTTCAGATGAAGGTGAATGTCAGCAGCATTCACCGCCTCCTCGAACCTCCTCTGCAGTTCATTCGACATAGAAGCTAACATGTAGCTTTTAGCTTGAAGATCTTGGTCCCACTGTTTCTCAAGGTTAGCCAATTCAGTCTCTCTGATGTCCGAAGGTGCTTCTTTCGGTGGCTTCTTATCAAGCACATACGCAATCTTTTCCGAGTTCAGAACAATCTTTAAATTTCGAAAATAGTCATTATAGTTTGGGTCAGTCAACTTGTTTCAATCAAGAATGATTGAAAGCAGGTTACGAGACATCATTGTAAATATGCTTAAAACAAAAACAGATATTGGTTACTAATTATTTTCAAATAATTTTAAGATATAAAATGTGGATTTTTATTTTATAAATTTTATTCCCACTATTTTGACATTTCCCTCACCCTATGATGAAAAAGGGAAATCATATTTTCTTAATGGGCGTGTATAGCCCAATTAGACAATTACGATCCCCAATAATATTAGTTAATTATAATTTCTCAAAGTTATAATCCAATTGCATCCCTATGCAACCTCCCTGTGTTTCACCTCACGTTTATAAGGATCCAATAATATAAAGCTGTTTATTTTCACATGTCAAACCGACCTATCAATATTGAATTCTAGTGGACGGTCGCCATGAGTTCCCTCAATAATATGAGCCAAAATAATGAGATTTACACTCAATTCACATCATCTGTCCAGTGGAAGTCACAGCTTTCGAGCGTCAGGCCTCCCAATAATATGAGCCAGAAACTGACCGCGTGTAGCATTTATCATACAATCATAGTCGATGGAAAACAAGAATAAATTAAATTATTTTAATTTTTACTTTTTCGGTTTGATATAAATTTTGAATTTTATTCAAAACGAGATATTTTAATTTTTAAAATTTTCTCATTATTTTAATTTAAAATCACGAGTTTGTATGTTTGCGGATTCATGCAACTATATTATTTAATAATATGCGTACATATTAACTACTATATATCGCATATATCATAATATAACATAAAAATTAATAAGTATGATTGATCACCAACACTATTAGATTTATTGAACCAGATACGGATCCAGACCCATAACCTTGGTGAATGTATAGGGATGCAGATGCAATTTATTACAAGAGCTTCCAATATTTTACATGTATTCATCTTGTGCATCGGGTCCGCCATATTCTAGTTTCGTTCTCCCATTACTTCTAATAATTACATTTGAATAGCCACAACACATAAGAGATATATCTTATGGGGTTGGGAACGGGCCATAAACCATGCTCATTTTAATAATATCAAATATTAATTAAATGGATTGATCATAAAAATATCCTAACATAAATATATCAAATTGGTAAAGACTCTCGACCATCTTTCATCTTATAATATCACATATTAACATCAATTAATTAAAAAAATTAATTAAATGATTTAATAATGCATATAGTAATTTTATTACTAACCACCACAATTATTAAAGAAATTAATAAATTAAATAAATACTTTTTTTTCATTTCCAATTTATTCAATAATAATTGATTTCTTTTGAAACTTATTTTATCATAAATAATTAAAATCATATTCTAATTATTTATTTTCCATGAAAATTATTAATTTACCAAAATTTGATTTTTAAGGAAAATTGAACAAATTTTCATAAAATGACAATTTTATCCAAAATTTTGTAAAATCAGAAAATCTCACCCTTGGCTCGAAAAATTCAATCCCATGACATAGTACGATGCCCGAGAGGTTCCCAGGCACCCGCCCGCCCTGCTCGCTCAGATCAGATTTTTTTTTTTTGGTTTTCTGATTAAAATCAAAATTTAAACATAGCATCAATTTTCTGAAAAATTTTCTTGTGTGGTTAGAAATAATATACTCAACATTAAACTTAAACCATAAAATATAGAGAATCCGGCTCTGATATCACTTTTGGAAATCAGTTTTCTCGTGTCCAAAACACAAATGAATTTTAAAATTTTTATTTTGACGTTCAAATAACGTCTTTGGACACTCATATGGTTTGAAAAAAATTAACATTCATAGGATTTACGAATATGCCTTTAGTGAATAAATCACTTGGCACCAACTATTTCAGGATTGATGGAGATAGCTCTAGTAGTATTCTCTACGAACGACCTTATTGAAATCTTCAATCTCCAATCAATTCCATGTGTTAGAATTAATTTAAATGTGGTGATGAGGTCAAAACCAGTAGGTCGTGATAGCTAAAACTAGAATACTATATAAAAGTAGAAGCTCTCGTATCGTGTTAACAAAATCAGTACTCTTCGAGCACTTATCAGCTCCCAAACCAGAAGCAGAACGTAGCTATATAAGCAGAACTTAACTCAAGCAGAAGTAACTTAGCGTCTCTTGTTTGAATCGTTACAGTCTTCAATATTGCCGTTACTTTACCTAGTACTAGTATTAATTGCACCATTAATGTTGTACGAAGTTATTTAATACGCTTTACCAATTTTGGTATAAATCAAAGACTGATCATTCTGAAAGCTTTCTGCAGGACCCTTTTTAGGTGATAAATCTGATTCTATCAAAATTCAAAAGAAGTTTTTTTGTTTACGTTGGACTTAAGCTTTCTATATATAAGAAGATCAATTCTTTGTAGAAAAAAAGCGTTATTATCTTTATCAATGCAACGATTATTCCAACGTGAGTTTGAGCTAACATTAACTATTACTTATCTTCAAAGCTCAACATTCAGAAAAGCAGCACACGCTTTATTATCAATATCCGATCTTCTGAGATCATATTGTGCTGTTGTTTCGTAATCTCTTCAAGCTAAACGCTTTACTATATTTTATTGAGAAAAGTTTGTAACATGAAAAGAGTCTTTTCCTGAACTTTGTTGTATTCATTTTACTGAGTTGTGTGACTAAGAGTTTCAGTAGGCTAAGGGTAAGCCCTACTGAAGTGGGTGTGTACAAGTGTTGGATTGTAATATCCAAAGTCTTTTAGTGATACCTTTTGGAAATAGAAGAAGTGGAGACGTAGAAGATTTATCTTTGAACTTCTAGAAACAACTATCGTTCTACTGCCTACTGTTTTATTGAGTTTCACCATACTCCATCGGATCGTTTCCGCACTTATTATTGTGATCTGCTGGATTTACATTCGAACATGAAGAACCTAAAGGGGGGGTGAATAGGTTCTTTAAGACCCTTTAGCGTTTTTAAAACGAGTTTGCAAAAATTGCAAGCGGAAGACTTGAGGGACAATCACAAATAAAAATGAATGCGTAAAGTAAGTGCGTAAAATAAATGCGTAGTAAAGTAAATGCGTAAAGTAAAGAGGGATAGAGATGTTTATGGAAGTTCGACGAAGAATCGTCTACGTCTCCCCTTCTCGATGAGGATCGAGGTATCACTATGACGACTTGGCTTTAGGAGCTCCAAGATAGCTTTTACAACCACGCCTCGATGCGTCTACTTGGCCTTGAGGGCTCCAAGGATAGCCACGAACTTTACAACCCACTCGAGAGTATTACTTTCACTCTTTTTCTACAACTCTTTTGATATTACAACTCTTTTAATCAACGCACACAAGAGATAGTAGAAAGCTTTGTAAGAGACAAGAGAGAATGGAGTGGGATGATTGAGAATACATCCTCAAAGGCCTATTTATACTAGTCTTGGACGCCAAGGTTCGGATCTTCTGTTTATACTTCGGAACGTCCGATGTGATTGAAATCAATTTGCGTAATTCTGGAATGACTTCGGATCTTCCGTTCTTGACTTCGTAGGGTCCGAACATATGCTTCGGAGGGACCGATCAAACTTCGTTTCTTCTGAACATTTCTTTTAGACAGTGTATGAACAACTTCGGAAGGTCCGAACTCCAGTTTGTACCGTCCGAACATTCCCGCGTTTCCGGAGATTTGAAATCTTCAACACTTCGTAGCTTCCGATCATGTCCATCATAGCGTCCGAAATCTACTCAATCAACAGTCAGATCAATTTGTCTCCGGATTGAAGTGATTTGATTGCTTGTGTTCGGAACGTCCGATCCAGTCTTCGGAACGTCCGAACTTGCTCCTCGCAGCTTCCGAACAGCTTCTATTTTGCTTCTGATTGGCACAATTTCGGAACGTCCGAACCAAATTTCGGATCTTCCGAACGTAACCTTGTTCTTAATTTCCTGCATGCCTCAATATAAAACATTAGTACATTTTTAATCCAAGTTTTGGTATCATCAAAACAAAAACTTTGGGATATGTTACAGCATTAAAAACATTAATCTCATCCTCGAGATTTGTATGCGTTTAAGGCGTAACAATCTCCCCCTTTTTGATGATCACAAAACTTGGTTAAAAATTGAGAAACAATAATCAACATAATCTAATGGTTATTAAATAACTCCCCCTTAATCAAATAACAAGTCTAAGAGGTTGAATTAATAGCAATTTTAACCAAATAAATTCTCCACATTTTTGCGATAATCAAAAAGACATAAGCATAAAGAGAGACAAATAAACAGGTAAAATATCCACTAATAAATGCAAGTCTTTTATACAATGATGCATAAAGATAAAATAAACAAAAATAACAAAAACATAATCTAAGAATCCGCATCCTCGAACGATCCGAACACGTTCGGTGGATCCGAAGTGAAACGAAGCATCCGAATAAGGAACGGTGATTCCGAAGTAGCCAAGATGAGGAACACCTAAAATTTAAAATATTTAACACATAAATGAATGTTGAGCCATAATTATGGATAAATACAATTAATTTGTATTATCCGACATTATAATGCTCACATTAATAATACTCCCCCTCAATTTAACAAATATGTACGAGAGTATTTGACTAATGTTTACAACTCAATCATGCCAAGTTCACCACGCAAACGAGTAAAAGTAGATTCATCTAGTGGTTTTGTAAAAATATCAGCAATTTGATTCTTGTTGTCAACATAGTGAAGTTCAACATCATTTTGCTCAATGTGATCACGAATAAAATGATGTCGAATGTCAATATGTTTTGTACGAGAATGTTGAACTGGATTCTTTGTTAGACATATGGTGCTTGTATTATCACAAAATTAAATATTGGAATTTTTGAAAAAGTAACACCATATTCGAGTAATTGATACTTCATCCAAAGAATTTGTGCACAACAACTACCGGCAGCCATATACTCGGCTTCGGTCGTTGAAAGTGCAACACAGTTTTGCTT